>NC_137190.1:34078160-34370216 GCF_960531495.2 Zeus faber | reverse complement strand
CTGCCGTCGCGGCCTCAGCTTTTCTTTCGCAGTAAAAGTCAGCGATACAGGCGTACCGCGATCCGGTGGATGGCGCGGCGACGTCCGGTTCCTTTTAATTCTTGGCCGCTTTGCGCGTTCGCCTCTGCGTCCGCAAGGAAGCCCACAGATCACCAAAACAAAGCCAAATTTACCGCTCATGAATGACCAAAATCCAACCAAAATGCTACAAATACTTCTCTGTTTTTCTTTTTTGTAATGTATCGCTTTCGTAGTTACGGTCGAGCGTCAATGCGTTTGCTTTTGTGGTGTCAATGCGATGGGACCGGGACGACGTCCGCAAAAGGGGTGGCAACTGCAGTAGCGTCAGCAAACCCAATGATCATTTCACACTTAGAACTTTGCGATTGACATTTTCGGATTGTGACAGAAAAACTTAAAATGTGTGTTCTTTTGTTATTGTCATATTCCTTGTCTGCATTCTGTGAAAAATATTGTAGATGGCAAACACATAAGGGCTGTTCTGTTGTGGAATCCATCAAAGGGTCTACAGACGTTTATCCATCAGCTCAGAATTTTCCTTTATCCATTATACACATATAATATGGGCAAACGCATGCTTAGAAATGGCAAAGATTCGCAGGATGGCATTTCTTTTTTTCCTCTCTCTGAACTCCCGAGACACTTACCAATGAAATTTCGAGGCGTCTGAGGTGTGGCGGTGATGATACAGTAGCGATCTATATCGGTGCGTACAGTATAGAAAGCTTAAGTGGCACCTAAAGGATGCAATGCTTGCCCCCTCCCCAACCCCTCAAAAAAAGCCATGGCTCAGGATGGCCCTGTTTTTACCTTTACATAAAAAACATGAATGGAAAAGGTTTGGTTTTTCTATATGTGTAGGGAAGCATTATATACTGTATTGTGCAATACAATATTACAGAAAAATATGATTCTGTAGGAGAGGATGGCGCTTTGAAGATTTTTTTTTTCTTAAGGGGTCCTGTTACTATTTTTAGATCATGTGAACTGTGCCAGATGATTCAATTCTGATTTGTATTATTATTTATTTCTTGCATGCTTTCCTCCCTGTTGCTGTTACCGCTTTTTAACTGTTGGCTCTGTTGGATGTGTGAAGCTGTAGAACATTCTAATTCAGGTTTATGTCTGTGATGAACAATGTAATGTTAACTGTGTAATTAAAAAATGAAATGAAACATTGAGCTGGGGTGGTGTGCCTCTCTCTTGATTATTTTTTTTATTTTTCTTTACCTGTGCTGTCAGCATGCTGGGCATACAACACAGTGTATTTGTATGATATTGCATCGAGGACAGAGTTAGTCTGCAAGTGGAGTTCAACTTCTCAACCTGCAATGCAACTCCTTATGAATTATTTAATCATCAAGAACTGCTGCAATCACTCTGAAGGAAGAACTGTAGTTTTTTTTGTTACACAGAACTACCGGTGGCGCAGTGCATTGCACTGCTGCCTCACAGCAAGAAGGTCCTGGTTTGATTCCCGCCTTGGGTGCTGTTAACACTGTCGACGAATGCCGCCCACTGCTCCTGGCTGCCCCCCCCCCAAGCCAGGATGGGCTAAATGCAGAGGCCTCATTCCACCATCCAAAGCATGTGTTGTGGTGTTGGGTGATAATTAAAAGATTCATCTTCTTAACTAATCATTATTACTACTCCAAGAGGGGCAGAATCACCATTGGTGAGACTAGTAAACATAGAACCAAACAACATGTACATGGAAAAACATAAACATAGAGATGTCAGACCACATCATGAATCAACCCTACAGAGCTAATTAAGTCCAGGAAAACTGGAACAGCAATTTGGCATGTGGCCTCTTTCTGTCATAGTTATGGTAGTAAATGAGTGGAGCCGTCCCCCGCACCCCAACCCACCCCCATGGTGCCAAGCGGCTTTCAAGGGGTCCCAGCCGGCAGGGGGCCCACCCGGTTGCCCCCCCCCCCGGCCAACCACAGCCCCCCAAACCGTCCCACCATCCCGGAAACCCCAGTGCTCAATGTGCGCTGTTGGCAATTGCAGTTAAGATTTGCGGGGTGTGGAGGTGTGAGTCTTCCAAGCAAGTCGAACCTGAATCACTCTTACCCCACCTGTCCTGCAGACCCTGGTCTGGTGGAGTGAAGTGTTGTTGTGAAGTGAAGTAAGATTTAGGAGCGAGTGTCTGTGTTCTAATCTAATATGAGTGATGTTAAAATTACAGGACAGACATGAAGCACGCTCGGGCAAGATCGCAGCCGCCCGCCACATCCTTCCCCACATAGCTCGCACCCACCCATCCCGCAAACCCTCAACCTATTGGTAGAGGCTTTGTGGGTTTGATATAGGTGAAGCACAACCAGGTCAATGCAGGGTGCAGTAGACCGGGACCATGCCCCAGCGCCAAATTCAAAGTCAAATTGATATATCTAGTCATTTTAAGGTTTATTAGACCAAAATGGGAATTTAAACTTAATGTTTTATTTGTTATTATTAAGATAAATAAATATATACCATAATAATAATAAAAAAAATATAATAATAATAAATAAAACTTATTTCAAATATTTCCGATTACTACGACAAATGTTGTGTCTTATCTATAATCTTATTTTAATCACCGGACTCACACGTTACACATATGAAATAAGAGCGAACTGGAGGCACCGCCTCACAGGTGATTCTAATCTGCACAGGAAGCCTCGGGGTTATTGGAGGATCTCCACTTCCTTTCTCTTTGGAGCTTCTTATTCCCATGTACTCAGCGCGCCCAGGGAAGTTAGAACAGCAGCAGGTGACGCTGGGAGATCCGTGGCAGGGGCCAGACGAGGCCACTAAAGCTTTTGGCTTGGCACAAACAAACAAACAAGCAAGCAGGCAAACATGTTGGAGCAGTGAGCATGGCGGGGAATCGGGATACCTTCGGCTACCTGCGGGGCGAGGACCCAGGGAGTGAGGTAACGACTGAGGGCTTGCGTCTGTGTAATAGCTCATTGTGCGTGACGGTCAACCGGTGACGTGCGGCCTCAATGAACGTAAATGCTGCGGCTGTCACCTTGGGGCGACGGAGAGCTCCGCGTTTGTCAGATGCTGCGTTTCCGGGGAAGCGGGAACTCCGACGCTCCACCGTCGCACTTGGGATACGTACAAAAAAAAGCGGCTTTTCGGAAATTGGGGGCGGATTGTTCGTGCCGCGAGAAGAGATTCGACCTGACGGTGAACAGAGCTGCCTCTGCACGGGCTTCCTTTGTCCTCCGTAACGCGAACGACGCTGCCCGGTAGTTCTGTCACGTTTGGCAGCTTTGTCGTAACCAACACAGACGCGCCGCGCTCGTCCACGTCGTCCCGCGCAGGGGCAACCGAGCACGTCTCGCTCGGAATTTCCGAGGTTTCGGGAACGCGGCGCGAGGCTCCGGCGCGCCTGCGCACTGCGCTCCACGCTGTCGCTGGCGTCCGGTGGTAGCGGTCCGGTGGAGGCGGAACATGGCGGCGCGGGCTCCCGTTCTGGCCGCGGTTTGTCACGGGTGTCGGCAGCGCGGACGCTAGAACGCTATCTTAACCGCGATGCCCAGTTCAGCGGCCCTGGAGCTGGATTTCGGACCGCCACAGTAGGCGTGTGTGTGTCTCAGACTGAGCTGCTGTGCTTGTCAGGAGCTTGCAGCCATCAAGGCCAGGGTGGTGGAGCTGGAGATGGAGGAAGAGGCGGAGAGGCTGAGGGAGGAGGAGCAGTGCCAGGCAGCAGAGATGCAGCTCTTATCCAGCAGTCCTCAGCCTGGTAAGAACAACACCAGTATATCTGATCAGCCTGGATTGTTACCAAATGGACTAATCCTATATTGTTATTTGACCATAGACGATGGTATAGATCAAATCCGTCAGCGTTGGGGGAGCGTGTGCTCCAGGTGTGGTGGCATGGCTGCCTGGAGCCAGGTGAGGCGACTGCAGCCCTCCATCATCTGGCTCACACCTGAGCCATATTGCCTTGGCCCCGGCTATGCTCAAATGTGCATGATCTCTGCCCAATGAGATGGACGGCGAGCCCCAGGGATCCAGAAGGGCCCTCCTAACTGCCTGTGGCTGTTTTCTGCCTCTGTGGTTCTTTTCATTCTGTTCTCACTACCAATGTCCCCAACCCCCCCCTCCCATTCACAACAGAGTTGGCAATCTGAGCACTAATAGACTAGAAAGGCCTTTGTGGAGTGAAATGTTGGTGGTGGAAGGGCCTCCTGGCCCTGAAATGGGGCTGGGCAGTAATTCACCATGGTTTAGTTCAGTAGGATAACATTATGTTGAAATTAACATCTTCATAGGGTGACTTTGATTGAGTTTAGAAACAAGTTTTAGTTCTATACTTTAAGTTAGCGCGTAGTTCAATTGAAATCTACCTCTATTTTAGACACAGATGGGGGCAATTATACTGACTATAAAATTCTTGTGATAAGAAATTGTTCCAGAGCTCCCAGCGCTACTGTATATGTGGATACATACGCATTGATATGTTTTCTCTTCTGACTGTTTGTTTCCTGCTGTAGGGCTCTTCTACAACATGACCCATGAGGAGAGAATAGATGCGGATAACAGATCAGTCTATGTTGGCAATGTGAGTCAGTCATCTTTTAACACAGTCAACTTTCCTTTTACAGTATTGGTGCGTGAAACGACCCAAACAGACTCTAACACTGTTCTCAACAAACCCCAGGTAGATTATGGGGCTACTGCAGACGAGTTGGAGATACATTTCAATGGCTGTGGTCCGGTGAACCGGGTGACCATACTGTGCGACAGGTTCACTGGACATCCTAAGGGGTGGGTTCAACTTCAGAGTCTGTGCTGGACTCTGAAGCCCTTCTGACAATATTTGTGTAGAATAGAAGTGACTCTTTAATAAATTGGTTGCATCGTAGAAGGGTGATCGCAATCGACAGCCGTTTTGTTTTATCATAATCCAATTAAGGCTGTTGGGGAAACTGAATTAATATTAACGGGGGGCAAGAATGCAGTAAGGATTTTGGCAAAACTACTGTCCAAATAGAAGCAAGAATCTTTGAGGGTGAGATGCTTTTTTATGAAATGTGGAGATCAAATGCAAGTGATCATGTATGATAACTTAATTTGTAAAGATAAGAAGCTAACTGTTCCAAAAATCATTAAAAAAAATCTATGAACCTTGTTGACCTTAGTGATGCCTGTGACTTGTTTTCACAGCTTTGCCTACATAGAGTTCTCTGATCGAGACTCTGTACAGAGCGCCATTGGTTTGGATGAGACCTTGTTCAGAGGCAGGGTGCTCAAGGTGGGTACTTTGCCTTATTAACACTAATTGGTTTACTTTTTGCTGGTCCTCCGCCTCTGGACTATTGAGTAGTTGCTAAGTTTACACTTGCCGTCAATTTCTGACATTAAGTAGCCTACTATTGGTGTGAATCAAGAGGTGGCCTCCTGCTATTGAACAGTCTGTTTGTTTTTTGGCCTTTCATTGTACATTTCCTTAAGCAACAAACTCCCTGTGTTGCAGTACAGTAAAGATGGAATATGGCCAACTGTATTTTCTAAATAAACATGAATGAGCAATGTTCCATTTTCTGCCTGGCCTGTTAACTTGCAGGTGATGCCGAAGCGAACCAACATGCCTGGCATCAGCACCACGGACAGGGGCGGGCCGCGAGGCGGACGCTCCAGAGGCAGGGGGTTTCGCCCGCCACGCTACCACAACGGCTTCCAGGGCCGCTTCCGCTACCAATCTGCCCGGCCTCCCCACCCGCTCCCCCACCCCTACTACGGGGGCCCCTCGGTGGGGAAGAGACAGTGGGGGCCCCTAGAATACCGCGAGCAGAACCCCAAGCGCTACCCTTGCCTCCTCCTCATCACTCCCCCTTCAGAGGAGGGTGGACCGGGGCCCAGCGCGCAGCACTACCCCCAGCAGCGCTAGGGTTCCGGTTACAGTTTCCGCACCAAATGTGGAAGAAACTATAAAATGGACAATTATCATTTTTGGGTTTTCTTTTTTTACGGACTGTCCCATTCCAGTCATTGCTGAGTTACAGTTAAGTCTCGTGTCAAAGGACCACACTGGACAGCAGGAGTTTGGCTTTTCAGTTTTCAGCCTTTTGTTCAACGCCAAAGGAGCGTGTTGCCGTTGGCTTCACGAGCCTAAAGCTATCCTCAGACGAGCTAGGTTACTTTTCTTTTGCCTTTTTTAGATATTATGTGCTGTAGTTGAGAAGGAATACAGCAAGGTGGAAAATAAATCTTGTTCTTTCTAACAGCCTGGAGAGGATATTTTGGCGCCGTGTTCCTCCGGTCATTTTGATGCCTTGTTAAGGCAATAGTCGAGCCAAACAGCGCGCTGTTCCATGGTGTTATTTAACAGTGCCTATGCTTTGTAATTTTACGTGCGCTATGCATGGGCAGACATTTTTGTAAGTGCCTGGCTCGATCATGTCAGTTTCAATCCTTTTACAGAGGTGTTGCGTTACAAGCATGTCGGTACCTGTGAATGCATGTGACAATCCCCACGTCGTACGCTCCTTTCGTAGAATTTATGTTGATGCGAATGTATTGTCGACCGTATTGTAGTGTATATAATTTCCCCTTGTTGTATATAATTTACCGAATTGCTTTGTGTAAGTGAATAAATAAAAACAAGTGATCATCTTGGCAGTATGTTTCGTTTTGAAGGACAAACTCATGCGCTGGTGTAGAATGGCTTTAATTAACATGCGCTGCAAACATGTAGGCAGTATGCAAATAAGACGATCGGGGGCATTTTTTTTTTTTTATGTACATCATGGAGGAGGCAAGCGGCATCAGCTGGATTGCACCATCATTCCAGATACCATACCGTCAAAGGCCCTGGAGAAGGAAACAAACACAAAGACCACTGTCCAGACAGGTTTTTTGAAGACTTACCTAAATACATTTCAGCCACTTTGTATATTGTGAAGGGTTTTTGCTTGAGCTTGGTTTTATCTTGCAGTATGGCTTCACACCTTTAAAAGCAATGACTGAACTCATGCCACGAATAACTGGCGTGGTCATTGATGACTACAGTCAATCTACTGAACAAATCTGATCACTAGACAAAAAAAGGCGGGCAATGTCTAAATTGGATCAATTTTTTAATATATAATCAGCTGATTTAGATCTGGTAAGTACTAAAACCAGGGCTTTTTTATGATTACACCACACAGTAACAAGTTCTTATTCCATGTCTCGGTACAGGGGTGGGGAACCTACGGCCCTCCAGTCAACACCACACGGCCTGCTGGGTGTTTCCTGGGTTTTATATCAATTTTATCTTTTTGAAAAAGTAATCCATTGTATCTTAACATTTATTAAATGAAACACTGCCTTGAAAAATAAATATTTTAATTTTTTTTTCTGTTAATATGAATACTGTTTTTTTGTCATGTTCTTAATATTATGAAAAATAGTTTTATCCTCATATTTTTTGTATTTCATTGTATAGTACGGTATATTGAGCTCACTTCGACTGAATGGTGTCCCCGGGATTGTAGAAGGGGTTGCACATCACATCAGTAAAAGAGTTGTGTAGTTTTCTGAACATCTAGAAGGGAAGCAAACACAAAATACTATCAGCATTATACATATACACACACACACTACCCACAAAAAGTCAGGGATATTTGGCTTTCGGGTAATATTTATGGAAAATGTAAAAAGTTCACGCTAAAGTGATATATCATGAAAGTAGGGCCTTTAAGTAGAAGCATGCAATGGTGATTTCCTCATCTCAAACAATTTATTGAAACAAAAGCCAACAACAGTGGTGGGTTTACCACAACAAAAAATGTCAATGTCTCAATAACTTGTCATGTGGCCTTAAGCATCAATTACAGCTTGACAACGACGTCTCATGCTGTTCACAAGTCGACTTATTGTCTGCTGAGGCATGGCACCCCACTCTTCTTGAAGGGGGCCCTCAGGTCATTGAGGTTCTGGGGTACAGAGTAACGAGCCTCTACACGGCGACTCCGCTGATCCCATAGGTTTTCTATGGGATTCAGGTCTGGAGAAAGTGCAGGCCACTCCATTTGAGGTACCCCAGTCTCCAGCAGCCGTTCCCTAATGATGCGACCTTGATGAGCTGGAGCATTGTCGTCCATGAAGATGAACTTAGGCCTGTGTTGTTCATGCAGGGGCACAATGACTGGATTAATGATGTTATTCAGGTAGTATGGGCTTGTCACTGTACCATTCACAAAGTGTAGGGCACTTCTGTAACACCACCACCACCAAAGGCTCGTCTGGTGACAACAGTGGCTGATGCATAGAGCTCTCCTTGACGTCTCCCACATCGTTGGCGGCCATCATTTCTGCTCAACGTGAATCGACTTTCATCAGAGAACAGCACTGAGGCCACTGGTCCCTCATCCAGCGTCAATGCTCCCTGGCTCATGCAAAACGATGATGCCTGTGCCTGGTGGTGTGGTCAGGTCCCCTTGCAGGTCGTCTAGCACGCAGACCACGCTGATGTCGGACCACGGTTTTGAATGGTCTGACGTGACACTTGGGTGCCTCTCACATTCCTTAAATGTGCCTGGAGTTGAGTGGCATTCATCATCCGCTTCCGCAGGGCACTGTTCACAATGAAGCGCTCATTAGTGTGGGATGTGGCCAAAGGACGTCCACTTCTACGCCTTTCTGTGACTCTTCCAGTCTCTCTGTATCTCTGTTGGAACCTGCTGATGACACTCTGTGACACTCTAAGCTCAGTGGCCACTTCCCTCTGAGAACATCCTGTTTGAAGCCTCGCAATGGCGAGGTACTGTTGATCAATTGTTAGGTGTTGTCTTCGTCTCATGATGTCAAAATGTGAACAGCATGATGAAGAGGACTGTTTAAATACCAATTCTAATTGAACCAGGAAATGTATTGGTCGATTCATGGATCAAACACCTGTTGTGAATTTTGCCGTTCAGCTCCTTGTTAGAGAACAGCAAGTTGTGCAAAAAGTACTGAAACATTGAACAGTTGGACATGTGCATTCAAAAGTTTAGAGAAGGTCAAATTAAGTTCACCTGTAAAGGTTATAGTGCATTTTAGGTTCATCCTGAAATTTCACCCGAAAGCCGAATATCCCTAACTTTTTGTTAGTAGTGTGTGTGTGTATGTATATATATATATATATATATATATATATATATATATACACACATACAAACACACACACACACACACACACACACAAACTGTACAAGACAGTATCATACAAAGATCAAACCAAATTAGTTCAAGAGATCATTTGTGACGTACATATACATACGGTCATACATATATGCAGTGAAATGTCATGACACCCGGTGATTACGCACAATAAGCTTTAAAAATACTTACAAATAATGTGGATAAAATGACCAATTACCTTAAGAGACCAACTACATTAAGAGACAAGTGCTTGGGTGGATTTAAAAAAAATCATAAATTAAATTTCCATCATTAACATCACCTAGAAATCAAGGGACTTCTATGAGTGGCAGAAATACTTATTTTATTTCATTTATACACATTAACAGACATGATCTAATTGTGTTAATTTGTATTTCCTGTCCATTCATTTACAGACGGCTGACAAGTATTTATTTCAGCCTCGACCAAAACTGCAACTTAGCCACAATAAGGGGTGTAACATCTTGTATTTCCCATAGACACACCCATGTAAAATAAAACATTTCCGAGCTTTATTTCATTTAAGATCACATTGATCTCTGATACCAATCATGATGTAACGTATTATGTATAAAAACAGGCAGATGCTTTAGGTTGTGATTTTGTGTAAAACATAACAAAAACATACACTTACACTTCTGATCTCATTGTCTCGTAAAGATGTGTTCGAGGAGTCCACAACAATGACAAACTTCACCTTGGAGTTGGTAACGTAGCCGTATCTACTCAAACATTAAGGATTGCCCGGAAGATAACAGGAAACCTTAAGGTTCCCAGGTATCCTGATTGCATGATGTAATAATTTGTGGCCAATATTAACTTTACAATAATAATAAGTACAGCTGCAGGCAGCAATACACAGGGTCCAGTCTAGTCATGTTGGGTACCTATTAGTTCTCCAGGTTCTCTGAAACGCAACATAACTTTCTGAGTTTACATTGAACATTGCATTGGCTCTGCATCTCCTATTTGCTTGTCTTGCAGAGCAACCACTAAGCAGTCTTAACCGCGCAACCCTCCGAATGTGAATGAGCAGAGACGGAAACCTGGCTTATATATAGCATTACTACTAAAACGAGTTACAATTTTCAGAGTTTCACTTGAACGCAGCATCAGCTAATGTAATGATGCAGTGAGTCCCGGTGACATGCAGAATTACTACTACAAGCTGATACACTTGTGTGTTATTACTTTATCCTAAAAGTGAGAAGGTGCCTGTCTACTACCTGTAGTCCACAGGACTGCCAGGAGTCCTGCCTTGAGGTGTCTCTGTGGAAGGAAATCACTCCATGTGCAAGTTCCCAACAACAAGTTCCACTCAAACGGACGTAACACACCGTGCATGTCTCTCAGAGGCATTTCATAAACCTTTTAAACTTTTTGGACTGAAAAAACATGGACATGATTCAGACCTGTTGCTCTGGAGCTCCATCTGTGAGGACACAAACACAGAATATGTTTTCTACTTCTACAGTTTGTATGTTATGACTGCCTCGAGTGCCGACATCAAGCAGGTAAGGCGATACACACGCTCACAGTTTGCCACCACTACAGACCAATGGAGGCTACACCACGCACCTTGCGCGATGTGAATATGCGCCCAGAACCAGAATCTGCACATATATAACGAATTGAATGATGTCACAAAGCGCACCGCTCCACAGTTTAATCTCTGGGGCCGTACCCCACTCAGAATTTTGTCAGTCTAATCAGATTTGGCCGCCCAATGCGTGGAAGCGGGCCAGGACGGGCCAGCTAGGCTCTTACCATAGGTAAGATAAGTGGCCGCCTAGGGCACCATCCCTAGGCGGGTGCAGAGAGGGAGCCATAGGGGCGCAATTTGCACACCTGTCTCCCTCTCTGACGGTACAGACGATGCACACGCTAGCGATGTGCGTGCCAGCGATGGGGTGCCCACGATCGGCACTCCAGAACAGTGTGTTTTTATTTTATTTTACGTCTCCTTATTGAACGGTATGGAACGAAACTGTGCGTAATGGGGACACTTTCTCTGCAACTCCTTCCCCGATAACCCTCGCTCCATGCGTTATGTACAGGAAATAATCTTAACGAGTCTACGAGTCATGCCCCATTCCTCCGTGCCCCGTTCTCACACTGTTTTAGTCCTTTTATTTGGAGGAACGGCGCACAGTGATCGGGGCGCATGGAGAGCCCCGTCCGGATGATTCACACATATAAAAATCAGCGATGCGCCAAGATTGAGGTCTGGATCAGTTTCTGCTACCACGGGTAGGTTTTCCTTGTTTTTTTCACGAATTTCTGCTCCAAATTAAGATCGATATGGATCAAACTTGAACCTTGAAACTTGAATGTCTGAGACGTTCGAACGAGACCTCAACCGTTTCTTTTGACAAAGGATACACCTTGTAGTCCTCAGTGGGATAGAGCAGCCCCAGATACAGCTCCCTTTGGTCCGCCATGGCTTTGCCGGCGGCAGAGATCTTCTCCTCCACCACGTCCAGAGAGGTGTGGACCGTGTAGTGGAACTTCAGCTCATTCTGCGTGGGAACACTTCGGATGTACAGCGGGTAATTCTAAAATCGAAGCGAGGAGAAAGGAAAAAATGAAAAAGAAAAGAAGAAAGACAATGACCATTTATCCAAGACAAACAACACGATTCTTGTAGCTGTTGGCGATACCGTTAGCTTCGCTGGGTTTCAAACCCGGATTACTGAGCACATCTGTGAGTCAGAAGTCATTAAGGGCTTCGCTACCTCCTTCGCGATCACTGCTATGCACACCGCCATGTTGACATTCCGGAGCTGCCAGCGGTTGTCACGTGATCACACGCAGCCATAACCGGAAGTGTTACTTTTCTTTTGACTGAATTTATCATTTAGAAAATGAATTACGTCCGAAGTTGAAGAAAATGTGCAAAAACTTCAATTCAAATATATATTCAGTCGTTGCTTCTATGCATTAAATGCGCTTTACTTATACCGCAACTGTCGGGTGTGGTCACGTGACACCGCGTAACACTAACCGAAAGTGTATGTGTTCTTGAATTCAATGAATAATTTATATCATTGATTAACCAAGAAGTCAAAAAAAAAAAAACATACTTAAAAAAAGAAAGAAATATAAAATAACTTTATATTTATCAGATTTTTTTTTTTTTGGAATATGCGGAAGTGTGGCGCTGAAGTCTCTCGCGAAAGCAAACCAACCCCGCCGCCTGTTGGTCACGTGACCGTCGTGCCGCAATGAATGCGCTCGTTCGAACCTTGGCTCGTCTCACCTTTTTAACAGGTATCTGCTGCGCGGGGAAGCTCTCCAATGAATCGACTCCGAATATTATCATCATGCTCATGGATGACGTAGGTTTATTACGCTTTGGGAGTGGGGGGGGGGTTGTGTCTTTCCTCATCTTTCTACACGTATAGGGGCAACCTGCGGCCCCCTCCAGGGACCCTTCAAGACGTCCCAGGGGGTCCAGAGCTAAATGAGAGAATGTAAAATAGTGTTTTGAAACTTCGTTTTTCACCGTTAATGCCCTAGCTACAGTACAGGTAGGCATGGAGGTTTGTACGAAGACATGCGGTGTATTGAACAATAAAATTAATGATAGTAAGGAATCATTACAACGGTTTTCTTTCACCCTCTCTTTCTCAAACACACACTTATGGCAAGCCGGTTTAGCATTGAATCCATAGGACGAACAAGTCCCTGTTTAAAACTTACTAATACTTGTTTTTTTAGTTACTAGTTGCTGTTCCAACAGTTACTAGTAACTATTTCATTTTCACTAGTCAAAATGTATTAGGTACTAATACCTAATTATTAGATACTAGTCACTATTCCAATTGTTACTAGTAACTATCACAATGTTACTAGTAACAATTTGGACAATTTTGTCATTGAATCCTATGGGGCTCCGTGTTTCAGATATTATATATTTGCCTCCGACTAGAATCTATTGTGATTTTTACAAGTATCTATTTCAATGTTATTCACTATTTATTGAGTACTAGTACTTGTGACTAGTTTTTCCTATGAATGAAATGTTTAAACTGCTTGCCACACACACACACACACACACACACACACACACACACACACACACACACACACACACACACACACACACTGCTTCCATGCCACTGTCACTCTCTCTGCGTGTCATCGGGCAGGAGAAGCCTTTATTTTATTTATTTATTTTTTATCACACTGCATAACAACTTTTGCGCTAGGTGGTTTTGATGTTCATCCAAGTCACCACAAACCACAAGCATGTCCCATCTGCTCTCCAGATGGGTTGGGGGGATTTGGGGGTCTTGGGCCAGCCATCGAGGGAGACCCCGAACCTGGACTTAATGGCTGCCCAGGGCATGCTGTTCCCGAACTTCTATACAGCCAACCCCCTCTGCTCGCCCTGTGAGTCTGCGGCATTTGAGTGACGAAACTTTTGAAGCTAACCCACCCTGTGATCTGGTGTCGAGATGGTCTGTACTGAGCTTAATTAAGGATGTTGGTCAATTAAAGGCAGGCCTTTTATTGGAAAACGGAAATGTTCTGATGGACGTTAATGGTCACTTTTTTATTGTTGTCAAATCGCAGCGAGAGCTTCGCTTCTCACAGGGCGGCTGCCTGTCAGAAATGGATTCTACACCACCAATGGGCATGCCCGAAATGGTAGGCGCAACCTGATGTATGTTCTTGTACCCATTCATGATGTAAATGCCAACTTATAATGTGGAATCTATAGGTAAACTATAGGAATCACCAATGATTTTTAACATTTGAATTCCGTTATTTGTTTTTGTTCTATTATTTACTAAATGCAGTATCCCGTTATTCATATTATGATTAATTAATATGATTTTTTTTTCAAGATACTTTATTAAAATATAAACATTGGCAATTGTCATTACAATAACATTGTGATTATTAATTGTTGGAAGAATTGTTAACAATATTACAATATTTAATAACAAATATTAGTACCCATACCCCCCACCCCTTTATAAAAGATAAGTAAATACATATCAAAACATAAAGGAAAAGAAAAAGTTTGACAAGACCCCTAGACAACAAAACAGTACGATCACATTAAACATGTTTGAATGGAAGAGGTACTATACGTTTTGGCAAAAATTTTAAAGGATGGGTTGAAAATGGATCCCTGAGCTTCAACATATATTCACATATTATCACATGCTTAACATCAGTCATCAATCAATCAATAAAAACAACAACATTTTTTGTGCTGGTACCTTGTCGTTGGTGGAGAGGCTTGTCTCCATGACTCTTGAAAGCTACACCGGCAAGACGAAAGTCAGCACCCGGTCCTCCAGGTTGGGGGGTTGGGCGTGGGGTTAACAACCTCACCCCGGGAAAAAAGGCATGTTACAGAAACGACGAGTAGAAGCCATTCCGGTAAATCACAGCGAAGTAGAGACGGCACATCCTTGGATGTATCCATGACAGGGCCGGGTGAAATCCAGCAGGAAGCCCGACCCCTGATAACCCCGATCTTCAACACCAAGGCCAACGCCAAAGTAGGCGCCTGGAACATACGCACGCTGTTCCAGTGTGGCCGCATGGACCAGGTGCTGAAGACTATGAAAGACTATTGCCTGGACATCTTAGGCGTTAGTGAAATGAGGTGGACTGGGCAGGGGCGCCTCATGATTGATGGAGCAACCGTTCTTTACTCTGGGAAGCATGATCACCATACCCATGGAGTCGGCATCATCCTCTCCAGCTGCGCAGAAAAGCACTAGTTGGATGGAAGCCAGTGAACGACCGCATCATCACAGCGAGGCTTTAGACCAGACATGCCAAAGTAACCATCGTGCAAGTCTATGCCCCAACCGAAGTTGCCTCAGAGGAAGACGAGGACGCCTTTTACAGCCAGCTTCAAACCGTGCTTGAAGAGATCCCCAGCTATGACATCAAGATGCTGATTGGAGACTTCAGTGCAAAACTGGATGGCGACAGAAGGGGCCTTAACAGCATAGGGGGACCACATGGGTCTGCAAGCTCCACAAATGACAACGGGGAGAGACTGTTGATGTTAACTAGCACCAATGGTCTCAGCATCGGCAACACCTTTTTCAAACACAAGCAGATCCACAAGATGGCTTGGGTGTCGCCTGGCGGTGAAACCCGGAACAAGCTGGATTATATCTGCATCAACGCAAGGTGGCGCTCGTCATTGCTAGACATTTGCTCTCACAGAGGTGCAGATGTAGGATCAGATCACTTCCTTGTGGTGGGTAAGATCAGGCTGAAGCTGAAGAAGGTGCAAACGGTACAGCCCAAGAGACATTACGCGGTAGACAAGCTGAAGAACATCAACATATCACAAAGCTACCATGAGGAGTTGAGAAAGAAGCTTGAGGTACCACAACATCCAACAGCCATTGAGGAGCAGTGGAGCCTGTTCTCCCGTGCGATCTCTGAGACTGCAGAGGCAGTCTTAGGCAGAAGAAGAGGTACCACCAAAGAAAGATGGATAACAGACAAGACATGGAAATTGATTGATGAAAGGAAGATGGCCAAGATAAAAAGGGAACAGAAGAGGAGGCTCCGGAGTTGGAGGATGGAAGATGAGGAGTACTGGCGCCTGGACAGGGAAGTGAAGAAGAACTGCAGAAGCGACAAAAGAAGGTGGCTAGACGAGAAGGGAAGAGAGGCACAAGAGGCAGCGGAGAAGAAGAACACAAAAACACTGTACAAGATCGTGCGGGAGCTAACCAGCTCCAGGAGCAGCTCCGGTGTGCCAATCAGGAGCAAGTATGGCACAGCACTTCTGAGCGACGAAGAACAGGAGGCTAGGTGGGTGGAACACTTCAGCAAGGTTCTTAACCAGCCAACGCCTTCTACACTCTTCAGTTTTGACCGGGAACCATCAGCTGCAACCCTGAATGTTACTTCAGAGGAGATAACCAGGACAGAGGTTGCCAGAGAAATCAAGAGCCTCAAGAACAACAAGGCAACGGGACTCGATGAGGTAGCTGCCGAGTTGTTGAAGCACGGCCAGGAGGTCGTTGTGGAGAGCCTCACCCGATTGTTCAACATGATTTGGCATGCAGAAGAAGTTCCTGCCGATTGGAGAAGTGGGGTAATTGTGAAGCTGCCTAAGAAAGGAAACCTCGCGGACTGCAACAACTGGCAGGGCATCACACTGCTGTCTATCCCTGGCAAGGTATTCTGC
The DNA here is from genome assembly GCF_960531495.2 of Zeus faber. Classification (NCBI taxonomy): domain Eukaryota; kingdom Metazoa; phylum Chordata; class Actinopteri; order Zeiformes; family Zeidae; genus Zeus; species Zeus faber. The sequence continues at coordinate 34,353,856 of NC_137190.1, read as the reverse complement.
AGTGTACTGCTCCAACGCCTAAAAGAAGAGGTGGATAATTTCTTGAGGGAAGAACAAGCTGGCTTCCGGAAGGGAAGGTCCTGCTCCGAAACAGATCTTCTCTCTTCGCAACATCATTGAACAGTGCCAAGAATTCCAGACACCCCTCATGATCAACTACATCGATTTTAAGAAAGCTTTCGACAGCATCCACCGGGAATCACTGTGGCAGATTGTCCAGCTGTATGTTGTACCACCCAAATACGTCAACTCCACTTGCAGAGTCAAAACCAACAACGGCTCAACTGAAGACTTTGACATCGTCACCGGAGTAAGACAGGGTTGTATCCTGTCACCCTTGCTTTTCATTATTGTCATTGACTTTGTGATGAGGAAGACCGTCACTGGTGAAATCTTCGGCATCAAGTGGGGAGGGGACAGACTGGCCGACCTGGACTTTGCGGACGATTTGGCTCTGTTCAGTTATACCCACCTTGCACTCCAAGAGATGACCAACAACCTCCATAAGCACGGGGAAAAGGTCAGCCTACGGATAAGCCAAGAAAAGACCAAGGCCATGACCGTCGGACAGGACCAACACCCTCCACCTCTCACTGTAGGCGAACATGACGTAGAGTACGTTGAGAACTTCACATACCTTGGAAGTAACATCTCAAATACAGGAGACGTGGAGAAAGATGTACGAACTAGAATCGGCAAGGCTGCAGGAGTATTCCAACGGCTCCGCAACATCTGGTCGTCCAAAGCCATCAATACGGACACCAAGCTACACCTCTTAATGTCAGTGGTCATCCCAACAGCGACCTACGCCTGTGAGACGTGGATGAAGACAGCCAGCATCACCAACAAGTTGGATGTCTTCCACCGACGATGCCTCAGATCCATCTTGAGGATCTCATGGAGAGAACACATCACCAACGAGGAGGTGATGAAAAGGGCAGGGGTGGCAGCTCTGTCCAATATTGTCTCTGCTAGGAGAAAGAGAATGGCTGGGCACGTACTCCGACTGCCAAGAGAGGGACTGGCAAGTGTGGCAATGGACTGGATGTCAGAGGGTGGAAAGAGGAAGAGGGAGGCCAAAGAAGACATGGAGACAGACAGCCAAGGAAGACCTAAATGAAATGGGTGTCAGCTGGCATGGAGCAAGAAGGGTCGCCAGGGACCAGAGCAAATGGAGGGGACTCGTCGCCCAATGTTCCAGAAGGACCGGGAGGAACTAACTAACTAACTAACATGAATCACTATAATAATCGCCAAGACGTTGTAAATCACAGGTCCCTAAGCCTTATTAAAGACCCTAGTACATCATTTTATTCTAAATCTCAGCCTCTCTAAGCGGAGGACTTCACCCAGTTCCCTCAGCTACATCTCAATTGTTGGCACTGTATTTAATTTCCATTGTTCATTGTTGCAATATTATTTTTTTGCCCAGGTAAACAGCCCATTTGTCCCTACTCTGTTTAGGCTCACTGTTCTCAGTGGTACACAAAATGGCTATCAAAGGACCGGATTCACATTTCCTTTTCATAATATGATTCGTTAACTGTTCCTCATTTCAGATGCACTTGCAGACTTGGAGCCATGACCTTCCTCTTATAGCCATATTGACATGTCTATGCACCAACTTACTGAACCGGATTCCTCAAGATCCTTGTTCGGAGCTTGATTGTTGTTTTGTTTTTTCCATTTATTTTACCTAAAGTTGAAATAAAACAACCTTTGACCCTTGCAGCCTATACACCTCAGGAGATAGTAGGAGGCATCTCCAAGGAAGAGCTTCTCCTGCCTAAGATGCTGAAGAAAAAGGGCTACACCAGCAAGATAGTTGGCAAATGGTGAGTGCTATAGTGGTCCCAAAGGTCAATGTGTTGGAGGTTAGAACAAGGTGATGATGATGATCTTTGGACCATATTACTTGCATATACTGTAAGCTTTCATATTGGCTTGTCCTCTCAAGCAAATAACAACATTGGATAAAACAATGTTGGATCAAATATCGGACTGGACTCGTGGACTTTCAGGTGGCAGCCCTAGACTGAGACATTGATACATGTGTGTGAATGAAATGCTCAAATCCGTCTCTATATGACCCTAATTGGCCAGGTCAAAAATGTTTGATTTTATTGGGGCTAGTCTTTACAAAATCCTTCGGCAAAGCCTCAAATCGCAGCAGCAATTTTCAACAGCCAATGAGATTGTGCACCTGCACAATGCCGTAGCCAAAGAAAGCAGCAGGTGGGCAAGTGTGGACTTAAAATGGAGGAGCGACTTGTGGCAGACTCATGCCTGCAGTCTGATTAATGTGTAATGTCAGCACTGCAATCTTGCTGCACAAACAACAACAATAGCGAGGCATGTTGGTATGGTATCCATGTTTGTTTTGGTGTCAAAATATTGCAAGAAAATTTTGCCTCTCCCAGCAAGATACATTCTCCCTAGTGCTTTAGTACCACAAAATCAGCTTGTCTGTTCTCAAAGCTTTTCTTTTCTTTCTTTGGTTCTTGTCAACAACAAAAAAAGCCTGACAAAAACCAATGCTGCGGTCATGGCTTAAGGTGTTCAGGTGCCAAATGCTTCCGTCAACCGGATTTCGGCAATAACCACTTGCACGGATAGACGATCCTGCCAACACCATAAAAGGCATTCACAGAATTCTTACCAGGTCCTTGAGGTGCTTGAAGTGCTTGAATTGAATTTTGTCCTTAGAAATTGACATATTGGAATACCTTGAAAATAGTCCCCTTTTTGTGTGGAAGTGCTTTAAAGTCCTTGGGAAAAAAACACAATCATTGAAAACCTGTGATGTTTCCCCTGCGTTATTGAAATCGTAATATTATAAAACATTTCCAGGGTAGATTATGCCAGGGAAATAGTAGTAGATGTCATCTACAATAGTAGTAGATGACAATCATTTTAATAATAAATACATAGCTATACTGTCCATATAATATCTTTACTAATATAATAATAGAGAATGAGACAAAAATTCTATTATATTTTACTTCATAAAGAAACCATTGAAAATGGATTATATTTGTTTTGCGTCCTTGAAAATGAAAAAAAAAAATATATATATATGGCTTGAAAAAATCCCTGAATTTAATTTTCATAATGCCAGAATTAATCTTTCATCCAGACTTGAGATTTGTATAACCTGAGTTTTCATCTCATTATTGTAAATAAGCCACGGTGAAAAGACCCAAGAAGAGAGGAGAAGGGTTCTCAAGGGAAAATCTCTCTCTCTCGCTCTCTCTCGCTCTCTCTCTCGAGTTGAGCCGCATGTTCTTATAGAAGCAAATCCACCATTGATGTTGGGTTTGACGTCCACAAACTCTTGGGTCAATGGATTCCCAAAAAATTAAGTTATGTTGAAGATTTTAATTAAATAGGACAGAAGATAAGTAGAACAACATACAGTATCTGCCACTAGGACAGGTAGCCCCAAACACAGTGGGACTGTTTCTGTTTTTGTTTTGTTTTTTTAATCCAAAATCCGCCAATACCAATTGTGTCAATGTACGCAGATGTGTTTTTTCATGGCTCTCTTAACAAATGATCCTTGTTTCTTTTTTTTTCTGATTTGTAAAATGCACATTCTGTATGTTTTGTAGGCACCTTGGCCACAGATCCCAGCACCTGCCTTTGGAGCATGGTTTTGATGAATGGTTTGGTGCCCCAAACTGCCATTTTGGTCCTTACGACGGCATTCGTAGGCCCAATGTCCCTGTCTACAACAACTCTAAGATGGTTGGCAGGTTGTGACACACACACACACACACACACACACACACACACACACACACACACACAGACACACTCTTGCGTAACAATGAGCTTCCTCCAAATCGCTGTCTTCAAGGAAATGCTGTAATCGTTAGGTTGGTGCCAAAATTTACAAGGCCCTATTATTATTATTTTATTCATGTAACACATTTCAATAACGTATTGACATAATTTTCATTGAAATGAGGACTACGGAAGATCGTTTTCCAGGTGTCAGCGCCCCCTCGTTTGGGACCCCTTGTTGGGCACATTTTCCAGAATAATTTACTTGCTGCGCCTTCCCTGTCTGGGATCGTGCTGTAACGCTGGCCCCGACCTTGCCGCTTCCCAGGGCCGCGGACTGACTTACTCACTGTGCGTTTCCCGGACCTGGCCCCCTTGCGGGGCACCACTGGCCCGCCTCTGGCCTGCCGTCTGCCGGTCTGTCAGGGCATTTCAATTACAATTTGGTTATTGAAACATTTGATTAACGGTGTCAAGTTGCTCTTATTCTTCTGCCTTCACCATGTGAAGACGTACGTGGCTATGCAGCGAGCTAGACACTCTCCCAAAAAGTACCTGGAGACAGGAGCTCACTTTCGGTATCTTTAATCTTTCATCTTTAAGGGCGCATTGCGGATGGCTTCACGGAGTGCAAGGCTCACCGAGTGCCCTTCAAATAATGATGAGTATTTGATGAACTGATGGCTGCCTTGCCAATTTTTCCAAACATTCTAGCTATTGATAATTTACAGAAGTTGTAGTACCTGCCCCTGATGGTCATTAGTCAAAGTGGGTTCCAAAATTACACGATCGCTGTGACAGCAGCAATCACAGCCTGTCAGTGGTGCTGTGTGTGCCTGCTGTTGTGCACAATGTGTGCTGTACAGGTTGGTGTTGGGTTTGAAAATAGAGCCTCTCTGTTGCAAGTGCCAGGGCGGTTTTTTGATCCCAGTTGGTGACTGTGGATGACGGCTTCAATTCTACAGCATGACTACCCCAAGCTACTCGATCTGAAATCAAATTGTCAAATTGGACTTGAAAATCACATAATTTGGCCCTAGCTTAAACAAAATATCATTGGTTCACATTCCCAAGCATGCAGTTTTGTTGCACCAAACGTATCCCAGAATACAACTGGTTGGCGGTAAAACTGACTTCAGCTAGTGTAAGTAGTGTGGCCATGTGTAAGTCATCCAGACATAACAAAAAGCTTAAATGAGCGAATGCTGACAGCATTTGTGCTTTCCAGATACTATGAAGAGTTTCATATCGATAGGAAGACCGGGGAGTCGAACCTCACACAGATTTACCTGGAGGTGAGTACAGCACTCATGCATGCCATCCAAACAGTCAGTCTAAAAGGGCATTGAGTTACGTTAAGTCAATTGTCTTGTATTTGTACTAAAATACTATTGTCTGTCATTAGGGGTCCAGCCCGCAGGGCTAGATCCCTATAGTTTTTGCTGGGATTCTTTTCTTCCTTTTGGGGAATAGGCAAAATAATTGTTAACAAAGAAAAGATCTCCAGGCCAGTTCGTCGGGGCTAGGATATTGCCTTGACAAGGTAAAATGCTATTCAGGGAATAGGCGCTTTCAGGGAATAGGCAAAATAATTGTTAACAAAGAGTAACACAAGGGTTATTTGGTTCATCTCTTACACTGCATTGTGACTTTTATGCATTCTATGTATTGTATTTTTTGACTTTATGCATGTCCTTTTTTTTTTTTTTTGTTTTAATGCTTTTGATGTTTTATGTTAAGCACATTGAATTACCTTGTTGTTGAAATATGCTTTACAAATAAATTTGCCTTGACTTTTAATCTTCTTGGTGTTTTTCGGGCTAAAGGTATCTGAAACACAACGATCGCAGTGCACAGACAACGTTGAGGCCCTAGCCTCAACCATGCCTGAGGCTCCAGCCCCAGGCAGAGTAACCGAACATCGTCAGGTCAAGTGGCCTCTGGCCAGTAAGCACAAACAGTGGCTCCAGTTCGATGATGTTGTGGACAACATCCTAGAAGCAGCAGCCAAGGGTGATGCAACGGGAAGCTCCAAACCGTGGCAATCGTCACCAGGTTTGGTAGAGTGGAGAAGCTGGGTACCAAGACTCCCTACGTGAACAACCGTAGGTCAAAGATTAGCCAGATGAGGCAGGAGCTGCAGGTCCTGAAGGGGTAGTACAAGGAAGCGCAAGAAGAAGCGAGGGATGCACTATCCGAACTTCACAGCATCCTCTGGAAGAAGCTTACCATTCTTCGAAGGGCAGAATGGCGCAGACGGCGGGGGAAAGAGAGGGCCAAGAAACGGTCTTCCCATCATCGCAAACCCCTTCAGAGTCACCAAGCAGCTACTTGGATAGAAATGAAGCAGCCTCCTTGCTTGTTCCAAAGAGGAGATCAACCACCATCTCGGCAACACCTACGGCGGCTCTGCGAGGGAGGAAGACCTAGGGCCTAGACCTTTGATAGACCCACCAGGACCCACCATAGACTTCAACAGCAAGGAGCCCAGTTGGAAGGAGGTTCAGGAGGTCGTCAAGGCAGCCAGAGCCAGTTTAGCCCCTGGACCCAGCGGAATGCCCTACAAAGTCTACAAGAGGTGTCCCAGACTCCTTCACCGGCTGTGGAAGATCCTGAGGGTTATCTGGAGGAGAGGAAAGGTAGCCCAACAATGGAGGTTTGCAGAAGGTGTCTGGATTCCCAAGGAGGAGAATGCTAAGAACATCAGGCAGTTTAAGATCATCTCGCTGCTCAGTGTTGAGGGGAAGATATTCTTCACTGTCATAACCCGTCAGTTGACCGAGTTCCTCCTGAAGAATGAATACATTGACACCTCTGTACAGAAGGGTGGAATCCAGAATGTTCCAGGATGCCTCGAGCATAATGGAGTGGTCACGCAGTTGATCAGAGAGGCAAGAGAAGGGAAAGGAGACCTAGCAGTGCTGTGGCTCGACCTCACCAATGCTAATGGATCCATTCCCCATAAGCTGGTGGAAACAGCACTGGATCGGCACCATGTCGCAGGCGAAATCAGGGACCTCATCTTGGACTATTACAACAGTTTCAATCTTAGAGTCACCTCTGGGACAGTCTCATCCGACTGGCATTGGCTGGAGAAAGGGATCATCACTCGATGCACGATTTTAGCGATCCTCTACGCCTTGGGCATGAACATGTTGGTCAAGAAAAAAAAAGTCAAAATAACTGCAAAAAAAGCACAAAACTCGAGCACAAAACACAAAAGAGATGCTTCCACGGTTAGGTAACCACGTGAAGTGAACGAGTAAGATGCGGGATGCTGCCAGGATTCGCTCGCCACACCAACTAGCGGCGGCATACCTGAAGCTCGCTCCTCGTAACTCACATTTTTGCTCGCAAATCAATACAGAAAATCAACGGAACGAAGGCTCCTAACTCGAAAAACTTGTATGTTAGTGCACTCGTAAATCAAGTTACCTGTGTGTGTGTGTGTGTGTGTGTGTGTGTGTGTGTGTGTAAAATTATTATTATTATATATATTTTTTGTGGCGGAACAAGCGGCGTGGTCAAGCACCGGCTGCAGATGACAGCACTGTTCCCTTTCCCGCGGCCGCCAAGCTGCCTCGACTTGGCCGGATCAGCACACGCACTGCGCTGATTGGTCCGACTTTAGGCAGGGAGCTTTCTGAATGTTTGTCTGTCTTGCAGAGGGGATCGGCGCACGGGCTCATCAGCCGACCAGGAGCAAGACTGGAGCGTCATTCCTCCTGCGCCCGAAATCATTATTATTATCTTTTATTTGTAGTAGAGGCCAGCGAGCCTTTTTGTTCATCCTCCTTTTTGTTCATCCGAGTGAAAGCCGATCTGCTGGCTGCGGACCTGGAGGAGGAGCGGGACTTCCTCCGCTGCCAGTTGGAGCGCATTCTCACCACTACGCTCGGTAGAAAGGAGCTCGGTAGGAAGGGGCCTACCAAGTACCGGTTAGGCTACAAGGGGGTAGACGTTAGGCTTTGCTGGACCGGTGCTGTTTGCCGATGATGGTCCAGGAATGCCTGGTTCAACCTGGGGCTTTAGTGGAGGCGTCACAGGTGGTGATTCATTGGGTGCATGGGGTTATTCACATGTATCCGATGGTCTGGCTTGAAATTCGTGACAAGGGAAAAAAGCATAGTGTACAGGCTGCGGATAGTTCCCGCTTGTTGCACTCACGGATTTTGGGCACGGATTGGCCAGGGTTTGACACATTGATGAAGAGGCTGGAGGAGTGCATTCATTGTCAGTAGGGAGATGTGAGTGTTGCGTGGCAAGTGGTGACACGAAGGGGTCATCGGCGGCTGCGACAAGTGCAGGGGCGGCGGGATCCCAAGTAGGATCTCCCCCGGTCCCCTTAACCTTCCCTATCAACGATTTTCCGCTGGAGCAGTTGCAACGACCCCCTACACGGGGCCTTTGAGGGGGTAGTTAAAGTCGGCGCCGTATTGATGTATTGACACCATGCTAACTCACCCTTATTTTTCGGTGATTAGGGACAGGTTATATCGAGTGAGCCGTGACACTCAGAGAGGAAGGCACAGTTGTTGGTGCCAAAGAGCTGCTGGGAAATGCTCTTTCAGGCGGCTCACTTTAACCCGATGGCCAGTTACCTCGGTCACAATAAAACATGACAGTGGATAATAACCCGCTTTTATTGGCCAGGCATTTGGGGAGATGTGCATAAATGGTGTGCTGTGTGTCCTGGGTGCCAGTTAGTCAACCCTCCGGCTATGACAAGAGCACCATTGTGGCCCCTCCCCCTAGTCAAGGTCTCGTTCGAAAGACTCATTATGGACCTCATCGGGCCGTTAGACCGCAGTGCCCGCGGGTATCGTTTTGTGTTCGTCCTAGTGGATTATGCAACCAAGGGCCGAAAGTGTGGTGCAGGCGCTGTTTCACGTCATCTCCTGATTCGGGATTCCGAAGGAAATCCTGGCCGACCAAGGCACTACCTTTATGTCACGTAGACTTCGGGAACTTTATGAGTTACTGGGCGTCCGCTCAATTCGGTCCAGCGTTGGCCTGGTGGAGCGCTTTAATAAAACGCTGAAAAACCTGATTCGAAAGTTCTTTCACGGCAATAGCCGTAATTGGGACAAGTGGTTGGACCCCCTGTTGTTTGCGGTGGGGGAGGTTCCCCAGGCCTCCACGGGATTTTCTCCTTTGGACTCCTCTTTGGCAGGAGACGCTGGGGGGCGCTAGACCTCATTAAAAAAAACTGGGACTAAGGTCCTAGCACCAGTAAGAATGAAATACAGTATGTTATGGACCTGAGAGCAAAGTTACATGCTCTGATTTGGCGATTATCACAGGAAAATTTACTCCAGGCTCAGGAACGTCAGCACCTCTTATACCGGGGGGGCTTGGCTCAGACAATTTGCACCGGGAGACAAGGTGTTAGTGTTGCTCCCTACGTCCAGCTCTTAATTGCTCGCGAAGTGGCAAGGGTTAGGGCATGGCGGGTTGGCGAGGTCGATTATGAGGTCGAACGGTCTGACAGGCAGGAAAAGACACAGATTTGTCACCTGACCCTCTTAAAAGAAAGGATGGAGGGGGCTTCCGTGGCCCTGGTCACACCGGTCATTGAGCGGGATGAGTTGGGGCAGGAGGTTCAAAAAGCAGCCGATCATACTGCGACCCTGTTAAGTGACCATCTCTCGTAGCGGAACTTCAACGTTGCTTCTCCGATGTTTTCTCTTCCTTGCCAGGCTTCACATCCTTGATACACCACCATGTGGAGATGAATCCAGGGGTGAAGGTGCGCTCTCGGCCGTATCGCCTGCCCGAACGCAAACACAAGATCTTGCAAGCAGAAGTAGAGGCTATGCTGAATATGGTGTAATAGAGGAGTCCACGAATGACTGGTCTAGTCCCATCGTGCTGGTGGGTAAGCATACACTACCGAAGGGTGAACACGGTGTCAAGTTCGACGCCTACCCGATGCCCTGGGTCGATGAACTTCTAGACCGGTTAGGCACGGCTCATTTTTTCACAACACTGGATTTAACCATGGCTACTGACAGATTCCCTTGTCTCAGGGGTCCAAGGAAAAATCGGTGTCCTCCACTCCCTATGACTTGTACCACTTTTGCACACTTCCATTCAGGTTGTTTGATGCCCCAGCCACCTTTCAGAGACTCATGGGCCGTGTGCTACGTCCGCATTTAGCATACGCCGCGGCCTACCTAGACAACATAATCATTCACAGCGACACCTGGAAGCGGCATATGCAGCATGTGGGCGCAGTGCTTGGGTCTCTGAGGCGGGCAGGGGAGTCAGCTGTCGGCTGGACAGCTCCCCGGCCTAAGTTGGGCGGTGGGGCTATGTGGCAGACCAAGGGACATGGTCAAGCACGTGGTGCAGACGACTGCACGGTTCCCTACCAACCACCAAGCTGCCTCGAATGGGCCGAATCAGCGCCCCCATGGCACAGGCTCGTCATCTCCCCAGGAACAAGCTGGAGCATCATTCCTCATGCGCCCAAAATCATTATTATTATGGGCTCTTCATCCTCATAATCATGTTACCATGTTACCAAACATGGAGAGAAAGACTCCGTCTCCCTCCCTAAACTCCTACCTGTGGGCAGAGATTGTGTGTGTGTTTGTGTGTGTGTGTGTGTGTGTGTGTGTGTGTGTGTGTGTGTGCGTGTGCGTGCGTGCGTGCGTAAGCGTAATTTTTCTTCTATCTGAACTCTGAACCTGTATTTCTGTATTTAATTTAAGCTAATTGTCTGTTTGTAATTAAACCAGGGAATTTTATCAGGGATTAATGATTATTATCAGGGAATGTTGTGTGGGGTGAACAGCAGTTTCACAACAGAAATGTAATTTCCTTTACGGAACTTCCACTTCCATTTGTTACATGTACTTACCGCCTTTCAAATCAAATCTGCAACATCGGCCAAATAACAACGGTCAGAATTGTTTACCATCATTAGATGTGCGTGGAGAACATCGACGACATCCTTTGAATGCATGAATATTCACTCCGCCGTGTCCTGACCCATGCAGGAAGGTCTTGGCTTCGTGCTGCGCCAGGCCCTTGCCCGGCAGCCCTTCTTCCTGTACTGGGCTGCCGACGCCACCCACTCCCCCGTCTATGCCTCCAGACGCTTCCTGGGCCGGAGCCAACGAGGCCGGTAAATTGAATTTCACGACAGATCAGAACCACACCACACAACACCACAGGAATACATGTGTGAATCATACAAAGTCCTATTTAGAAGGCATCCGTGCAGCTTTTTACTTTTTTCACAGATAGATACTTTCTTCATTTCAAAGGGAAATTGCAGTGAGAGCAACAGCTTACATCCAAAAATAGGCAATAATAATAAAGCAATCGATAAAGATATATGGAAAATGAAGAAATACAATAAAGCGTGTAGCTGTACACTAAACCTAATGATAAACAACAAAATATATAACCAAAGAAACCTAAATATATAATAGTAATATTGTATCAAAATGATTAAAATCAATCATAAAGTTTATTTTATGATTATATCAATCTTTTTTTTTATTTATTTATGCATATGCATGTCGAATGTTGCAGATCGCCATCCAGTTCCAACAAATGTACATATTTAATACGGCTATTAATCACTTGCAATATAAAAAAAAGTGATGTAGAACTTAAAAAATTCCAAATAAGTCATGACATGAATATTGAGATTTTGGTGGCAAGCTGTCCATTAAATCTATGTAAATATACGAATAGGTCAATGTGTAGTCATAAATAGTCAATGTGTCTATCTTATAAACAAACCAAATTTTTCTCCAATCAACTATTGTGGCACATTTGTAGAAAAGATTTATTATATGTTTCTTATATGTATATTTATATATCTGAGAATTTCCAACTATATGAGTTTCATCAGATCGAACTGTCTGGTAATGTTAAATTCTGGCTTTTTGAATCAAACTTCCTCTAATATCCATATTGATCATATTGTCAGAAATGTTATTGTAATGGTCTGTGTGTGTGTGTGTGTGTGTGTGTGTGTGTGTGTGTGTGTGTGTGTGTGTGTGTGTGTGTGTGTGTGTGTGTGTGTGTGTGTGTGTGTGTGTGTGTTGCAGCTATGGAGACGCGGTGATGGAGCTGGATTCGAGCGTGGGTCAGATCCTCTCGCTGCTACGTAAACTAGGCATCGAACAGAACACCTTGGTCTTCTTCACTTCAGACAATGGAGCAGCTGTAATGTCTGGACCGAATGAAAGTAAGAGCATCAAGGACGGCTGCTCACACACGTATACATACACACACACTTATGTATGCACATGCGCACACGCACTGGACACTGTCCAGTTGTGATAGGCTTTTTTGTGTAACATTTTAATGATACAATACATTATTGTGTGTGTCTGTTACTTATACTTAAACAATGGAAAACTGTCAAAATATCAATGTGTGTATTTCTCAGGTGGCAGTAACGGGCCCTTCCTGTGTGGAAAGCAAACGACCTTCGAGGGGGGAATGAGGGAACCGGCCATCGCTTGGTGGCCTGGAAAAATACCAGAGGGCGCGGTCAGTACATCACCATCGTGCCATTCCAACTCTTAAATTTGTCTGTCTACAATATCTATACAATACCTTACATAGTGGACACATTTATGCACATTTTTGACCGACAACTTTTAAATGTACTTAAAAATCATCTCTATTTATTTAGCATTATTTGAGATGAAAATCTGGGCTCTATTGCTCGTCACTCCTGGTGAGTTGTTCAGCAAACATAGGCATACTTAGAAATAGCCTGAAATATTGGAGTGATAAACTTGAATCCCCCATTGGATAGAAGAGTGGACCCCAACAGGTGAATGCAAGGGAGGTGGGGGGAGCGCGGCAGCGCAGCAAGCCGGCAGGGCTGGAGGAATTGGCTGCTCAAATAGGCTGGCCCATAAGGGTGTGGAAGCATGTGGTGCCGTCAAGTTGTCTGACAGAACTAGCTCCTTAAGCTACGCCTCATATGTGAATATGTGATTATGTGCTAGTTGATGCCAAACTGACTGTACAGAAAAATCATCCTCAGTGAAGCCTCCAATAAGAATGAGAGCAAGCAGAATCACAGAGTTTGAGGTATTATTTTTATTTTATTTTACTATGAGTGGTTACTAAGTGGACGGGTGTTGGCTGACAGGAAAAAAACTCCAATTAGAGAAGGGTAAAGAGAAGGGTCCTCAAGATCCTTCTGGAGAGGAGGGGGGCGGGGGGAGTAATTCATTTATATCTATACGTAATGTGGGGTGGTTTAAGCAGCCACACCTGTCTTGGTCAAGGTAATTGGGCCTGCGATCAGGGTAGCTGTACGCCTGTTGCTTGTCAGAGCAATCAACGAGTAACAGGTATATCACCCATCCCCACACACACACGGGGGGAGCCTCTGCCATGACACACTGCTCCTGGCTCGTTACATCTTGCCACTATCTACAATAAACTGGTGTGTTTACAACATCGTTGCCTGTGTCTCTGTGTCAGAGAACCCTGAAAAACTGCCACAATGTACTTATCTGTTATTTTCAATTCACTTGATATCATTATCAACTTCTTTTTTTTTTTTTATAAAATAATATTACAAATTACCACTTTAAGTGTTAACCAATAGCACATACTGTACCACTCCAATACTTTTACCGACTGTAGTAGTCCTGTTATTTTGTAGTCATAACAGTTGACATGTTTATCCACATCTAACGTGCTTCAATATCAGACCCAAGCTCACATGCAACACCAGTATCGATATCAATGCATTTTCAATCCCCCGATTAAGACAAATGTAAATAAAAGTCATGGCAGATCACTTCCTAAATCCCAAATCCTTCTCATGCTTGTCTCAAGATAATAACACTATCTTCAAGAATTCTCCAAGAAGAGCTATAGCTATTCCTGAATATCTTAGGTGTTTGGTGTTTCTTTTGGTAACACATTTTTGTATCTGCGATATTCCATCTCTGTATTGGTGTGTCCCCTACACACACACATACACACACACACACACACACACACACACACACACACACACACACACACACACACACACACACACACTAACACAGAGGTTTCAATCAAAACACTCGCAACACCCTGTATTTCTGTAAGGAGCATAATAGGTCCCCTTTAAGCTAACAGGCTGCCTAAGGTGTGATGGTCCAGATAATGTATGTTATTTATCTCCCATGTTTTATTGCCATGATCTGTAAACCCCTTCACTCAGCCAAGTCATTGTCTCGCTCGCTTGCTCGCGCTCTCTCTCTCTCTCTCTCTCGCTCTCTCTCTCGCTCTCTCGTGCTCACATGGGGTTTCCTCCAACATCGGTAAGGACCCCCACCAAAAACATGCACACATCACCATTGTCCGACCAGCAATGGACGTTTGGTACCAGGTCCCCGGGCGCGTCGTCGAATGCTGCCCACTGCTCCTGGCTGCCCCAAGCCAGGATGGGTGAGATGCAGAGGCCACATTTCACTGGCCACCACCCAAAATGCATGTGTGTGTATGTATACGTACATATGCATGTGTTTTAGTGTGGTGTGTCATGTGACAAATAAAGATTCTTCTTCTTCTTCACCCATTATCTTCTATGCAAACGTGTGTTTGGACCCCACTCCCAACTTCAACCAACACACCCACCACCACCACCCCAGCCCCCACACTCCCTGATCCTCTAAAGCCGATGCGTTCTGCAAATGACTTTTAATTGTATTAGGTGGGGGGGCTGCACGCGGGGCCGTGGCAGCGCGTGGCGAGGGCGGGCTCCTGCAGTGTGCGGTAAGCCTTGCCTCTGGCTCATCTCGCAGGGAGTGTGCGTGGCCCTGATAGCACTCTGGAATGGCAGCGTGGGGTTGGTGGAGGTGGTGGGTGGGGGGGATTGGGGGGGCAGTCTTAAGCGGCTAATCTGTTTGTGTGTGTTTTGCTGAGGTTGGATTGAGCCGTAATGAGGACTCCGGTATCTGAATACGCCAGGCACTCGGGATAAAGGAGTGTGTGTGTGTGTGTGTGTGTGTGTGTGTGTGTGTGTGTGTGTGTGTGTGTGTGTGTGTGTGTGTGTGTGTGTGTGTGTGTGTGTGTGTGTGTGTGGGGGGGGGGGGGTTGCTGCTCTTAGTAAGGAAAGGATGACGGGAGGCTGGCACAGAAAGAGTAGCAAAATGAATATTTTTCTGTTTTCTTCTTTTGGGGGGGGGGGGTTTCCCAGTGTAGTTAGATCTGAGGACCGTGCACATCAGCATCCGCACAACTGGCATCTACACATCCGTATAAAACCACCTGCTTTTCAGATCAGCTTAAGGGACGCATCGCAGATGATACAGCCAATCCAGTGAAGACACACACACACACATGTGTAATAACGGTCTAGCTGGGATGGTTTGGGGCGGTCCAGATCCTCCCCCCTGGAGCTGTCTAGGGTGGGGGGTGGAGGTGGGGGGGTTGATGACAAAGCTTATGGAGGAGCTGCTGTAGACCACTGTGGGCTCTGGGGTTTTAATATTCTCTCTATCTCTCTCTTATTCTCTTGACCGGACTCAAATCTCTGATCTTCACATTCTCAAAGTCCGTAAAGCTCTTTGTGTAGAAAAATGTTGCACGCAAGACGAACAAGCTGTCCAGAGATTTTGCAGTGTTGCGATGAGATGGACCGTGCAGAGAGGACAAGGGAAGATATCACCAGAGAATATAGATGGGTATCATAGATGGGTCTTCTGTCTCTGTGCTGAATGCGGGAGGAAACTAAGTAACTGCCTTAATATACCATGCATATTCATGAATTAGGTCTGTCCGGCAAGCAGTTAATTGCACTGCTGTGATTGTAATTTTTTTTGAGAGGTTCTAGTCGCCCATTTCTTCTGTGTTGGAATGAAGCTGAAGATGAGGTGATGGTGGGGGAGGGAAGCAGGTGCAGCAATCTCCACGTTGTACCCCCCACCCCCCACATCCATGCCTCCATTCCACAATCCCTTTTCTTTTGTTGTGTTTTATCAGGCGGTGTACACACGAGAGCTGGGCAGGAGGGGTTCCAGGGGTGGGGGCTGGAGGCTGACAGGTGTGCTGCATCCGCTGATAACCAACGTGTGTGTGTGTGACTGAGTGAGTAAGTGAATCAGTTCTCCAGCTTTATAGATGAGAAAAGGATGAGCTAATAAAGAGAGTGCGGGGTGAATGAAAGGCAGCAGCTTGTTAAACAACAGATAACACTCCTTTGTCTGATTGTTGGTTGTTGTATGTTAAGGTACCACCAGTTTGGACTGGCTGATATGTAGGAATTTATTAGCACCTTAAGTTTGATAAGTTCCTTATGAGGTTACAGTTAGGATTCCATCACATCCAACTATGTTAGACTAAACTTATCATCGTGCATGCGTGGTAACAGACTAAGCTAAGCCTACTTAAAATAATCCAGAAGAGCAAAATGCCTCTCTGAAACATTACTTAATTTAAGATTAATTTGTTCTAGACTAGGAAATCCTAAACTACAGCCATTAAGGACTAGTCAGCTGCTGTCTATAACCACCCTTCCGTCTGGTCTTGCTAGTCTTAGTCCAGATGATGCGTTTCTTCAATTGTCAAGGTCAACCTGAAACCAAAGGATGTTATGACACTTAAATCACTTAGCTCTCTTCACTTAGCTCTTAACTTCCTCTCAGATGTTTTAAACCATGACTGAGAAAGGCCATTTTAGTTTGTCCAGATTTAAAGTGTGATTTAGTCGAAGATTAGGCCTAAAATGTGTATGCGAAACCGCCCCTGATATAAAACCCCTTCTTAATATTCCCAAACCCAAATCTAAGGTGACATATCAATTACAAAATTCTGCCCACACTGGGGGGTTGTTGGTTGGTTTGTTGGAGGTGGTTCTTCGCAGCATAAATGACCAGGAAAGCAGCAATATATGTGAGGGGTGCCCAGTTAGATCACGGAATTCACCGCGGGACCCTTTTCCGTGACTAGTCCCATGGATGCAGGAGGGGAGGGGACGGGAGGGGAGGGGTGGGTGGGGGCAGGGGGGATTAATTTCAGTACTCAGGAGTGTGTGTGTGTGTGTGTGTGTGTGTGTGTGTGTGTGTGTGTGTGTGTGTGTGTGTGTGTGTGTGTGTGTGTGTGTGTGTGTGTGTGTGTGTGTGTGTGTGTGTGTGTGTAGGCTAGCGATAGCGGCACGCGGTGCTGCAGCTGCTGGAGCCTGATAGCGCTATCTGATGGCGAACCTTGCCGTCTCCCTCTGAGGCGTGCTCAGGACAGAATGGAACGGAACATCAAGGGTGACAGCGAAAAAATGGCATTTTATCTGAAAATAGTTCAAAGTTTATAAATAAAATAAAGCTTTTCACCAGGACTGGGGAAGGGAGATAAAAATAAATAAATAAATAAATAAATAAAACAGGGGCCGCTATAGCTGCAGTTTCCAACTTGCCTGTCCGTCGCCTTATCCTCCATTTTTATTTCCTCACGTCCTCTTCTCTCTCTATCAATCTATCTCTGGCCTTTTTTTTCTGCTCCTCTCCTTCTGTTCTCTCCTCTTTGCTCCTGTTTTTCCTTCACTCCTCCTCTCTTTTCTCTCCACAATGGGGAAACAAATGGAAGTCTCAACCTGCCAAGACCCATTGACTGGTCTTGAATTCTCTGTAATTGTGTTGTGAAATAAGTACCTTTTAAAAAAGAACCACAGACTTTGAGGTCCTCCTCTCTGAAAGAACAACTTTCAAGACACCCTTCCTTATTTTAAGACTAAGATGTACTGTATATCCTATATCCATGTTTTAAGAAATCTTATTAGGCAGATTTTCCTCACTCCCGTCGGCAGATTATGTTGCTTAACTCAAGCAATTTTTCTTCTTTGCAGTACGGCTCTTTCTCTTCTGTATTTCCTCTATCCTTATTTTTTTGTTGCTAAGACCTATTTTCCTTTTTTTTTTTTTTTCTTTCTTAACCTGTGCTGTCAGCATGCTGGGCATACAACACATAGTATTTGTATGCCAGTATGTCTATGACAGTTAGTCCACAAGTGGAGTTCAACTTCTCAACCTGTAATGCAGCTCTTTATTAATTCTTTAATCATCAAGAACTGCTGCAATAACTCTGATCTATGGGCGACCTCTAGGGTGACAAGAGCAATTTTTTTATAACAAAGAACTGCCACCAATCCCCCTCTTTGGATAACGATCTTACCATGTTTTGGTCTATTAAAACGAATCACCACTCCAAGAGGGGGAGAATCACCATGGTTGAGACAAGTAAACATAGAACCAAACAACAATATGTACATGTAAAAACGTAGACATAGAGACATCAGATGACATGTATCGACAAAACAGATTTAAGTCCAGGAAAACTGGAACAGCAATTGGAATTGGGTACGTGGCCTCTTCCTGTTATAGCTATGGCAGTAAATGAGGAAGAAAAGGAAAGGGGTGTAAACCAGAAGGTGTTGGGGTTTGTTCAATCTGGTGCTGGTAGTGTGTGTGTGTGTGTGTGTGCGTGCGTGCGTGCGTCCACTGGTGAGTGTACGGAATTGTCCAAATTGGTTCTGGTGTATGAGGTCAGAATTATATTGTGGCACCTCCAAGTAACGGAAAATGCCCGAAGCCACCCTATTCCCGCAGTCATATAGACACTCCACGACCGCAGGAAGAGAAGAATCAGAATAGTCTTTATTGCCAAGTAAGTTTACACAAACAAGGAATTTGTCTTGGTGTTCGGTGCATACATGAAACAAATGTAAAACAGTAAGTAAAATATAAGTAAAATATATAAGAATATGTAAAATAAGGCTTTTTGTTTTTTAAATAAAGCTGTACAGTTTGTTCAGGAATGTGCAATTTTTTCAGTCTAAAGTGTAACAGTATGTGCAATGTTCACAGATAAACTCCAGAAGAATGGGGAATGTGCGTTAATGTAACGCGTTGACATACCCATTCAGTTTAAGGCATAATGGCGGGGGCCTTGTTGATGAGGCCAGTTGCAGATGGGAAGAAACTGTTCTTGTGGCAAGAGGTTTTGGCCTTGTTGGGAAGTGTTTCAAACAGTTTGTGTCCGGTGTGGGAGGGGTCAGCCACAATCTTACCTGCGCGCCTCAGTGTCCTGCAGGCGTAAAGTTCCCAGAGAGATGGCAGATTGCAGCCAATCACCTTCTAAGCAGAGCAAATGACACGCTGCAGTCTGCCCTTGTCCTTGGTGGTTGCAGCAGCATACCAGATGGTGATGGAGGAGGTGAGAATGGACTCAATGATGGAGGTGTAGAAGTGCATCATCATCTTCCCTGGCAGGTTAAACTCCCTCAGCTGCCGCAGGAAAAACGTTCTTTGCTGGGCTTTCTTGACGATGGAGCTGATGTTCAGCTCCCACTTGAGGTCCTGGGAGATGATGGTTCCCAGGAAGCGGCAGGACTCCACAGAGTCGACTGGGGAGTCACACAGGTTGATGGGGGTGGGTGGGGCTGCGTTTTTCCTGAAGTCCACAACCATCTTCACTCTCTTCACAGCGTAAAGAGTTGTCACTGTGGTGGGGGGGGCTCTAAGGTGAGTAGCTGTGAAGAGGTCCAGTCTCCTGCTGTGGTGCGGGAGGAGGAGCTGGGGGGCTGGTTGAAGGTGTCAGGGGGCGTGGTGTCAGGACTGTCCCATTGTCTTTTAAAGCGACAGAAGTTGTTCAGGTCGTTGGCCAGGGGTGAGTTGTTCATGGAGTGAGGTGTTTTCGGTTTGAGGTTTGTGATTTGTCTGAACCCTTGCTAGACAGAGGCATAGTCATTGGCTGAAAACTGGTGTTGGAGTCTCTTTGAGTACAGTCGTTTAGCAACTCACACCTCTTTGCTAAACCTGTACTTGGCACTTTAAACATGTCTCTGTCTCCACTTCTAACGCCTCCTTCTTCTCTAATCTTAGCTGTCAGAGTTTAGCTGTGAACCAGGGCTTGTCGTTGTTATAACTCACCCTGGTGCGTGATGGTACACAGCTCTCCTCACAGAAACTGATGTATGATGTCACAGCCTCTGTGTACTCATCCAGACTGTTGGTAGCAGTCCTGAAAACGTTCCAGTCCGTGAAGTCTAAGCATGCCTCACGATTCTCCACAGCTTTACTGATCCACTTCTTGGATGTCCTCACCACAGGTTTACACAGCTTTAATTTCTGACTGTGTGCGGGAATCAGGTGGACCATGACATAGTCAGAGTATCCCAGTGCAGCTCGGGGGACGGCGTGATAGGCACGGCTAAATGTGGTATAACAGTGGTCCCAAGTATTCTATGTGTAAACACCGACCAGTATGAATGAAACAATCTCACAGGGAGAATAGAAGGGTTTGCAGTTAATGAAGAAAGACTCCAGATCAGGAGAACAGTACTGTTGGATCACTGTCACATTATTACACCAGCTACTGTGAGCGTAAAAACACAAACCTTCACCTTTCGTTTTGCTGCCGGACAGTTCTGTGTCCTGATCCGCTCTGAAGAGTTGGAAGTCTGCCAGCTGCAGCCCAGAGTCCAGTATCGTTCCACTCAGCCACGTCTCCGTGAAGCACAAAACAGAAGATGAAGAAAAGTCTCTGTTCTTCCCCAACAGTAGTTGAAGTTCGTCCAGTTTGTTTCCCAGTGAACGCACGTTAGAGAGAAATATTCCAGGTAACGGTGTGCGATGACCACTTCGGACCATGTCCCAGTCTCCCTCTCCTTCGGCGTTTCACTGTGTGCACAAAGGTGAGCACACCTTTGACCAGAATGTTCAATAATTCCATGATGTGCCAATGAAAGTGGGAGATAAATCCACAGGGGTTGTAGCCCTAATGTTCATGAGCTCTTCTCTAGTGTACGAGCTCCCGGAATTGTCACAAAAAATGAAATTAACAAACAAAATAAGACATAACTCGAGAAAGACCCAAGCACCCTGCCCTGCAGCCACGGAAGATCCCCCGGCCCCCAGAGAAGCCGGGCGACAGTGGAGCAACATGTACGGCCTGAAGAGTATGAACCAGTCCCAGAGTGAGCCACGGGCCGCCCCACCGCCCATCCACGTACCCGAGTGTGCTCAGTGCAGGACATCCAGATGTCAGCCCCCCCCGATGCCCGCAGACAGCCAGATATGTGGGCCCCTCCACCACCTCCGGTTCCCAGGGCGCCCGCCGCAGAGAAGCCACGCAGCGGAAGCAAAGGCCGACCGCTGCCCCTCGCACTCCAACCCACACCCACAATGGTAAGCAGCCTCCAAGGAGCCCTGGAACGCACTCAGCAACGCTCCCCGCAGCACCCCAGAAACCACCAAGCACCAGGTGCAAGCCACAGGACCCGAACCCAATTGGTAGGGGCCCCACCCCGTCAAACCCCAGCCAACCACACCCCCACACCAATCCACCAGCACACCACCACTCCAGAAACCCAAGTGCTCAATGTGTGCTGTTGGCAATTGCAGTTAAGACCTATTTTCCGACGACGTCCAAAAGATACCCCTTCACTCATGATTCCGCATCCTGAATTAAAATTCCACCACAGAAGAGCAGTACTAGTCCAAATACGTTCCCTGTTCCAAGAACCACAGTGCTGACCTGCGTTACCTCTTTCTGT
This sequence comes from Zeus faber, assembly GCF_960531495.2. Taxonomy (NCBI): domain Eukaryota; kingdom Metazoa; phylum Chordata; class Actinopteri; order Zeiformes; family Zeidae; genus Zeus; species Zeus faber. The sequence continues at coordinate 34,332,540 of NC_137190.1, read as the reverse complement.
GAATTGCCAACAGTGCCCAAGTGTATCCGAGACATGTGCCCTGGAAAACATAAAACAGTCTGATTCATCTCTCACCGTACCTCCTCCACGGTTTACATCTGGAGAAAGCCAAATAATTCCTTTAAGCAGCAATGTCTGTTACTAATCGATAAATATGTATGGAATTGTATGGGAACCCATCTGATGGTTGTCACGAGTTGCTCTACATCGAGGCTTTTTTAGACCAGATGCACTCTATGATTTTCCCATATTCCAAGATGATAACACCGTGCTAAACAAATTAAAGAATGGTTCCATAAAATACCAGGATGCAGGCAATGCCTACCATGGACTCCACAATCACATGATCATGATCCTTAATGGGAAGATCTGGACCAAAGAGGGGTGAAGTAGAGTTCCACCTCCTTCAGTCCTCAAAGGACTGGAGGATGTTCTTCTTGAGGAATGCTTCAATATATCCACTACAAGAAGGACTGCAGCTGTTTTGAAGGCAAAGGGTGGCCCTAGCCACTAAGGGCACTCAAAGTGCTTTATGTGTTACATACCTCACATATCCAGTGTCATCCATGCAATGAGACAACCAACTCGTTGGGAGGTCTGAAGAGTTAGGTGTCTTGCTCAAGAACACCTCAGCAAATTAGCCAGGATGAGCAGAGAATCGCACCACCAACCCTCCAGTTGCCAGACGACCACTCTACCTCTAGAGTTACCCTCCGCCCCACTTATTTAGACCGTGATATTGAAATTGTGGGTGTCTCTACCCATCAGTAGGGGTTTAGGGAGTCTTTCTGGCACTAGGGTGCCGACATGGCGTGAGTTTTTATTAAATATACGCGAACAGAAAGGCTCGCTGGCCAAAGTAATAAGCAGATCATAAGTCAGATCGCATAAGGGACTGCTTAACTGGCTTCTGGTCGGCTGACAAGCCCTGTATGCCGATCCCCCTCTGCAAGACAAACATTAACATTAAGACCGCTACCTGCCCCGGATCCGACCAATCAGGGCTAATCTGCAATTCGGAGCAGCTATGGAGCCACGGGAAGTCAGCCAGGCTAACGTCTGCTGCCACGGCTTAACCACGCCCCTCGGTCCGTCACATACCGCCACCGCCTGACTTAGGCCGGGGAGCCATCCAGCGGCCGAACTAATCCCACTTGCACATTCTTGTGTTTATGTTCCGGCAAGCCACATGGCCAAGAACGCAGCTTAATCCCAGGGGTCGTCTCCACATGGTGGTGTGTGAGGGACGTGAGGCCTGGAAGGGAGGAGAAAACGTCAGCAAAGCGACAATGAAGCGCGGCCACATCCGCGCTCTGGCCTGGAGTGAGATGGTTACTTAACAGGTCCAAGGTACGATCACCCGCCCTTGGAACCTCCGGCCCCAGCTCATCTGCTCAATGACAGATGTGGCCAGAGCCACAGGTGCCCCCTTCCACCATTAATTTAAGAGGTTCAGGTGAAAAATCTGCATCGTCCCCTGCCTGTCAGAGTGTTCTACCTCATAATCGACCTCTCCAGCCTGCTGTGTAACCACAAAAGGTCCTTGCCACTTTGCGAGCAATTTGGAGTTGGACGTAGGGAGCAATGCTAACGCCTTGTCTTCCAGTACGAATTGTCTGAGCCGAGCCCCCCTGTCATATAGGCGGGACTGATGTTCCTGAGCCCTGAGCAAATTCTCCAGTGACAACTGTCCCAACTTTTCTTTCAGGTCCATCACATACTGTACCTCGTTTTTATTGGTGCTAGGCCCTTTCTCCCAGTTTTCTTAAATTAGATCTAGCACGCCCCATGGTCTCCTGCCGAAAACAAGGTAAAATGGAGAAAATCCAATGGAGGCCTGGGGAACAGGGGGTCCAACTATTAGTCCCAATTATTGCTATTGTCTTGAATGAACTTCTGAATCATGTTTGCCTTTTATCAAAGCATTCCATCAGACCAATGGTCTGGGGATGGTTAATGCTGGTCGGAATTGACCCAGTAATTTGTAAAGTTACTGAAGGGTGCGTGACATAAAGGAAGTGCCCTGGTTGGTCAGAATTTCCTTCAGAATCCTGACTTGGGAGATGACCTGAAACAGCTCCACATTTTTGGCCATTATACTGCGCAGGGGGGTACTGCTTCGGGGTATCACATTGCAATATCCACTAGGACTAATACATAACGATACTGGCGATCGCTGCGGTTCAACAGTCCTGCGGTCTTTCGAACAGGACCTTGACTAGTGGAATTGGCCTCAACGGAGCTCTTGGCTTAGCCGGAGGGTTGACCAATTGGCATGCGGCGCACCACTTGCGTATATCTGCCCAAATGCCCGACCAATAGAAGCGGGTCATTATTCGCTGCAGTGTTTACCCGAGGTGACCGGCCATCGTGTTATGGTGAGCTGCCTGAAAAAGCATTTCCCGGCAGCTTTTCAGAACCAACAACTGGGTCCTTTCCTCTCCTGAGTGTCACAGCTCACTCGATATAACTTGCCCCTAATCAGCGAAAAGTATGGGTGGGTGAGCACGTTGTCTGGGCGCACCAACTGTTTGGTTTTAACTACCTGCTCAAAGGCCGCAGGCGGGGTATTCATGAGCAGTCTCACAACTGCTCCAGCGGAAAATCGTCCATGGGGAAGGCCAATGGGACCGGAGAACATCCAACTTTGGATTCCCCCACTCCCGGACCCGTCACGCCCGCCAACGAGCCCTCTGTGTCACTGCAAGGTACGCAACACTCACATCTCCCGCTCATCGCATCCTGTGGCCCCGATGAGCCCTGCCGAGCTGTGAACATTCTCCTCCGGGACACCGGAACGGGCTGGGCTCATGCCGAGCCACACATGGCACCTGGGGTCGGGCTTGGTGATCCCCCGAACATTTTCCTCTGGGGCGGTGGGACGAGCTGGGGACCTCCGCATAGGTCCTGGGGCTGGACACGGGGCGGGTCCTCCTGTCGCCTCTCGATCGGTCGTGGCGGGACGCCACGTGCTCTGGCACCTCCTTCTCCCCATGGCGCTCCTGCCTCCAGGAGATGGTGGTGGTGCTGTGGGTTCCATCTAATTGCTGCTGAAACATTTTGTTAATTTCTTTGTTGTTACAATTGTTACTTTGAAACACGGATGTAACACATTTTTGCAGTCCCAGGATTTCTAATAAGCCACTACCCAGTTTACGAATAAGTCAAACCAGTTAACAAACATCTTATTGTTATTGAACACAACAGTTTTTAGAAAGGTTAGTGAGCAAACGTTTTTCCCCAGAAATTGTTTCATAAACAGTCTTCCTTTCCTGTCTCTCTGGCCGCAGGTGAGCTTCCAGCTGGCCAGTGTGATGGACCTGTATATCACCAGCCTAGCATTGGCCGGCATCAGCCCCCCGAACGATCGCACCCTGGACGGACTGGACCTGACCCCCGTGCTGCTCCACCCACCGCACGAGACGCACAACACTTCACTGACAGACAGGTAGGAGACAACTACACCTGTTAGCAGCAACCTTTTCCATTTCTTTTGGTGGATGCATTTCGTTTTTTTACTCAACACGATTGCCTGAAGGTGTAGTTTACTGATAATATACAGGAATAAGCTCTTTGTGTGTGTGGATGTTTGTGTGTGTGTGTGTGTGTGTGTGTGTGTGTGTGTGTGTGTGTGTGTGTGTGTGTGTGTGTGTGTGTGCACGCGCGTGTGCGTGGGCGTGTGCGTGCGTGCACGTGTTATTTTGTGGGACTGCATCTGTGTGTGTGTGTGTGTGTACACCGATGGGCCAAAACATTAAAACCACCACTGCTATTGTGAAGTTCCCCCTTGTGCTGCCAAAACAGCTCTCACCCGTTGAGCCATGGACTCCACAAGACCTCTGAAGGTGTCCTGTGGTATCTGGCACCAACATGTTAGCAGCAGATTCTTTAAGTCCTGTAAGTTGCAAGGTGGGGCCCCCATGGATTGTGCTTTTTGTTCCCGCACATCTCACAGATGGTCTATCGGATTGGACCCTAACCCCAGCCATCCACCTGATGTAGAAGAAAGCGTGATTCAACAGACCAGGCCACCTTTCTCCATTGCTCCATGGTCCAGTTCTGACGCTCACGTGCCCATTGTAGGTGCAATCGACAGTGGACAGGGGTCAGCATGGGCAATGTGACCAGTCTGCGGCTAGAAAGCTGCGATGCATAGAGTGTTCTGACACCTTTCTATCATATCCAGCATTAACTTTTTCAGCAGTTTGTGCTACAGTAGCTCTTCTGTGGGATCGGACCAGATGGGCTAGTCTTCGCACCCCATGCACATCAATGAGCCCTTGGGCGCCCATGACCCTGTCGCTGGATCACCAATTGTCCTTCCTTGGACCACTTTTGATAGGTACTAACTAAGGATGCAACAGTACACTGGGCTCATGGTTCAGTATCATGGTTTTGAGGCCACAGTAACTGTACTATTTCGGTATCTTTATATTTAAGAATTTTTATTTAAAAATGTTTTAAGTTAAAAGGTGTAAAAAATGTTTTATAGCAGTCTGCCATAAACTGGTGTGATGCTCTGTCTGTATGACTGTGGGGGGAGGGGGAAATGGGGGTTCAAGTTCATTGGTGGGTTGTTAATAATTTGCATATGTTCATCTGATTGGAGGGGCGGCGTCCAGGATAGTGGATAATTCTAATATTAATTTCCGTTAATATTTATTTATTTATTTATTTACATATATCATATTTTAAAAATGTTTCATAATAAAAAATATAATAAAACCAGCACTATAGTTTGTTATTTTTGTGTAGAGCAGGTACAAACAGTATTTTTCACACATAAATAATAATAGTAAAATAACTAATTGAAATAAAACCTCACAGTCAGACTAGTGTGTGTGTGTATCTTCGTTTTGTGAACCTGACGTGACAGTGGGTGTGCTCCTTTTCAGCCAGGGCACCTCCTGGCGAAGGAGGAGCATGGGTTATCTCTTACATAGAGGGGAAACATTTGCCAGTGGCAGGAGACGGCAACTTAATCAACAAGACATAAAACTGGAAAACTTCACCCAGCGAGACTCGGTTCCCTTCATTCCTACAAAAGAGCCGTTCACAAGAATCGGATCATTCGTGAATGACATGGTGCGAGTAAAAGCGAGTGTCTGAAGAGAAGTTCGTAATAAAGAGGGACACAGCCATCTCAGGGGGTTATTTTCCCTCTGGACACCTTGTTGATTGCACTCTTAACTAAAACATTTCTATAGTTTTATATATTTTCTATGTAGTTTTATCTCATGTTTCTATCGAAAAGGCTGCGTACATTCAGGCGCCGCAGTCGATGCAGGTTCTGCCAAGGTGTCGGTCTGTTGGCACGGGACCTGGCACCGGGCCTGCGTTCCGTACCCAGCGCCTGGGTTCTGCGCCTGCAGCTGCGTCTTGCGCCTGCACATGGGGGTGGTTGTATGTGTGCGCCTCAGGGGTGCGGTGTCTCTTGGCACTCATTGGGACTGAGTATGTTCCTTGGGGCCAGGTGTGGGTGTTGCTTCGAGGGCTTCCGGCTTCTTTAGGGGCTGGGGGGTCTTCTGTGGCTGGAGGGCGGTGTGCTTGGGGCTTTCCTGCTGTTGTGGGGTGTCTGTACAGCGGCGGACTCAAAGGTGGGCCTTTTCCACTGCTTGGAGGTACTACGATATAATGGCGTCCTTATATGCCAGAACCAATTGGGACAAGACCTGTACACTCAACGCTTTACACTTCACATGCGCACACATCACACACACAGAGGAGGTCCCATCACAGGCATGCACACACCACCAGCAGCTGCTTTGAACATACCCCAACACCCTTGTGGTTACATCCCTCTCCTTTTGTTCCTCATTTACTGCCATAACTATCACAGGAAGACGTCACGTGCCCAATTGCTGTTTCAGGTTTCCTGGACTTAATTAACTCTGTTTTTTCAATACATGTTTGATGTTTATGTTTTTCCATGTACATGTTGTTGTTTGGTTCTATGTTGATTTGTTTCACCCATGTTGATTCTCCCCCTCTTGGAGTAGTGATTAGTTGTTTATAGACCCAAACATGGTAAAATAGTTCTCCAAAGGGGGGGATTGGTGGCGGTTCTGTATAACAAAAAACTGTGCTCTTGTCATCCTACAGGTCTTCCACAGGAGAGAGTTATTGAAGCAGTTCTTGATGATTAAATAATTAATAAAGAGTTGCGTTGCAGGTTGAGAACTTGAATTCCACTCGCAGACTAACTTTGTCCTAGATGCAATGCCATACAAATACTCTGTGTTGTATGCTCAGCACGCTGACAGCACAGGTTAAAAATAAATGAATAAAAATGAAAAGGCTGCATAGCCACAAGCAGTTTTTCCTGCTTCCAACACATCAACTTCAAGAACTGACTGTTGACTTTCTGCCTAATATATCCCACCCCTGATCGGTGTATGTGCATGCATGAGTCAATGTGAGAAATTAAGGTTAATTGAAGGTGCAGCACCTCCTGTGCTTCCAAAATTTTAAATAATGTAGATTTAAAGGTTCTATTAGCAATATTTTTCCATTGCAATTCTACTGGAAAACTGGAGATGGTAATTCTCCAGGTTTTGGTTGTGTAAAACACACACACAGTTTGTGCATTTCAACACGGTATACACAGTATACACAGGTATACACAGACAAACTTACACTTTTCTAGTGAGATGTCATTTGAATAGTAGGTAGGAAATCAGTCTAAACCAGGAAGAGCTTTTCTCATTCTTTGGTGCAATTTAGCATATAACTTGCAAGAGATGGTCCAAAATGTATTGTCTTTGATACACACCTGCTTCAAGGGGTTCAGTTCAACATATAAGAATTTACAGCGGACCCCATTCATCCAAACCTCACTTATCTAACTGGTCAATAGAACCAGCTTTTTTCTTTCCCACCAACTACATCAGCTAGTTACCAGGAATGGTGGCATATGATCTATTGCCAATTTTATGGCTCCCCATTAATGTGCCTAATGGGAATATCACACACACAGACCACAATTTACAAAGATAAAACCACACTAGTGTATTGATTTCATGTTTTTGATGATTTCATGACAGACAACTCGATGTTTGACTTCAAAATAGCCCATGAGGGCGTGGAAGCTTGTGGTGCGTCGACTTGTCTGACAGAACTAGCTCCGCAAGCTACGTCGTATATGTAGTTACATATATGTCGATATGTTCGTTTTTGGTGAAGGTGAAATATATCCCTTGGGGCAATTCAGAAACTGTTTTCATGTATATTCATCCGTTATTTTGGTCGATTGCACAATAGTCGGCTTTCAATAACTTTAACTTTTAACAGGCCAATCTTTTATTACCGCGGCGACGAGCTGATGGCCGTGAGGCTCGGACCCTACAAGGCACACTACTGGACGTGGAGCAACTCGTGGGAGGAGTTTAAAACGGTGAGGTTGTGAGGAAATTCTTTCTGTTGGGTTTTTTTTGGGGGGGGGGGGGTCTATTGTTCCTCAGTTCTTTCTACCCTATCCTCCAACCTCACCCCAAGCCCTCCCTCCCTCTCTCCTAATCTAACTCCAACACCACCACACTTTCGCTGTCTGTGTTATCTCGAAAATAGCTTGTCACTCGCTTGCCTGCTCGCCTCAGTAAATAATGCATATTAATGAGGAGACCCCACTTCTGGAAACGTGTATCAGTCAGTCGACTTGTTTTGTCTTCCAGTGGGAAAATCTCAGCCTCTCCACTTAAACACAGGCATCCTTTCGCTGTGTAGTCCTTCCTTGCAGTTGCAATGGTTTTTTTGGTGGCATCTAGTTCCCTGTCATGTGTTGGTAATAGGTAATAAACAAAAAAATAATGCATTATCAATGTGAATTGTGCAAAAGGCCCTACCTCACACCATTTCACAAATGGAGAATACGCACATTTGAAGCGCTTATTGTGATTGTCTGTATGGCTTGAGTTTTATTAATCTGCCGATGCAGACTATCAAAGCTAGGGCCTTGTTCATATAAAACTTGTAAAGACCATTACTTTAAAGGGGACCCATCATGCTTTACCTTACTTTCTGTCATATATATATATATATATATATATATATATATATATATATATATATATATATATATATATATATATATATGATGTTACTATGTCAAATGTTCATATTAGACGTGGCCAAAGTGTCAAATAAGCCGGAACTAACTTTTAAATTAGGCCTTGTAGATCTAATAATAAGTGAAGATTCAGCATACTGAATTTCTTATTTCTCGCCTCAAATTTGTTCGCAGACAGCTTTTAGTCGACTGATAAGGTGAAATCAATGAAAGTTTACAGAGTAAATAAAACGTAACGAGTAAAGCTCAAACCCCATTGGCTCAGAACTTGGGGCTTGGCTGCTCATTCACAATTAAAGCTACACACACTGAAACAGCCCATTTGGGAACATTATGATATAGAGGCATGTCACAAGGGCTCGAATGCATAATCTGAGTGGTATTTTCAGCAAAAAGGTTCCGAAAAATGTTTTGTTTACCTCAGAGACCTATATCAAAGCAGCACTACGTAACTTTTGGTATTTGGTATTTGGCGCCCCTACAGATTCTGAGTGCAATTGCACTTTTACACCACTGTTGTAAAACCCGGTCCGCTGCCTGAAAATAATTAATTTTACCGGACAAATTTTAACCTTATCGGTCACGTTCCAATAACAGACTATGTAACAAATGCAAATGTAATGTACACCTTGGTTACTTGCACTGACCGGCTACGTTTTGTATGAGCATTATTACCGGACATTTTGACCGGCAAGTTTATTTGTTGGTAAGTTTTAAGTTTAAGGTTTTTTTTATATATATATAAATTTTACCAGGCAATACTGGAGCCAAACATCAAGGAAGTGACGTAGTTCCATAAAGCGTAACACACTTTTCCCACAGTTTTGTACCCCAACACCAAAGTTACATAGTGCAAGAACAGGCGATCGGTGGGGTGGGTGGGAAGGAAAGATTACAAGTCAGTGTACCATCAAAATGATTCTGAAGCTGTTATTTTAAGGTAAAATAAAAAAACTTACACATTGCTGCTTTATCATGTGTAAAAAGGAGCATAATAGGTCCCCTTTTAGAAATGAATGAGCTGACAGGCAATTGGTGGCCTGAATTTCTTTAATCAAGTTGGTTGGCCTTTCTATATTCAGGACACAGGTGTAGATGGAACTCTGTGATGTTGTCCCTCCCTCGCTTTCAGCCGGTTTAAGTTCCTCAACAAACACAGTCTAGTTATGCCATAATTATTGAAGAGTAACCCCAAAAAATAATGATCAAACCTCAGGGACAGCACCATCTGCAGGTTGAATAGAGGTTATTGCAATGGCTTTATCTGGTTGGTTCAAATGAATACCATGTCACTAACTAAAACCGTAATAACTTCCAGACAAGCGTTGAATGCAGTGCATTGTAGACTAACCTGTAGCTTAGCCAGTTACATTTTCTCCAAAGTAATACTAATTTCCAGGATGTTAGCATGAAACTGAATCAACCAGAATCTGAAACCTGTCATGCTTTTGCCCTGTGTTTGTTATAAGTTTATTCTGTTCCTTGTTTGTTATCCTTCTCTCCCTAGTGTATGTAGTCTTGTGTTCCACCTGTCTTGGTATCTCTGTGTGTTCTCTCTCTGTCTTTCTCTGCCTAGCCGCCTCTGTTTCTCCCAGGTCATGTGTTCCCTTGTTTATCCTGCAGATGTCCTGCAGTGTTTTCCCCTGAGCTGTGTCTCGCCTCGTCATTACCCCAGTTTTTTTTGTTTGTCTTCCCTAGCCAGTCCTGATCTATCAAAAAATACCTGAGTGCCGTTCCCTGTATTCCCTGCAATGTGTTGTTAAGTTATTCAGTATAGGATAGGTCAAATGCAGAGGAAAGATATCTTGTTCAAGCATTTCCTGCCTGAGTTTCTGTGTGTCCTGCTTTTGGGTTCACCAGGACAGCATTGTGACGGAACCTGCACTTTCTTCACAAGAATTTGAGTGTGAGCCGTAACCGTCTACATTTTACACTTAACAAGTACAAGAACTCTAGCTGGGGTTAGTCAGTACATGGTATCGATCAGGTCCCTTAGGGAGAGAATTGTGTCTCATTCCTCTGTCCCTGAATAACATGTCCTCCTTCTGCCAAGCCTCTCTCCTGTTTCCATGGCTCTGTGTTTCCAGCCATCCAGTTTGTTTTATGCCCCATCGGCCACTTAAATTGCTCTCTCCTTCAGGGCTGCTGAATCAATAGCAGCCTCCTTTATCTGCTGATGTGAACTGGAGTGGAACTTTGCAAATAATGGCATCTGATTGCCTGTGAGTTGCCTATCGATTGGTGTGTGTGTGTGTGTGTGTGTGGGTGTGTGTGTGTGTGTGTGCTTTGTGATAATGCACGTGTCATGTGTCATTTGGGTCTCCATGGAAATGTTGATGTCTCTTTGCTTCTGCCTGTTTCATGAATAGACTCCTAAATAAATGCTTAACCGGTGAAAGTTCAAGACATATACTGTATAGTGTTGCTTTGAAGCTGTTTGATTCCTCCCATCTTTAACTGTGAAACCTTTTCACTTTATTTTTGAAGGCAGCCATTTTGGATCAATAGTGTATATCACAATAGTGTGTAATATCAGATACGGAGGACTCACTGGGTATTATGCCTCATCTCCATTACCCTGAACTGTCCCGAGCCCAATTAAGCCCTGTTGGTTCCTGATCGTTTCCATCATTTACAGAGCCAGCATGGCTGTGTTCGCAACTATGAAGTCACTATAGTAACACGGTACTTGCCAAGTTCTTCAATAGTTGAAGGACTTGTGGATTTCTGTTCATCATTGCGCAGAGTCGTACGTTATGTAGTACCAGGAGTCATGTTTTATCAAGTTTTCTTGTCTTTTGATTTCTATTTTGAAATCTGAGCCTTGTATTCAAACGCATAGGAGAGTCTGAATCTGAAAGATATGAACATAGTCACTTTAAGAGAAGTCTGTTCACTTGGGTGCCATCATGGTGACAGTTCCTGGGCAGTAAGTTTATGGCCAACGAGATGACACCCCAATTGTCTTTGAATGGGAAGTCGTCTGTAGCTAAAGTTCTTTCATACATGTCACAATTTGCATTTGATATATTTGATTCACCAATGAATTGTGCACTACATCAACTGGTCAACTGGATGACACTCAATCTCCCTTGTGACTCTTTAGAGTTTTTTAAACCATCTACTGACGTGCTCCAGTTTTGTAATGGCTCCCGGAAAACTCACGATTTCTAGATACTTAATACTATACTTTTTAACCAACAATCAAATGGTAACAATGTATGTTATATATGTTACAGAGATATATATGTTACACAGATGTTACACAGACCAAGATCCAGACCCAGTCTGGGGTGTGCGGCCCCCTATGAGTCCCCCTGGGAATTCCAGGGCGTCCGAAGCAAAATTGATATTTATTTATTTATTTTATTCAACTATGTTTATTATTTCATTGTTTTCCATTCATGAGAGCAGGCTGCCTTGAACTTAGCAATTTGCAAAAGATAGCAGCTTGTTTGCGGTGAAAATGTTGCATTTTGATAAAGATTATTTAGTATTTCTGTGCTCAATAATCAATTCAAATGGCTATATAATCATATGGCTATAACTCAAAAGCAGCCCTAGTTGATATATAAATTCACATTTAGAAAACACAAACACACAAAAAGATGAAACTGTTGGCATTATTTTTTTTTGGAAATATCTTAGGTAGGTTCTTTATTGTCGTTTTTCCTGTGCACTTTATATTGGTTAAATTGCCTACAAGTCATTAACATTGGCCATCCTAACATTGAAATATTCAGATGGGTGTGTCTTTCGAACTTGAAACATAATTTTCCTAACTCAGCACCTTTTGAGTAAGCGGAGTACATGTCCACGTCCATGTCCAAAGTCTCATTCCCAGCGCCAGCGGAGCAGGGAAAAAAAGCACAGCACACGAATGGCCTGTTGGGAAAAGGGGAGCACTTGGGGTTTTCCAATTGAACCCTCTTTCCACAGGCTGTGCAGTGTTTCTCTTACAGTTTACTTTTCTCATCGTTTTTTTTGTTGCTGTTCTCACTGGTGTCAGGTTTGGCTATTAAGGCTGTACTTCGGCGGTCAGCAGTCCCTCAGGTCATGAGACACAGCTGCTCAATTCTTTTTAGTTGCAATTCCCATACCAATGACTGAAATTACATCAGCATGAGTTGACTTTTCTTTGTTTTTAACCCCCTTCCATTGGTCAATTGTGTCAACCATAACTATTACACGTTTTGAAGGCCACTTGTTTTTTTTTCCTTTTGACTTTCAGGCGTTCGCAGCCATCTGTTTTTATTTGTGTTTAGCAGTAGCTGCCACAGTACATCTCTTTCCAAAGTCCAAAGTTATTTTCTTCATGTAAAACTAATCACATGTAGGTTTGAGTAAAGAGTGTGTGTGTGTGTGTGTGTGTGTGTGTGTGTGTGTGTGTGTGTGTGTGTGTGTGTGTGTGTGTGTGTGTGTGTGTGTGTGTGTGTGTGTGTGTGTGTGTGTGTGTGTGTGTGTGTGTGTGTTTCCAGGGTATCGACTTCTGCCCTGGTCAGGAGGTGCTGGGCGTGACCACTCACGCTCAGAAAGAACACACCATGGAACCAATTATCTTCCACCTGGGGCGGGACCCTGGGGAGAAATACCCGATGAGGTCGGTGCTCCTCTGTAATATATTACTTTTAGCTGTAACAAAGTAATATGACCCGTTACTAACAACATTTTGCTCATATTATTACAGTAACTTATGTCAAGTTTGTGTTACCATCTGAAATTAGTGTTTATTAAGCCTAGTTGGTCCTGGTATTGGGACTTGCGCGTCATAAATTATTGTTGTGTTGTCACTATCCCTGAAATTTGTTATTTTCACATAAAAACATAACAGAAGCGTTCCTTACCATCCTGCCATTGTAGTGATACCAAAACACATTACTTTTCTATCACATTTCTTCCCTTCCGCAGGTAAGTATTGACTAGTTGTAGTCTTTCACTGTCAAAACACACGTGGTATACGTACATAATGTTTGCCTACAAGTTGTTGTCATGAGTCAGTCAAACCTGATTGGATCCTGCCCATCCTTTTCTATTGGTTCTCCATTTTTCGATAGAGTTGTCACTCTTCAGGGTCGGAGCGAAACTCTTGCGTATAAAGACACTGTGTAAAGTTTCTGATCTCACTGTTTTGAGCCTTATGTATGGGTCTGTGTGAAGGTAAGGATCTGTATTGAAATTCTTGTTCAACTTCGCTATGTTGAACTAGCACGCTGCTGTTTCAGGCTTACAACTTCATTAGGTTACACAATGTTGCCCCCACTGGATTAATTGTGAGCTGCAATAACTTGAGATTCTTAACTTGAGTAACGCAAAAGTAGTGTTAATAAGTAATATAGTATGTTACTTTACACATAAAGTAATAGTCTAAAGTAACTTATAACTTTCAGATTAAACTAATCTGTAATAAATTACATTTTGAAAGTAACTTGCACAACACTGCTAAGTGTAGGTGGGACCGTGGTCCCCGATTTTCTTTATTTACGGGAACTAGTAACAATACCTCTGTTTCCTCTAACACGCCGGTGTTAGGGCATTGCAGTATACAGGTAGAGCTGTCGGAGGCAACGAATCAACACCTTAAAATTTGTACGATTCATCAAGTTTGACTTTGAAGCCATGACAGCATCTTTGATAAAATAAGATATTGTCAGATAGGGACGAACTTGCGTAGCCAAGACCATTCGCAAGTTGCATGTTCCTGGCTGTTGTATTAACAACTCGGCCGAGCCCCTTTGACAAAGGCATCAAGGACATTACTTCTGCTACCTGCAGCAGGATTCATTCCAAACAATAGAGGGGACAGATAATAACAAACTTCAAGTTACACCCTGTGAAGCGTGGTTATTATTATGAAGTGCCTCACAGGCAGCGGTATATAACGAGAGAAACGATGCAAAGCAGCCAAATAAATTCTGAAGCACAAAGTGAGAGGTAAAGCTAATTGTCGCAGTAGTTTATTCCTCTGTTTTCAATGACGGGGGAACAGGATAACTAAAAGCAAAAAAGTTAGAAGTGTGTTGATATGATCTTAGATTTTCAAAGTCAATGTCAAATTTCAATGTTACTTCACATTGAAATGATATGAATGTACAGTATAGACAGATTTACACTGCTATGTATAGTTTGTATGGGAAATTTCTGCAGAGCTGTCGTGAGGAAACAAGTAAGGACATTGCTCTCGGAAGTAGCGTATGGTTACACGTCAGCCTTGACTGAGACTTGGTGAGACTTTCGTGTGTTTCAATTTTGCAATTGTTCTGCCTTGCAACAATTTTGGCAGTTTCCTGTCACATCTGATTTGATCAAAAGAGAGAATCCAATGACTCAATGAAGAGAAAAATTGTAAACGTGCATTATTTTCTGCATATTATGCATATTATTATTATGGCCCATGATCATTTAGTTATTAAAGGTACACATACTCTTCCCAAATTAATATGTATCCTCATCCTCATACGCATCCTCAAAGATGGCTTATGGTTTTAAGTTCAGATGTCTTGAGATGACTTAGACGGGGGGGTGAGAGGAGGTGGCCATTCCTTGTTGGAGGACTGTGTGTGTGTGTGTGTGTGTGTGTGTGTGTGTTTGTGTGTGTGTGTGTGTGTGTGTGTGTGTGTGTGTGTGTGTGTGTGTGTGTGTGTGTGTGTGTGTGTGTGTGTGTGTGTGTGTGTGTGTGTGTGTACCAGATCGATGCTGATTTCGTTGTGGCAAAAGAGAAAGGGGAGCGCTGATTGATCGGCGAGCGCCTGATTAAACCAACCTCTTTGTGATTGCAAACAGCTCCTCGAAGGATCGCTTATCTGGCCGCCCAGCCTTCTGCATTGCAACCGCTGTCGCCAGTTAAAAATTGCAAGATAAATTGTCCTCAGGCCAAATTGAGAGAGAGGGAGAGAGAAAGCTGTGATTTTTTTCTGTTCCTTAATTCTTTTTACTTTGATATGACCTGTTCAGTGGAATAAAAAAAAAAAAATTCCCAATTCAAAGGAGCAAAAGAGTTGATCAGACAACCACCATATAGTATAACCAGGGATTAAATTGGGGTTTAGAAGGTGGTTGCACCCTAACTTTATTATATGAAAGGTCAAACATCTGGAGAGAAATTTCTATGTAGTGTCTCAAAAAAAAAACCCATGCATGTCATGATCAATCGTTGTTAGGCTGGTGTTAGCTTCATTGCCGCAGATGCAACAACAAATTGTTCTCTCAAAAATCTTCCGAAATGTGCTTCTGGTGTTTCTTGTCCAGTGTATTTTCACTCAGCCATGCATCGGTTTTCATGGGAGGGACATCCATTTAGCTCGGCAGCGCTGAGTTGAATCTTTGGTTGTATCCTCGTATCCATCCTCTGACCTGTGTAGAAATGGAACCGCTGAGCCACTTTAGCATGACACTCTTTAAGGGGAAACGTTGAATATTTTTGCAACCAATAACCCTCTTGCGTGGACTAGAGTCCCACGGACCTTGTCTACGCTCCCTTAAGGCTGGATTCTCCATATGCATGGATAAGCTAGCTTTCGGTTGGCTTGCTGTTATTCTACGACAGATTTTGTGTCCACTGGGGGTCAGTGTTGCATTTAGTCAAGCGCAATGTAGAGAAAACAGTAGAAATCCTTAGAATCCTTTTTTGTTTCGAAGCGGCCTCCCAACTGCAAATGTAACTGTTCAACCAATCGCCGTGTTTGACAGGCTGCCCCCAGAGTTGAGATTTTGGGGGTGTGCATGATGGCTCCTCTGCAAGCCTCTGCGACCTACTCTTACCCATAACCCCCCCGTCGCTGCATAGCTCCGCGAAGATATTCACTTGTAGCTACGGAAAAGCATGAACCCAGCTTAAGATTGGTTTTATTATGATAAACGTCCGACACCATTTGACGCAGGAACATTTTACATTATCTGTGAACATCCCCATGGTGCACTACTTGTTCACTACTGAAAATACATTTTATCACCGAATTAAATCATCTGTCCCACCGGACTGCGTTGATGCTCAGTCAAAGTAAAGTGAAGGCTACCCAACCCCAGTTTGTGCAAAACAATTGTTTTAACCTGCCAATGTCAAGAACTAAACGTATCCTTTTAATACACCAGCAAAGAGAGGGATTTTATTGTGTGGTGAGTTTTTTTTTTTTTTTTTTTGTTTGTTTACAGCCAAAGAGCAGGGTGGCCATCCCTTCATATTTCCTTGGCTTGGCTCACCTCTCTGCCCTCTGATGGCCGCTGCTCTCTGCTCCTCACCGTCTCTCACGTCTGGCGCTTTCAGCATTGGAGATTGAATAATGAATCTTTAATGGTATTTTTCGGGGCCTCGTCCGCCCTCTTCCCCTTTACTCATATTCAAGAGCAAGAATACAAAAGAGGGGAAACTAATCAGTAGGCAGTCATGTGTTGTTGCTGCTGTGATTGCTTTGGTCCTGTGCGGGTGGGCGGGCGGGTACTCATAATTTTGATGGTGCCATATTGCCACATTGCCCAACCCTATCTCCTCCCCAGGTGTCTTTTTCCTCTCTTCATCCCTCCTCCTACACTTCTCTTCCCTCATCTCTCCCTTCTCCTCTTCTCATCTTCTCTGATCTAAAGTAGTTGGTTCTCCCGCTCTTTCTCTCTCTCGCATGACTTACTGAAACTGAAAATAAAGGAACCTTAAAAGTCAAAGTCTCTATCTCTCTCTCTATCTCTCTCTCTCGCTCTTTCTCTCTCTCTCTCTCTCTCTATCTCTCTCCCTCCCAGGACTGTGCCGCCCCTCTGTCCTTGCAGAGGTTGTGTGTGTGTTTGTGCACAGGTATGTGTATTGGCCAGGTACTCCCTGGTCCTCCCAGCTGGACTGGGTGGCTGGCCACCATTAATCTCTGTCTTCACCTAAAGAGCCACTTAAGATGATGTAGGGCCTGTCTGCAGACATACCCACACACACAGAGAGGGACTGAAAACAGCACAAATCCAGTTGAATCATTCAACTGTGCACTTTGAAGATTATGAATAAAAAAGCTGAAGCAACCACATATTAAAATATGTTTAATATGTATATAATAATAATTTCTACTTGTGCTTTCTAAAGGGTCATTTCTTCATGTATTTCGGTGTCAGATATTATCCTTGACTTTTCACTGGACATATGTATATATTTACAATACACATTTTTATTTTTATTGTTTATTACATTTGTACTTCACTTTTTATTCTATTTTTTATTATTATTTATTTATTTATTTCATTTATTTTAGTCCGGTGAAAATTAGACAGAGGGTAACAAGGGTCCTGAACACATTTATCATCTATTTTGGGGGTTTTTAGGTATCAAAAATGGTTTAGGAATATCTGACGTCAATAATATCAGAAGCAGATTTTTTATTTATTTATTTTTCGTTTTGGCATTATATCAAGAGTGGGATTAATTCCCTGTGTTTGGTCGTATCGTTAGTTATAGCGTGATGATCAGTAGCCGTAATCCTTAGCTGGGGGGGGGGGGGGGGGGGCTGGCAGTGTGTGATGTGGCCCTGGGGGCCGTCTCTTCAGGACTCCTCACGCCAGTGACACACCTGAGCAATACCCCCCCCCCCCCCCCCCCCCCCCCCCCCCAGTGTCATACAATATAAATCAAAGGCACCCTAATTTGCATACAGCCTCGTTATTATTCCACATTTTGCTTTTTGCGTCAGTAAGCTTAAGAGTTTTAATCAGGATAATGAGCTTTGCTGACTGTGGCACTTTCCATTTTCTGTTTGGTGGCTGGGGGGGGTAAATAAATAGTATATTGTTCGTTTAATGATTCAGTGGTCCGTCCACGTAGGTTTTCATCCAGTATGTAAAAACAACCCCCGGTGGCAAACATTAAACTGATTGCGTTATAAATCTCATGGAACTTCCTTGTGTTTACTAGCTTTACAAATCGTGACAATCTTCTTCAAAAGTATAAATATGCTGTATATATACTGTGTACTGTGTGTGTGGGTGTGTGTGTGTGTGTGTGTGTGTGTGTATGTAAGTATATATATATATATAGTTAGTTAGTTAGTTAGTTCCTCCCGTTCCTTCTGGAACATTGGGCGACGAGTCCCCACCATTTGCTCCTTTCCAGAATGGCTTCTTCTCATTGTTTCCGTAACATGCTTTTTTTTAACGGGGTGAGGTTGTGTATATATGTATATATGTATGTATGTATGTATGTATGTATGTATGTATATACATATATAGATGGATGTAGATATATGTATGTATGTATGTATGTATATATTGTATAGGTGGTGTCATAGTGATTTAAATGTAAATGCACTGGGCAGAATACACTCTGAACTGATTCAGATACATGGTATGATTCATAATATATCTAGAGTAATAGCAAAAAAAAATTATGACGAAAGGACGAACGGCACTAGACTGACTCTGTCCGGTTAGCGGGGGGGGGGAGAAAAAAACACATTAACAAAATTGGCAGGAAGGAGCAGGTGCTGCTTGGGGGGGTGGGGGCATTGCCTCATGGGGCACTCGTGTGTGTGTGTGTGTGTGTGTGTGTGTGTGTGTGTGTGTGTGTGTGTGTGTGTGTGTGTGTGTGTGTGTGTGTGTGTGTGTGTGTGTGTGTGTGTGTGTGTGTGGGTGGGTGGGTGGGTGGGTGGGGGATCGTAGGTGGGGAGTCGAGCTGGACATGGCCGGGGGTTATTACTCTAATTGACACTTCACCTCACAGACACCGCACAGGGTCCCCGGGGGCCAATCAGAGCACCCGGTTTGGGACTGTGTGTGTGTGTGTCTGTTGGCACAGGTGCGGCCAGTGAGTGGATCAGGGGCGTAATTGCACTGGCGATATTTGACGATCTGTGTCACGCCAACAAACACCCGCCATCTGAGACACACACACACACACACACACATGCATGCACACACTCACGCCGTGAACCCTACAGGTCGTATTGGAGTGCAGCGTTCCTATGAAAGCCTTGGGGAGGGGGTTTACACACTGAATATAATGATACACAGAGGCAGTAATTAAGAGACAGAAGTACAGCGGAGGGAGGGAGTGGACTGCGCGCGTGTGTGTGTGTGTGCGTGTGTGTGTGTGTGTGTGTGGGCGCGTGTGTGTGTGTGTGTGTGTGTGTGCGCGCTTCTTTTTTTGGGCCAATTTTGTTATTATGAGATTTCCATATAAATAGCCATCCCATCCCACATACTGAGTCAATGATCCATGACACTCTTTGTGTGTGTGTGTGTGTGTGTGTGTGTGTGTGTACACAACGGGCACAGAAGTAAAACCATTTAGGCAGAAACTTCCTCAAACTGTCACAACAGGCAAAAAAAGTCTAAAATGTACAGTAGAGCATAATTAAATGCAACATAAAAAAAATAGCAAATGCATGATCATTCATTTCATAATTAATAATATATTTGTTTTTTTATACTGTTGGAAGTGCTTTGACGCAGGAGTACCAGGATGTCCTGAGCAGAATGGCACCAGTTGTGCAGCAGCACAAGAAGACCTTGGTGCCCGGATCTCCCCAGCTCAACATGTGTGACCTGGCTGTCATGGTACATCTATCTGTCTTTCTATCTGTCTGTCTGTTTGTCTCAGTGTTTTTCAGCCACTGGCAGTGAGGATTTCTCAAATTCCACTTAATTCCACAAAATTGTATGACTTTGTAACAGAATAGCAGCTCTGTGTTCATCAGAACATGTCTCTCTATCTATCTATCTATCTATCTATCTATCCATCGATCTATCTACCTATCTATCTATCTATCTATCTTATCTATCTATCTATTAGAGGTGGGCCAATTGATCGGAGGAAACTACTACCCGTGACTGATATTGTGTTTTGTCAGATTAGGACTGTGAACCTCTGGATCATTTTGAGTTCATATCCGGGATCAGAGAAATCATGATCTCATTAGGTATGTCTATTGTCCGTCATGACAAATACATTGCGTGATAGGGCAGCTGCACAAACGCTCCCTCCCATACAGTAGATATAGAAACGTAGATACCGCATTTGCGATTTGATGTGAGTCTGCGTTGTCGCCACATTGGAGCCATCAAGATCTACTAGTAAACAATTCCAATGTGTGTTGAGACAACCATTTTCCAATTTCGATGAAATTGGGTTTAGAATTAAGCAAGTTACAGTCGATTTTGTAGAGAAATCTGCATCTCTCAATACACATTGTATTTATTTACTAGCAGATCTTGACTGCTCCAATATGGCGGACATTGTAAATCTGCGGCAGAACTGCTATTTACTGCGATATTTTACGTTATCACGTGGGAGCGAGTGTACAGTCAACAAACGTGGATTGGGAAACGTGGTAATGGGATATTACTCATTGGATGGATCATGGATTATTACAACATTTTCCCATCTGCTACCGTGCTGTGACAACATAAGGTTGAGAGTTGACGACCGAGCCGAACCCGAGCTGCTTTCTGCTTTTTGTTGGCTGATCGTGTTTTAGTACAAAGAAACAGGTAGCGTCAGTACAACTTAATTTGCCTTTTACTACCAGTGTTCCCCTCTGGCAAGAATAATATCCAATTTTTTTCACAATGAAAGCGAGTCGCTCCTTTTACAGCCTTTTTTTAGGCATCTTCTGTTTTTTCAGATTCTGATCATGACTATTGGAGTACATTTTACAGATACCAATCCAATTACGACTATCATGTGATTGACCCACCCCTACTATTTATCGATATCTATCTTGCTATATAATTTCCGTTTGGTATTTAAAAGCAGGGAAACAGTGGCTTTGTTAGTTTATCTATCTATCCATCCATCTAAATTGCTGGATACATTTTCATTTGCTATTCAAAAATGGGCTGTGGCTGTGTTTTCTTTAAAGACCACTCTTCTGCCTCACACTATGTGATTTGTGTAACAGCGGTGCCCCCTGGTGGCAAACAGAATCAATACAATCAATTGTTAGGTCTAACAGTTTTTGTTTGCTGCAACTTAAAAAAAAGGCTATAGACGTCTGGACACGACAAATATAACGTACAACTACACATAGTAGATGGGCATACGGTACACATCTTAGGAAATTATTGAATTCTGGAGAGTAACTCCTGGAATAAAATCTGATCAGATAAACCAATATGAGCAGAGATTGTTTCGTGTTTTTAGATGGTATTGTGGTGTTGTGTTTAGTTTCATTTGGATTTCAAATGCTATATTAATTTAATAGGGTGTATAAATAAATATTAATGTGGTCTCTTTTTCTCACTCTCTCCTTTACAGAACTGGGCCCCTGCTGGTTGTGAGAAGTTAGGCAAATGTCTCAAAGCGCCCGAGTCTAAACCCTGGAAGTGCGACTGGCCGCACTAACTGCCTACTCTTTGGACTTTAGAAAAATAATAGCAAGGGGAAATACAGTTCAGCATCTAACCTTAAATGCACAGGTAAGCTGCTTTCATACATGCACTGCAACCCTGAAATTACCTGGACATTACCCGGAGGAGCTGTATGTGTGAACGCAAATGTTCAAATCATTTGGACTGGACATTACCCGGACTTTACCCAGCCAGCACCCGAGTAAAAAGTCTGTGTAATGTCCAGTTGAGCCCATGTGTAAACAGAGCAGCTGACTGTCCGGCGCATTCACAGCCAGTGTTTGGGTGTGTCATTGGTGTGTTTCATGACGTCTCTATCATGCGCCAGTTACTTACTTTCATGCAGATTTTGATGCACGGAGCTGGCTGCTTCGTACTCCTTTCTGCTTTTCTTTATATTCCTTTCCACTATTACATTTACATTATGTCCAAATACATGGAATATCCATCCAGCCCAAAAAGATAAGTGTGTAACCTCGTCCGCCATCTTGGGTGTGCTAAAACTCTCCAGCGTCGTTGTGTCGTTGGGTTACGTCCTGCCTCCTGCACGCTCTACTCAGGCTCTACCCCTCCTCTAAGCCAAACAGAGTATTTCCAGGTAGTGTAAATGCATCTGACAGGGACAATCTCCTGTTGTGTGCTACATGTGTGAGCAACTCCGGACAATGTCCAGACCTGATTACACTGAAATTGTCCAGAGTGCATGTGCGAAAGCAGCTTAAGAGACTTGTAATATGTAGAGTTTTGAATTGTGGTTGTTTTAACCTTTTAATTATTTTTATTCTTTAAGGTGGCGGAACGCTAAAAAGACGCAAGAACAAAAAAAGTTAGAACCACCAGAGAACATTTCCCAGAACACCGTCAGCAGGATACGCAATAAGAACTCAATAAGAAATGTGGAGTGGGAGTGGTTTTGCTTAATATAAAGACGAAAAAAAGAAAACATCGTGAAATCAAACTCAATGTCATTTATTGACTACCCACATTTCCCCAATTTGTGACCGGAGCTTTTATTTACCTCAACTGCCGTCTGGGTGCCGTGCTCTTCGAAATAAACATATCTGAATAAACTTGCATTAATTTCTTGTTTGGAGACATGGGAACGGCCGGGATACAATGGACCAGATATCGCTGTCTCTCCATCACGCAATCCACTGTCCTGATCTAAGGTGAAACGTCCCTTGGTCTAAAATGTTCGTATCATACAAGTAGAAACCAATGAAAATAGATCCAAAATAAAATCACAGTATAACCAGCACAGGAAGCGCATGGGAATTGCAGTGTGCGGTGCAGCGCACCGAAAAAAAAAACGTACACACTAACTCAGATTCAGCCTTGTTTAACATTTTTTTTATATTTGAGGAGATACAGTATATATAAAACATTCTTCGAATTTTGTGCCTCCGGGACAAAACAAGCTTGTTGACCCGGGAAAGGGAGGCGTTTGAATGACCCAGAGAGGGAGGTTGAAGTCCGTCCCCTGCCATGACGAAATGGCATGTGGTCAATCACCACAATGGTGATTGAGTTTGAGTTCGAGTTCTCAGAACGCGAGAAGGACCAAAGTCAAAGTCCGCCTCTGCGGCATGCGCAGAGAACGCAGCAAAATTCCCAGATCACTGCATCAATTTGCTCTTATCTTCTTCTGAAGACTATTTTTAAGTGTGCCTCCACCTTTAAGGGGCCTTTGTCAGAATAGCTTCTTCCGATTTTGGTCCTTCTAATTTCCTTTTTTTTCCTCCACTGCACCTGCTCAAAAGCTACAACAGATACTTCCTATTCCAAGTTGTTATTCTTTTCCTACTTTATAACATTTAGTTCCATCAGGCTTTAAATGTAAGCCAGCCTGAACGCTGTGTATTTGTACATTTTTATGACTAGTACATGCCGTCCGAACTTTTAACAAACAAAATGTCAATGATTCAGTCCTGTGTCCTGAATGCCCGTTCAAAATTTCCCAGTTCCACAAAATGTAAGGACAACTTTCCATTAAAATTAAGGCCCCAATCTGAAAAATATGGGCCTTTTAGAACTTCAGGAGGATCAGTCGAGTCCAGGTTTCTTCAAGCAATGATTTAGTTGCATTTACAGTGTGTTGACTACTAGGTGCTCCGCGCACATGGGTCTCCTCCTCTCACGTGTGTGCGACGTTGAAGGTCGCGCGCCCGGCCCTCTGCTCGCATCTCCAGTGCTTCCTCTCGTGCACTTTGTGCTTCAAATGTTGAATGATGTCACAAATCGCCCCACTTAGTGGAATTGGATGATGTCACAGTGCCCCAGCTGCATAGAGTGGCTCGCCGTTCGCTTGTTTATACAAAGTTTATTAATATCACACGTGTGGTGTTCCCCAATTGCACTAAATTCAACACTACACTTCCTTGTGATACACCCACCAAGTGTGAAGTAGATCGGATGGCCGGTTGTCGAGAGGACATACATACAGACAGTCCTATCATTATAGATAGTGTCATTGTCATTTTACAGGCTTCCAGGCTGTCATTGTGCCCAATAAAAATATCCATAAACAACTCTATTATATATTTGTAAAATATATACAACAAGGTCGGACAATAAAGTATTTAAACTTACAAATTGCTTATACATTTAGAAAACAGTTTTAGGTTTAAGTTTTTCAGTTCAAGTTAAGGAAAAACACCCTCTTGCACACCAACATAAAAATATAATACCAAATATGTATGGTTGCAGTCAAAACATATGAACATTTTTATCCAGGTTTGTGCTTAAAAATGACAGTAATTGGATTACATAAGTAACGAGTGTGCATTATGTTGTTATAGGTAAGGCAAACTTTGTGTGTATAATTCATTTCAAACACATGGAAGACTTGATGTGCTTTACCCGAAACACAAAATTGATTAAAATAAATAAATGAGAAAATAGTAAGTTTCCACAATGTGCGTGACTCAAGCTGTGTACCTTTAAAAGCCAGGTCGCCTGTTTTATAATTGCTTAAAGCACCCACTACATCTTGCATATTGGCTTAGGTCTATGTGGCCAGAATTGTGTAAGTACTGAACATATTACAATAAAGTATGCTACGCATATTACCATATTCTGGCTTTATTTTCCACCAACAAATGGGCTTTTACACTTCTTCTTTTATTCAATTTGTTCTGTTCCAGGTAACTCTGTTTGCAGGTTTGCAGCACTTGTTTGGTGTTTCTGGTCAATTCTGTTGCTGTACATGCTCAAGCGCAAGAAGAAGAAGTCCACTTTGTAACAACTGATGGAAAGACAGCCAAGAGGACTCGATAGCATGATTCTAAGACAGGAACTTTCATAAAAGAAAACAGTCTTTACTTGAACAGGATAGGTAGATAGTCAGTGGAGCAAACAGTCCGAGACAGGCAGAAGACAAGGTGAGGTGGTTAGGTACACAGGTGGTCAGTAGATAGGGCAAACAATCCGACAGGGAGTTGGCAAAAAATGCTGGAACGCTTGAAACATGGACAAAGACAAACTGGATCAGAGAGAGGGAAGCACTGACTAAATACACAAGAGAGGGAAGGAAAAGATAAGATAAGATAAGATAAACCTTTATTAGTCCCACACCGGGGAAATTTACATTGTTACAGCAGCAAAAAAAGGGAACAGCAGAAAATAGAGAGCATATCAAGGTAAGCTCTATAAACAATATAAAATATAGAGAAAAAAACACCATAAATAGGAACCAGAGTACTAAGCATATTGCACATATCCTGACACATTAAACAAGAGACAGGTGATACTAATCAGAGCAAGGAAGACAATCACACAGGCAGCCCCCGTCCCCCCCGTCTAGAGATGGCACCTAATGGTCCCAGGCTGGTCTAGATGGCGGCGATGGAAATCCCGAATGAGGTCTGGATCCAAGATGTTGCTGGAGGCCACCCATGATCTCTCCTCGGGTCTCGGGTAGACAGCTACACTCTCTGCC
Source organism: Zeus faber (assembly GCF_960531495.2). Taxonomy (NCBI): domain Eukaryota; kingdom Metazoa; phylum Chordata; class Actinopteri; order Zeiformes; family Zeidae; genus Zeus; species Zeus faber. The sequence goes on along the minus strand of NC_137190.1, from coordinate 34,307,230 downwards.
CAGGCTGGTAGATCGGAGCGGGGGTTCACCTACGGTCAGCCTCTACAAAGGTATCTCCTATCACTGTTACACAGATGATATTCAATTATATGTGATGTGGACATTCAGCTGCCAATAGCTGCATCACTGGCATCCACTGTGCCAGGGTAACCTGGTCATAGCCGACGAAGGCCTGGTTAAACGACATGGTGGCCGATGAGACCAATCAGTATATACATAATTGTTACTGTTTTAGTGGGATGTCTTGAAGTCAGATTGCACATAAAAGGGAAGATGGGAATGAGATCGAGGGAGAGGCCGAGCACCCTCAAGATTATCAGGAGTCTCCCCAAACTTTATTCAGATCAGGTCCTTTTGTCACCTTGAGATAACCTGCTTCTATGAATAATTCCCTGTTGAGTGAGTTGTATTTGAATGATAATGATTGTGATGAAGGTCAAACGAGTGATTTTATAGTTTCCTCTTCAATAATTGTTGAAGAAATCCAACTGACAATCCAACAGCTCCAAAGTGAATGATTTGGACAGTGACTCCAAGGCATCCACCGAAAGTGTCATAAATAGAGTCCACCAACAAAAGATTGTGGACTCATTCAAACAAATGGAACAAGCAGAGGTCGAAGGTTTTCTTAGAACGGATGAAAATTTTCAAAAACTTTGTAAAATTGAAATTGACCAGCACTCCACGGCCTTCCTCTCAACCCTCTGGTTTCCATTCAACCTCTCCAGATGAGAGTCTGGAAACCAGCGGCAACTGTTCAGCATCTTCATCTGTGTATGCAAAGCCCCCCGTTCGGCTTGATTTTCCATCTTTTGGGGAAATTCGAGATACGACTGAAGTTCTAAACTTTGTCGAGCAATGTGAGCTCTGAGTCTTCCTGGGGCGGGTGGTTATGGTGGATAAGGCCAATGGCAGCCCTTGATTCTGCATAGGGGCTGAATACCAAGACACCTCAAGATGCCTACCCAATACCCATCATCCATGACATCTTTGAATCATTACATGGAGCATTGTGCTTTAGCTCTTGAGATTTACGGTCTGGTTACTGGCAGGTTGAACTCAATCGGGATAGAAGACGGCAGTCATTACACCGTTTGGCCTCTACAGATTTAAGGCCGTGCCGTTTGGGCTAAAAAGGCAGGGACAACTTTTCAAAGACTAATGGAGAGGGTTCTTGGTAACCTCAGAGGTGACATCTGTTTTGTCTACATTGATGACATTGTTTACTCACCTAACCCTGATCAGCACCATAAGGACTTGGATGCAGTGTTCAGCAAACTTAATAATGCAAATCTGACCCTAAACTTAAAGTCCAAGCTAAAGTTCTTGGGCCATGTCCTTTCTGGCATCACAGCGACAAACACTTCCGGCTGTCAAGTTATTTCTGTGTGAAACTTCGCTAACAGCTTCCTAACTTTAACTGATTTTGAATTGGAGATTTCAGATTGTTTGCACTGAGATATCGTTATAATTTTTTGCCTTTGACCCTCGTCCAGAACCCTGGACCCTGGCAGTGAGGCGGCAATGCGAGCACTCCTTGCGGCGCTTGGCTGTAGAACAGATTCCAAGCCTTGGAGCCCACAGTCAATATCAGGGATTCCAGAGTTCCCAGTCAGCCGTGGCATTTAGGGAACCCAGATTCTCTCCTCTGCCACCAGCCTCCTCCTCCTTCTCCGGGTCCATGCCTGGGCAGTCTATCCAGCGGCCGGTCTGTCCAGCAGCCTGTCCATCACCTTTTCATCTGGGACCTGAAGTGGCCGAGCGCCACGCGGGACCTCCAGCTTGCTCCTATATCGGTGCACATCCTGGGACATCCGAGGAGAAGGCTGCAGAAGACAGCCATGCTGGTCTTTGGGTTATTCATGGTCCGTCATGTCTAGATCAACAGGTGCCACACTTCCTGCCACCCAGGTGCACGCATTGAGAACATTAACATCACCATCCCGCAGCTGCTTAATCATCACCTATCTGTCTCCACTGTTGTGGTGCATGTGGGCACCAACGACCTTATACTGCAGCAATCAGAAAACCTCAAAGAAGACTTTGTTGGCCTCATAAACAGTGTTTTGAAACAGAATTGAAAAAGTAATTCCATTCATAATTCACTGAGACCAAACAGGCTTTGTCAAGGGCAGACAGTAACATGCGTTGTTTATTCAGTCTGATCAGCATATCTCAAAAGAACAACTGAAATACTGTTAATGCCTCTTTAGATGCTGAAAAAGCATTTGACAGAGTTAACTGGACATATCTCCTTTCAACCCTCAACAAATTTGGCTTTGGAGAGTCACTCATTTAATGGAGCAGAATCCTGTCGATTCTCCATCCGCTTCTGTCATCACCGATGGTTACACCTCGCAGGGTTTTACTCTACAATGCAGCACAAGACAAGGCTTTTCCCTTTACTATTCACCATCTTTAATGAACCCCTCACGGTGGCCATCTGTCAGAGCAGTAATATCGTTGGCATACGGGGGATGGTAGCTCGGGAGGTAGAGCTGGTCGTCTAGTAATCTAAAGGTTGCTGGTTCGATCCCAGGCTCCTCCTGCTAGCATGCTGTAGTGTCCTTGAGCAAGACACTTAACCCCTAATTGCTACTGATGGCTGCGTCCGTCGGTGTTTGAATAATTGTAAGTCGCTTTGGATAAAAGCATCTGCTAAATGCTAAATGCAATACAACATTGTATGCAATGCATACAAATAGGAAACTCTGTTCACAAAATCAGTTTGTATGTAGACAATATTTTGTTGTATGTTTTTGTTGTCTAACCCTAACCCTAACCCTAACCCTGTTGTACTTACAGAACCCAATATCATCCCTACGGGAAGTGTTCTCTTATATCTAAATTCTCAGCTATCTTAGACTATTAAATAAATTGGACTAAAACCACGGTCTTACCACTCAGTGGGAAGGACTGGAATGCTGTAACCCAGAAACTTCCCTTAACCATCACAATGGGCAACATTAGATAACTTGCTTGATCAATCTTGATTTGTTTACCCTTAACTTTACTGCATTGCTCAAATCCATTGAAGAAGACCTCATTCAATGGAACAACCTACACAGCTCACTAATTGGTAGGATAGCAGCAGTGAAAATGAATATACCACCAAAAATAAACTATATATTTTCAATGACCCCAGCGCAACTAACAGTACATTGGTTATATACTCTAGACTCAATAAACAATACATTTTATTGGAATTATAAGAAACCAAGAATTAAACTAGCAACACTACATCACAAAAAGTCTGTGGAGGCCTAGCAGTCCCAAACTTCAGATACTACTATCTAGCAAGCTATCTTCAATTTATAATTAGATGGTTACAACCAGAGCAACAACTGGGCCATAGATGGCGAGACAGTGAACAAACAGAATGTCAGGAGTCATCAATATCTGATCTCCCATTCCTTACTGAATCAATAAGGAAACATAATTGCTTTAAAATCCCATTCATCGCAACAACTCTGTCAGCCTGGTGGAGATTCCTCAAACACAGTGGTCACACTTTATCTCCAAACAAATTCACTCCAATCTGGCACAACCCAGATTTTCTGGCGAAAAACAGACCAATAATCTTCAGGTCTTGGAAAAGACAAGGAATTACTCATCTGGAACACATTTATGAAATCAATTGGCCCAAAGGTATAATATCAGCGGCCATGGCTTCCTTCAATTCCTTCAAATACAGTCTCTAAATGTTAAAATCGAATTGACAAGAAGAATCTTTAATTGTCACGCAACACACCAACACATACATACACACACACATGCACATGCTTTGGATGGTGGCCGGTGAAAGGAGGCCTCTGCATTGACAGAAACAGAAACAGAAACAGTCTTTAATCGTCACACGACACTCCACAACACATGCTTGCACACACACACACATGCACATGCTTGATGGTGGCCGGTGAAATGGCTCCTCTGCTTTTGACCCATCCTGGCTTGTCCTTCCTCCGGGGGCACAGCCAGGAGCAGTGGGCAGCATACGTGGACGCGCCCGGGGACCAGGTGATAAGTGTCCATCGCTGGTCAGACGATGATGGGTGCATGTTTTTGGTGGGGGTCCTTACTGACGTGAGGTGGAGGAAACCCCATGTGAACACGGGGAGAACATGCAAACTCCACACAGAAAGGCTCCTGTTTTTTTGGAAGATAACCCGCCGGAGCACGGTGCCAACAGCGCCCCAGGCGGGAATCGAACCCAGGACCTTCTTGCTGTGAGGCAGCAGTGCAATTCACTGCGCCACCATTGACCCATCCTGGCTTGTCCTTCCTCCGGGGTGGCAGCCAGGAGAAGTGGGCAGCATTTGTCGACACGCCCTGGAAACAAGTGTCCATCGTTGGTCAGACGAGGATGTGTGCATGTTTTTGGTGGGGGTCCTTACTGATGGTAGGTGGAGGAAACCCCATCTGAGCATGGGGAGAACATGCAAACTCCACACAGAAAGGCTAGATTCGTGTTCCTTTTGTGTTTTTTTTATCGCTCTATGTTGAGAGATAAGAGCCGAGTTTGATTTATAAATAGTAGAAAAATGTTAAACCGTGGTGTTAAATATTCCCGTTAGATTACATGGGGAAACAGTCCACTTACCGAGACGCTGAATAGAGCTATACAACGCCGATCGATCGTTTCCTTTAAAGCGACTGTACAGGTGAAGATCATTCCTCCATATTCCATGTGATGTGAAGTCACAATGTGAAAGTGTTTTGATCGAGTTTAACCTTTAAATCGTACTATTTTTACACACACACACACACACACACACACAGACATCATTGTGTAGGGGACGTATACCAACGAATAAGTAATGCTGACGTCACTTCCGTTAACAAGACGAGGAGCCTTCGGTTTCACTTGTCTGTGAAAACTTTAATCTCCGTGTTGTTATGGATTATGAGAAGCGGGTGGCGGAAGATCTAAATCATATTGCGGACCTTAATCTGACCAGTGCGATAGATTCAAGTCAGTGTAAGCAGCGCGTACTGGACTTCATCTTCTACAATGATAGTCAGTTCTCCAACAGCGATGCTGAATCTGATACTGGTGTTATCCCAGACTTGGAGAACATTTTAAACAGCGGATTTCAACCTGAATGTGACGATGAAACAGAATATTTTGAAGAACCACCTATTTTTGAAAATATTACTTTCTGTCTTGAAAAAATATAAAAAGCGGTGTCCTCTAAAAGGGTGGAGATGGATTCAGGAAAGACCACTGCGGTAACAGAGTATCCAACCCCCACTGATTTCACAACACTGAAATGGTTTCTGGGTCTTGTGGGCTGGTATCACAAATTCATTCCCCGATTTGCTGATCAAGCTGCACCCCTCAACCAATTGCAGCACAAGGGTGGACTGAATGGGAGTGGACGGAGGAATGCCAGGTTAGTGTGGATAAACTCAAAATTGCAGAGAAATCCTCCTGTCCTGGCAGAACCAGTTCTGACACTCCCATTCCAGGTTCACGCTGATGGCAGTTCCCTTTTGATTGTGAGCTGTCCTTACCCAAACTACCTCTGAAGGAGAGAAGGTGATCGCCTATGTGTCAAGGGGTCAGAGAGGCGCTGAATGTAACTACTCAACCTCTGAGAAGCAAAGCTTGCCAGTGGTGTGGGCTGCGGAGAAATGGCGGCATTATTTGAGAAGTGTTTAATATGATCTCTTTACTGACCATGCTGCATTAACTTAGGCATTTAATTCCCCTAAGATGTCATTGAGGCTGACCCAGTTGACTTTGAGGCGCCAACAATTTCAGTTTTGAGTCCTCTATAGAAAGAGACTGTCCAGGGCCACAGAGGCCCCTACACAGGTGTTGATGGCTGCTTAAACACCTCCTAAAGTTCTGTCCCATGTTACTGAAATACCCACCTCTCAAGCGGGGATTTCCCAGGGGCAGAGCCTTGATGAAGAAGTGTGTGAAGTACAAAGAAGTGACAGGAGAGTGACATTAAGATTCCATCCAGCAAACGGAATCAGGATGAGGTATCAATTAGTGGTGCCAAAGTCATTTGTCGGCCAGTTCCTCCAATACTTCCACAATAACCCCATTGGAGCGTACCTTGGCAGACTGAAGACCCTGTTGAGGATCCTGGTTCGACGGTGAGAAGAGATGTGGTGCAGCATGTAAAAATGTGCCATACCTGTCAGCAATACAAGCCCGGTAACACAAAACCATCTGGACAGCTGTAATCCACAGTAGTGTAAGAAGCTGGATGGATGCTGGGACTGGATTTTAAGGGTCCATTTCCCAAGGAGTAAGAGGCCATATTTATTTATTGGTGGCCGTGGACTACTACACTAAATGGGTCGAACTGTTTCCCTTGAGGGACAGTAAAACGCACAGACTATTTCAGGTCTTGAGAGAGGGAGAGGGTGAGTTCATTAGGAGAGGTTAGGAGAAGAGTTGAAGAGGCCCAAGTCAAACAACCCAGATACTATAATACCTGTGAAAGCCAGTGAGGTGTCTGGAAGGTTTGAGGTGAATAGGTCACTGAGCTCCCAGGGCAGAAATATAATGCGGGAATAATAGTAACGTATGTTACTGTAGATTTACTGCCTTGTTGTCATAGGAAGAGCGAAGACAACAATGGGTCTAATCAGAGGTCCTATGGGAGAGAAATGTTGTTTCCTCCAGCTTGACCAGAGGAGGAAATGTTTAGACATATGACAGGACATAGGCTGAGCAGGCACCTATGCGTTGGAACCAGATGTGGTATGTTATCTCTGTAAAGCTTTAAAAGCGAATGCTGAGCGTCACTTGGGAGAGATTCCATCTGGCTCGGGTCTCTCCCAGGACACCCATGGCAAGTCTGGTTTGATGCTGATTTGTGTAATAAAATTATTATTTTATTCAAGTCAGTGTCAGCGGTCACTCCTTCATTCTTCAGCACATCACACCCATCAAGAAACTAAACCACAAAGTGGCATCACGAACAGGATCTGTTGGGCCTCATCTGCCGATGCTGCCTGCTCCAGCGAACTGCCGCTCTCAGGGTGAGTGACCTCTCACAAAATTGAGCTGTTATGTGGGCTGGAGCAGTTGTGTTTTTGGCAGGGAGACTGCACTGAGATTATGCGGAGATGGAGATGATGTGTTGATGTGTGAAGTGAGTTTCCGTCTAAATTGGGGTTAATTAAGATGTAAAAGACGTAAATAAGGGGAATAAGAGAATAATAAGTGAAGATAAAGAGAATTAAGTTGAAATAGAGAATAGAGACAAGAGAAATAAAAGTTAAGAGTTGAAATAGAGAATAGAGATGAGAGAAATAAAAGTTAAAAGTTAAAATAGAGAATAGGGACGAGAGAAATGAAAAATTAAGTTAAAAGTAAAAGTTAAAGGCTTAAAAGATGTTGAGAAAATAGAAATAAAAAGTAATTGTAGAATGGCAGAACTAGTAGCCAAAAGTTATTTAAATAACCATGCAAGATAAACAAAGACAGGGCCCGTATCTCGTTAAACAGTAAGACATGTGTACATTAAATGCTGTGTGAAAGTTGGCCGAATGAAGATATAATATAGTCAAATTTAGGTAGGAAAAAACAAGAGGAAATAACCCTGGCCAGGGGAATTGACTCAAAATAAAATTATATGAATAAAGATGAAAAAGAAGAAAGTAAAGTGAAAAAGAGATAAAAGTTAAAAGCCTAAAGTGAGATGAAAAAGATAAAAGCAAATAAAAAGAGTTACAAGTTAAAGGCTAAAGATGAAAAATAAAGTTTGAGCTAAAGTAAGATGAAAAGGATAAAGTGAAATAAAAACAGTTACAAGTTAAAGGCTCAAAAGATGAAAAAATAAAGTTTGTAAAGAAAAGTGAGGAAAAACAGGGCAGAACCTGCTCTGGAGAACTAGTGAACATGCATGATGAGAGAATCTGATTAAAAAGAATTTGTTATAAGTTTGGCCAAAGTAAAATTTTAAAAGTCTGGCCAAAGTGAAAATTTTGATGACATTAGAAAAGTATAAATGAGTCGACGTAAAACATAAAGCTAAGCGCTGTTAAAGTCTCTGGGGATTAGATGTTCTGCTGGTCAGACATATCTTTTTCTTTTTTTCTTTTTGTGTGTGTGAGTGTGAAAGTGCCGCGGCTGCAGAGGTAGAAGAGCTTTGTGTAATGTTTTGTGTATGTGATATAGAATATATGTGTTATTAATAGGTATACATATGTGGTGAGCAGTTGAATAGTACATAAAGAGAACCATTTCTTGCCCCTTTAGTGATAAACATATATGAGCCTGTTTACGGACTTTGTAAAGTTGATAAAAATATATGAGCCTTTCTTTAAGGACTTTTGATAAATATATATGAGCCTTTTTCTCTAAGGACGTTTGATAAATATATATGAGCTTTTTTTCCAAGGATGTTTGTACATTTGATAAAGGATATGAACCTTTACAGGACTTTATATAGTTGATAACAAAATGAGCCTTCTGAAGGACTAGAGCCACAGTCTGCCTACACATACATGAACACATCCAGAAAAGAAAAGAAAATCTCCTGCTCTGAATTGGAAGGAGGATTTGTGATTTGTTTGATTGGCGTGTGGGTTTTTCTTTTTCTTTTTATGCTTGGGGTGTGTGTGGCGGTGATTTCTGTGAATCCTGGCTGGTTAAAAGAGCAGATGGTCTTGTTGGGGTGAAGGGAGACTCTGGTTCTTGATGCAAGAAAAGAGGTTTTGTGTTTCGAATGCTGAGAGAAAACAGTTTTGATTTACGAGTGCGCGTAACTGCATTGAGCTGGGCTGTCCCTACGGGAGCCAAAACAGGATGTTCACTCGCTGACGACCAGTCCATACTGGAAGCCTTTGCTAAACTTAAGAGGTGGAGCAAGGGGTGGTGCTTCACACAAGAGTGGAATTTAGTTAACTCCTCCTGACAAGAGGGGCTGGTGAGCCCCCTCTCTACTCTTTTCTCTCAGTAGTTAGAAGAAAGAATAAAAAGGATAAAATACAATTAAATAGATAAATAGAATAAAAATATATACATATAATAATACAATTAAAATAAAAATAAATTGATAAATAGAATAAAAATAACTAATTAAAAGTGATATCAGATTGACTAATATACTCTTTGGACTTTAAATGCATTGCATGATTAAAAGTAGCCATTGCTTTATTTCAAGTGTGCGCAAAATAAAAAAGCTGATAATGTATGTCACAATGAATTGTATCACAGTGTGTATAAGAATTTAGAGTGAGCCTAAGGCATTGAACTCTTCTGTCGTTCTTTTTCTTTCTTCCTCTCTTTTACTATGCTGAGTGAAAGCTGGGGGAAAGACAGAGAAGATGGAATGAGTCTGAACTGAATCATCCATAGGGCAGATGACAAGACATCTGGCAGATCTTCACAGACACTGAGGCTTGCGGATGACAACGTTCTGGAATCCTGAATCCATCCAAACCAATTAAAGGCCAGTACGGTTTTATCCACAAACTCTTTCAACAGACCTCACCTGCATTTACCTATATACCTATACATTTAGTTATAATAAATGTGTTTAGCTTGTCTTCACATATGCGTTTGTAGTAGTTCTTTTTCATACATTGCATTTGCAATTATTTAGTGAGAGACTTGGCAACAGACTGACCAATTAAGGCATTTGCCTAATTAATGGAGTATTATTGATTAATTGATTGATCACATATGGAAAAGCTGATTTGATTTAAATACTGTTCTGTGAATATTGGTTTCATTATCTGGGTATGATTTATCTATGCTGTTTTGAGAATGAACACTGATGTAATTTTGATAATTGAACATAAATGAGTGTGATCAGATGCATCAGATGGTAAACAAGTGAATTGGCTTTCACAAGTGGGAAGCGATTGGTCTCCTTTAGGGGTTGGCAAATTCAGCTGTTGTTGGTTGAGTGTGATTACACGGTGCTTTATAAAGACATTTTTTAAATAATTCAATTTGATTTATAATAAAAGAAAAATAAGAGAGTCATTAGGATGTCAAAAATGGATACTAAAATTACAAAAGTAATCACTCCTATTGATTCAAGATTCAAGATTCAAGATTCAAGATTTTTATTTGTCACATACATATACATACTTCCATACATATATGCAGTGAAATGTAATGCAACGCACCCGGTGATAGCACACAAGAAGTCCTAGGAAAAAGTACTAAAATAAAATAAAATAAAAAGTAGAAAATTACTTTCTAATAGACCGACTAACTGACTCCTAAAACGTAATACAGTAAGTGGAATACTTATAGAATAAGATAAAAAATATATAGAATAAAATACAATAAAAAATAAATTGAAATAAAATGGAATAGGTTGAAGGAATATGGCTATGTATATACAGATATGTGCATTTAAAGTGGCATGTGAATTAAAGTGGCATGTGAATGTGAATAGAGTGAGGTAGTGTTTGGGATAATACAGCACAGTATACAACAGTACGGCGCAGCAATACGGCATCACGAACAACCCTGAACAGTGACACAGTATGCGGTACAGTATGCTACATACAGTACAGTAGGTAGTGGAGCCTAGTGCATGGCTCAGTTAGGACCCCTGGTGAGGTCAGCATTGACAGTTCTGATGGCTTGAGGGAAGAAACTCCGTCTCAGTCTCTCTGTTCTCGCTGCGTGACTGCGGAGGCGCTTGCCTGACCGCAGCAGCTGAAACAGTCCGTTGTTGGGGTGATGAGGATCCTTCATGATCCTACGGGCTCTGCTACTACACCTCCTGGTGTATAACTCCTGCAAGGGGGGGAGGGTAGTTCCAGTGGTACGTTCAGCTGAACGCACCACCCTCTGCAGGGCCCGCCTGTCCTGGGCAGTACAGTTCCCAAACCAGGCAGTGATGTTGCCTGTCAGGATGCTCTCCACTGCTCCAGAGTAGAAGGACTTGAGGATCCTCACCGAGACCCGGAATTTCCTCAGCTGCCTGAGGTGGTAGAGACGCTGCCTCGCCTTTCTCACCAGAGTGTCTGTGTGAACAGTCCATGTTAAGTCCTCAGTGATGTGGACTCCCAGATATCTGAAGCTGCTCACCCTATCGACAGAAGTCCCATTAATCCACAACGGCGCGTGCGTCCTCGATTGTGATCCACGCCTAAAGTCCACAATCAGCTCCTTGGTTTTGCTGACGTTCAGGTGGAGGCTGTTGTCCTGGCACCAGAGTGACAGGTCAGCCACCTCCTCGCAGTAGGCCTTCTCATCGCAGTCGGTGATCAGGCCCACGACCACGGTGTCGTCAGCAAACTTGATGATGGTGTTGGAGCTGGACCTGGCCACACAGTCATGTGTGTACAGGGAGTACAGTAGGGGGCTGAGGACGCAGCCCTGGGGGGATCCTGTATTCAGGGTGAGGGAGCTTGACATGTACTTCCCCACCTTGACCACCTGGGGGCGGCCTGTGAGGAAGTCCAGGATCCAGGTGCACAGCGGAGCATTCAATCCTAGCTCCAACAACTTGACAGCCAGTCTGGTGGGGACTATGGTGTTGAAAGCTGAACTATAATCAATGAACAGCATTCTCACATAGGCCCCCTTCTGGCCATCCAGGTGCGTGAGCGTGGTGTGCAGTACCTGAGAGACCGCGTCATCCGTGGATCTGTTCTGCCGGTACGCGAACTGCAACGGGTCCAAGGTGCGGGGGAGGGAGGCGCAGATGTAATCCTTAATCAGCCTCTCGAAACACTTCATGACCACCGAGGTGAGGGCCACCGGACGGTAGTCATTCAGGCAGGTTGGAGAGGCAATCTTCGGGACAGGAACGACGGTGGACCTCTTGAAGCAGGATGGGACCACTGATTCAGCCAGGGAGATGTTGAATATTGTGGTGAACACCGGAGCTAGCTGGTTAGCACAGGTCTTCAGTACTCGTCCAGATATGCCGTCTGGGCCCGCAGCTTTCCTGGTGTTCACCCGCATCAGAGCCCTCCTGACCTCGTGCACGGACACTGAGAGTGCGCGCTCGTCCCCAGCGGTGTAGCTCCAATTAGCCGGCGAGCTAGCGGTGTTGCTGCCAGACTCGAACCGCGCATAAAAGGAGTTCAGTTGGTTGGCCAGGGAGGCGTCCACACTCGTGGCTGGGGAGGAGCTGCTCTTGTAGTTTGTTATTGTTCGCAGCCCCTCCCACAAGCGTCTTGTGTCCCCCCGCTCCATCTGCAGCTCCACGGTGTCTCTGTACGTCCGTTTGGCGTCCCTCACCGCCCTCCGCAGATTGTACGATGCCGCTTTGTAATTGTCCATGTTACCAGATACAAGTCCGTCGTTGTAAGCGGCCGTGCGAGCATTCAGAGCGCAGCGGATGGATTTATCAACCCATGGTTTCTGGTTTGGAAATATCCGAACTTTCACCGTGGGAACGATTTCATCCGCGAGCGTAGCCACAAAACTCACTACAACCTCCGTAAACTCGCTGACGTCACTTGAACTCGCTTGGAACACGTCCCAGTCTACGTCAGTCAGAGCGTCCTGAAGCGCAGCCTCTGATTGGTCCGTCCACCGCTTCACTTCCCTCGTCATCACCAGATCCCGCGCGATCAGAGGCCTGTAAACAGGAAGCAGCGAGATCGCGGCGTGATCTGATTTCCCGAAAGCAGGAAGCGACACGGGCTTGTATCCGTTCTTGTAAGGAGTGTAACAATGGTCCAGAGTTCTGTCTCCCCTGGTGGCACACGTGATGTGTTGGTGGAAATTCGGCAGAACTTTTTTCAGGTTGGCCCTGTTAAAGTCCCCAGTCACCACCACAGCCGCGTCGGGATGTCTGTTCTGAAATCCGCACAACACATCGTGCAGAACCGACAGAGCTGCGTCGGTGTCCGCTTGCGGTGGGATATAAACGGCTGTAATGATGACCGTGCTGAATTCCCGGGGGAGATAAAATGGACGGCATAGTATGGTCAGCTGTTCCAGGTTCGGCGAGCAGGAGTGGGAGAGGAATTTGGTGTTGTTGGCGTTACACCAGCGGTTGTTTACCATTAGGCAGACGCCTCCACCTTTGGATTTCCCCGACTCTCCCGTTCTGTCGCCGCGGAACACGGAGAAGGCCTCGGCTGGACGTATGGCTTCATCCGGCACCAGTGGGTTCAGCCATGTTTCCGTCAGGCAGAGGACGCAACAGTTCCTCGTGTCACGTTGGAATTGAATCCTCGCTCGAAGTTCATCCATCTTGTTCTCCAGGGACTGGACGTTCGCAAGAAGGATGCTTGGCAGAGGTGGACGGTAAGGTTGCGTCCTCATTCTGACCCGAATGCCGCCTCGTTTACCTCGGTGCTTCCTCCGTGGGCCGGCTCGTGGAACAGTGACTCCATTTCTGTTGTAGTTGTTGTTGCGAGTGTTCCCGCGTAGGATTTCCGCCGGCCACTCTGCTCCCACGGATAAAAAGTCCCAAAGTTGTTCGTTTAGGGAAATTTTTATATCCATGAGTGCATCGCGGCCGTATGAGTTAATTGTTGATGTTTTTCTGGCGAACATTGTGATAAAAAAAGGAAAAAAATACTAAAGAGTAAGAAAGAAACCGGAGCGCCGGCGCAGGCGACCGCTAGGGGCGGCGCCACTATCGCCACTCATGTAGTGCAAAAGAACAATCCCCTTATTAAAGATATTGCAAAAATATCAGGAAAATGGAGCAAGCGTTGGCCGGACATTGAACAACCATGGCCAGTTGAAGGAACTCTTAACCCGGATGTGATTAAAACAATGCAGGTGCTTGTGTCCACATATAAAGTAAATCAAAAGAAAGGCAAGAAAGGAAAGAGACGCACGGAGAAAAGACAAACAGAACTTGGCATTCTGCAACTGTTTGCAAAGGAGGGACAGACATGGTTCGAAGCTGCAAAGGAAAAAAGAGAACAAAGTAGACAAGAAATAAAGAAAAATGAAAAGGAAACAGAAAAATTGATGGAGAAGATTACCACGCCCTTCTCACATACAGTATCTGTAAAGAAGCCCCCACCTTATGAGAAGGAGGTGAAGTTCACTGATGTTTATCCCCAGCTCCCAGTGATTACACAGGAAGGCAACTATCTCTGCAAAGATGAAGATGAGCAAATAATAGAAATGGGCAAGGCTACAACAACCATAAAGATGTATCCAAGCTCCAACAATACCAAGAGAAGGAACCGTCTGGGAAGCCAACAACGAGTCAGAAGTCTGGAAATAGGAGAAGAGATTGGGAGTGACTCTGACGAAGCTATTGGAGGATACGACCCAGCAGTCAGACGGATGTTGGCTAAAGCAGAGAAAAAGGGAGATCGACCAGTGAGGAAAATGTCACCAGGAACGGACGACACGGATGAAAGTGAACAGGGTGAAAGCGATGAAGAATCGGAGAAAGAAGGTCCTTCCTGTTTTCAACCGTTAGCAGCCAGCACTGTGGTAGGAGATGACAGACGCATGATTTTAAGAGAGATTGAGAGGAGCATAGACAGATGCCTTGAGGACATAAGTGACTCCACCTGTCCAGAAGTTCAACAAGTATTGGAAAGGCAATTACACGAATTGCAAATAACAGAGAAGAAACTCCAGAAGAAAAAGCCTCAAAAGCCAGACACGTTGAGGTATGGGTTACGTCCAAGAAAAAGGAAAGAGACCCAACAAAATGTGTCCAGTGATAATTCGAGGACAAAATTTAGAATACAAGCCTTGGCAGAATACAGATATGTCTAACATACTTGAAAAGTTACCCACTCTTCAAGATGGAGCACATCCATGGATCTCAAAGCTGGAAGAGGTTTTGGTGGGAACACAGCCTGCCATGGGAGATATTAAGAGACTTCTGGCTAGCCTCATTGGAGTCCCAGCTATGGAAGAGATCCTGCAGACGGCAGGCCTTAACAGATACGTGGCAACTGCTGTATATGACCCAGAATTGTTTGCTGCAAGCAGAAGTCGGATGTGGAGAGCATTGAAAGATGCTTTTCCAACAAACGTACACCCGGACAACATCTTTATCGAGGCATTGGGCCCACAGGAAAATCCAAGAGCTTATGTGTCAAGAACTCATCAAGTGTGGAGAAATGTCACAGGAAATTATTCAGAACGGAATCAAATGGAGAAATCGATTCTCCGAGCTAAAATACAGAAGGGGCTGCCTCTACAAGTGAGGAGCAAATTGGCCGAAGTGGTTGGTCTTGGAAGCATGACCAAAAGTGTTTATACGGACCACATAGCACATCAAGTAGAGCTATATCGGAAAAAGGAGCATGACCAGGAGACTCTCAGAAAACTCAACCAAATACAGTTGGTGGATAACAAGAAGAAGGAAAAGAAACAAGCTGTGGTTATGCAGAGCCAGTCACAATCAAATCAAGTACCACCACAACCACAGCAAGAACAGATTCAGGTTCTACCACCTGTGGTCCCCACTGTCTCCTTTCCACAGCCAGTTTTTGACCAACCACAAACATGGAGAGGAAGAGGCCAAGGAAATTTAGGAAGAGGAAGAGGAGGAAATTTCCAACAGTCTCAAGGAGCGTGTCATAATTGTGGACAACAAGGTCATTTTGTACGTGACTGCTACAGGTTCAGAGGAGGCTTCAGAGGAGGCTTCAGAGGAGGCTTCAGAGGAGGCTTCAGAGGACAACCACAGCCACCCAGGGGACCAGCGAACCCTTACAGGGGTCCGGAACCTGGTTTCTAGGGGTGCCCAGAAGACTCGAAAGGGAGGTGTCAGCTGGTAGTATCAGAACCGGAGCAAGATCCAAAAATAGAGGTGAAAATAAATGATAAGTCATTGGAAGTAATGGCAGATTGCGGAGCAGCTTTCACCTGTGTTCGGCCTGAAGATGCTATACATCTCGCCATGTCTGACCAATTGGTACGGACAATCGGGTTTGAGGGTGTGAAACAGCTGATTCCTCTCACAAAACCAATTGAGCTCTGCTGTAGAAATCGGAAAATCACACTACCTATTTTGGTGTCAGAACATACGCCCATTGCACTCTTGGGAAGAGATGCTATGTGCAAACTAAATTGCACAATACGGTGTACACCGGACAGCTGTCTGGTGGATGTGCCACTTGATGTCTACCACCAATTGTTTAGCGCACCAGAGACCGAGACTTCTTCAGTATATTGGATTGGAAATCTTAGTCCAGAGCTATTAGAGCCAGCCAAGATGTGGGAGAAGTTCATTGTGGCAAATATGCCTGACGCTAAGCCCCCTGAGTATCCACATCACTGCACGTTGAAATATTTCAAGAAAGCTGACCAATTGGATCCAGAAGAATGGTTGAGTAGTCAACCGAAGCATGTTCAGCTGACCTCATGCTGCATAATTGTGGGACCACAAGGAGCAGCTATGAAGATAAACATCAATGAATATCTTGAGAAAGAGTATGACATTGTGGAAAGTGTGCCACATGTGACTTTAATGGTGGCTGAAGGATTTGAGCAGAAGCAAATAGGAGAAATGATGGCAGAAGCTGAGGAAGCCATTTTTTCACCAATAAAGGAGAATCTTGCTATCTGGATAAGTGAAGAACAGAAGTTCATGAAAATCATGATTTCAGCTCAAGGACAAGGACAACCACAAGTGATACAGATGACACATGAGTCAATGTTCAGCGCTAAATTGGACTCAGAGAGAGGAGCATGAGAGAGGAGATGCTGCAACAAATTCCAGAATGTTTGTGGTCACGACATAGTACGGACATCGGACTTGTGAAGTCAGCCCAACCGGTGAGAGTTAAACTGAGACCAGGAACCAAACCTCCTTGGAAGAATCAATATCCACTAAAGGAGGAGGCAATCAAAGGGATTGAACCACAAATTGAAGGACTGTTAAAAGCAGGTGTAGTGGAAATATGTTTGGATCCTCAGAGCAATACACCTATATTGCCTTTAAAGAAACCAGATGAGTCCTATCGCTTGGTACATGATTTAAGAGCGATAAATGAAGTGGTGCAGGATTTTCCAGCAGATGTACCAGATCCACATACCTTGTTAGCCCAAATTCCTCCAGAGGCTACACACTTCACAGTGTTGGATTTGTGTGGAGCATTTTTCAGATTCCACTGACCGAAGAAAGTCAAGGATTGTTTGGATTCACGTACAAAGGACAAACCTTCAAGTACAAGAGGCTCCCTCAAGGATTCAAACATAGCCCTCACATTTTCAATAAAGTATTGCAGGATGACTTGGCTGGGATTGATCAGATCTTGAAAAGTACTGTCATTCAGTATGTGGACGACATCGTCATCTGTTCACCGGATAAGGAAACGTGCCATGAGATTTCAATCAAACTGTTACAGCTATTGGCAGACAAAGGACACAAGGCCTCTCAGAAGAAGCTACAGTATTGTCAAGAAAAAGTTGTTTATTTGGGTCAAACAATAACCCATGGACACAGAAGCATCTCTGGGAGTCATTTGGAGGCCATTCGAACGGCACCAAAGCCTAGAACAGTCAGAGAGATGATGACATTTCTTGGCATTGCGGGATATTCTTCAGCCTGGGTAGAAGATTATGCCTGCCTAACAGGGCCTTTGAGAGGCATGATAAAAGAGACTGGGAATGCTCAACTCCATTGTAACCTCACCTGGACCCAGGAAGGTCTTATGGCATTTGAAACGATCAAACAGAGGCTACAAGAAGCTCCAGCACTAGCACTAGCACTGCCAGACTGCTCTAAGAACTTTTTGCTGTATGTGGCTACGTCCACTGGAGGCAAATATGCATGTGCAGTTCTTTGTCAGCCAACAGGTACAGGGACAAGTCCTCAACCTGTGTCGTATTATTCTACTGCCTATTCAGAAGTAGAATCGGGGCTACCACTGTGCTACAGAGCAATGGTGGGAGTTTATCTAATGTATGAGAAAGCATCATCAGTAACTATGGGTTACCCAGTGACAATTCTTACCCATCATAGTCTCAGAAATCTTTTGAACTTCGGTAAATGTACATTGACTATGTCTAGGCTAAGAGACTATCATAGGCTCTTAGAGCAGGAAGATGTCACCTTAGTAAGGTGCGTCACGGTAAATCCAGCTGATAATTTACCAACACCAGGGGATGGAGAGCCACATGATTGTATTCAGGAAGTAGAGAGATATGCAAAGCTCAGATCAGACTTGCAAGCTTTCCCACTGCATGTGTCAGATGTGGAGTATTGGACTGACGGGTCCTGCTATCGAATAGGAGACACATTGAGTGCTGGTTATGCAGTAGTCAAAGCCCAGGGAACTGAATTTGTTGTTGAGAAAGCAGAAGTAATACCACAACCTGCTTCTGCACAGCTTGCTGAGCTTGTGGGCCAGACTGAAGCTTGTCTATTGGCCGAAGGCAAGCGAGTGACAATATATACAGATTCGGCATATGCACATAATGTGTGTCATTTATTTGTATCAGTGTGGAAAAATCGAGGATTTAAGAAAACTGATGGATCTCCGATACAGCATCATGCCCAAATAATGAAATTGTTGCATGCAATGATGAAACCAAAGGAAATAGCTGTAGCTAAGTGTGCAGCACACAAAATGGACACGTCAAGGGTCACACAAGGTAACAAAGCGGCTGATGAGGCTGCTAAAGCAGTTACAGGAGCAAACAAAGCAGGCAAGGTTCTTCTGGTCACTCATGAAGTGGACTTGGAAGATAAAATCACGCTCAGAGATGTGATCGCGATGCAAGAAGCGGCGTCAGCCATCGATAAACAATTATGGTTGGCCCGAGGGGCCACACAAGATTCTGCTGGTCTGTGGAGAAATCATGAAGGACTGATGGTAGCAACCCCTGACCTACTAGGTCTGATGATTCAGGAAGCACATGGGTTAGCCCATGTTGCAAGGGGGGAGGTAAGGAGAAAGATCACGAAAGAGTATGGTTTTTGGGCACCGTACTTGCTTGAGCAAATTGATTATGTCATGGGCAGATGCACAATCTGTCTTAAAAATAACGTTCGGAGGGGTGTGTTGAGTCCACCCGGTCACATTCCAACTCCGACAGGTCCTTTGCGTGAGTTGGTTGTGGATTTTGTTGACATGATAAGACCAATAGGAGGTAAAAGATACATGCTAGTCGTCGTGGATAGATTTTCACGGTGGCCTGAGGCATGTCCAACCAAGCGTAAAGATGCTCAGTCGGTTGCCAAGTTCTTGTGTCGTGAGGTCATAAGCAGGTGGGGACTTCCAGATCGGATATCCTCAGATAATGGGAAAGAGTTCGTGGATAGAACAGTAAAATTAATTTATGCAAAAATTGGGAATTAAACAACGTTTAGGAGCTGTTTATCATCCACAAAGCCAAGGAGTTTGTGAAAAAATGAATGGTGTGCTGAAAAATCGCATTGTTAAAATCTGTCAGCACACAGGTCTGAATTGGGTAGAGGCGCTTCCGTTGGCATTAATGGTGTGCCGTTCAAGTGGGCTCCGTGATTTGCGCATGACACCCCATGAGTTAGCCACGGGTAGACGGATGCCAACACCATGTTTGCGCACAAGTGGAAAGGGTCCAAGCTTAGCCCTTTTAGAAGATGAAATGCGAGTGTATGTTAACTACATGGCTACACTGCATAAGAAAATACACACATATGTCTCTGACAGGCAAAAACAAGAGGAGGTGCTAGAGAGACTTGATGAGCAAAAGAGGAACGCGGTGCAACCTGGAGACAAGGTATTCGTGAAAGTGTTTAGGAGGAAATGGTTTAACGAACGCCGCGAAGGACCATTCAAAGTTGTTCGCAGTACAGGAACTGCGGTTCAGGTTGAAGGTTCTCCTACATGGTACCATTTATCGCATTGTGTTAGAGCGCCAAACGAAGAGGCGCCACGATCCCTGAGCAGAAATGTTGAAAGCTCAAGAGAGCCAACAGAAGCTGCAGAAACAGCAGTGGTTCATGAGGACCTCAGAGGTCAAGACCCAGAAGAAGGGATTGGCGATGATGTGGGTGTGCTTAATGTTGATGAGCAGACTTTTGATGATCCCAGGGATGAATTGTCAGTCCCTGAGCAAGAAAGACACTTCGGTGACATTGATTTACAACATGTCCCAGACACAACAGAGTCTAATCCCAGAGAAAATGAATTGTCAAAGACTCCAGAGGGCTGTGACACCTCTCCAGGAAAGTGTACCGACCCAGTTGGACCCAGGAGTCCAAGACAATCTCGAAAAAGGGTTAAACCAAAACGATACGAGGACTAGAGTTGAAGTGATTGTGGGAAAGTCAGTTCAGCTGCCATGTCAGTGTACCAAAGAAAATTATGAAAAAGGGGAAGTTCAAGTCCAGTGGGAAGATAACCATGGGAAGGTAATTGACTTGTCGGGAACGTCACCGCTAAAGAAGTATGTGCTGCTAAATGATCGAAGAAGGCTGAAGATGGAGGATGACTGTAGTCTTTATCTACGTAGACCCCAGATTGAAGATCAAGGAGACTAAAAGTGTTCTTATTTTGATCCTAAATTTGTGATGGTGAGAGAGGATGGAGTGCAAAGAAAGCCTGACTACAGATATAAAATTGTGACTCTTGTGGTATTGAATGAAAGTAAAATTGTAGAGCCCACAGTTTTTGAAGAAGTAGGAAAATTAACAACTGAAGTATCAACTCCCCCACCAACTGAAGAGACAAAGCAGATGTCTGCCTTGTTAGGTTTGAAATTCAGCAATGTTACAGAGGAATTGCAGTTAACTACTGCTGTGCCTCAGATGATTCCAACAACTTCAATTTCAGTGAATACTGTGATTAGAACTAAATTAGGAAATACAGCTAACCTTCCATGTAAATGTAGTAAATGGAATACTGGTGGAAATATCTCCCCCAAATGGAAAAATGCGCGTGGTGAAGACATAGTGCTAGCAGTACCTGAGGTTAGCAGTGTGCCTCGCAATCAACGAAAGTTTGTGTTGATGAATGACAGGAGAGGGGTTAAAGTTAAAAATGACTGTTCGCTTGTAGTACATAATGTACTATGGGAAGATCAAGGAGAATATACATGCACATATTTGGATCCAGAGTTTAAATACGTCCCAAGACAAAATTATTGGGAAGCGGGATACAGAACTCGTAAGATAATGCTGGTAATAAAAGGTCTGATTACTAAAGAAGTAAGTATGACTGCTAATGAAACCCAAAAACAACTAGTCACACCAAGGGTGACTGTTGGACCGAGGACATCTACTTCCTTAGCTCGGCGAATAACTAGTAGTATTAACGTATCATCGTCAGTTACCACTCTAGCCCCAACATTGGCAGAAAAGGATGTTACTACTACGATGATGACAACTTCTACTTCTGTAACTCTCGGTAATCATACAAGAGAGGTTGTGAGGATGAGATCCACCACATATAAAACACTGATGACTTCTTTGGTATCTAACATGTCTGTAGATAAGACACTGACACCTATCGCTACATCCCCATCATCTGAGAAGTGGATAAATATAACTCAGAAGTCTATGGCGAAGTTGGAAATTAAGTTAAATAATAGCAAGGAGAGCTCTGTAATTAGAGAGCCAATTGCTGAGGAGATTGATAGTAATTCAGGAGAAATAGCTCAGATGACGATGACTGAAATGTGGTCAATGTTTTTCTTGAACCAGAGTGGACATCAGAAGACATGACTGATCATCTTCATGCTTTAAAGAAGCGAGAAACCCAGTGGAAAGCATATGGGTTTGATTCCTCGGCGATGCAAATAACAGACCCATGGGCTAAGAGAAATCTGTGGTTCCAACAGATAACTCACTCCGTTAGAATAACTACTAATTCCAATTGTCCGTGTGTAGTGAAAGTTCCAGCTCCGGGCACATGGCCATCAATTCTAGAGACAGTACCGGAACCTTTGACGTCTGAATGTCAAAGTAATGCATTATCGTGGCTGCTATTCAGACAACAAGCAGCCGATGATGTATGGCTGGCTCTGTCGGTTAAGCTATTTAGACCTGGACGTGGGTGTTCCTGGTTGAGAGAATTGCCATATTTAAATCTTCTTGATAAGTATGAAGATATTAGAACAGCAACACCTGAAGCGATGGAAGTGGCACCTGCAAAAGGTATAGACTGCATTTGTTCTAATGATACTCATGAAGGAGATGGTATGTTTATGGGGATATCAGAATGTGAAATCTACATGATGGAATTTGGAAAAAGTATAAAAAGAACAACTGGTGAAACTTATAGAGTGACCTTTCATGCGCCAAATAGTCGTCACAGTAAAACATTGAGCGTAAAGAATCAAACTTTACCGGGTAATGTGACTATAGGAACATTCAAAGATATTTGGTGGGTATGTGGAGATAAAGCATACTTATTTCTGCCGTATGGATGGACTGGATGTTGCTATATGGCACAGTTGAAACTTCCTTATGATGTTTTTGTCCTTCAGAAGGGTCAAAAGACAGATGAGGGTGATTCTGCAAAGACTGCCAAATGTAGGAAGAAAAGAGAGTTGGCACAATTTCACAATTTGGAGTCTTATCATTGGAGGATATCTTTAGGAGAAAAATGGGCTATAGGATTGTTTCCATGGTACGGGGTTACATTCTTAGCTGATCATATTGATAATATCACATATACTCTACAAGGGTTTGCAAATGAGACCATAAGAGGTTTTGATTATTTGTCGAACGCACAGAGGAGTCATCGATTGACGTTGCTGAAACACGACATGGCTCTTGATTATATTTTGGCCAAACAAGGTGGCCTTTGCGTGGCTTTAAATCTAACCGGAGATGCCTGTTATACGTTGATTCCTGACGGCTCTGACAATATGACTAACATCATAGATGCGTTAAAACGTATACGGGATGCGTTTGGGCCATCAAAAGGAGCTGGGTGGTCAGCTAATGCTTGGCTGCAAGACAAATTAGGACCATTAGGAGCTATAGTAGTTCAGGTTATGGGGGCTGCTCTTTTATCACTGCGTGTGATGTTTTGTTTTTGTACGGTGGTGTTGACCTTTGCTAAGGCCATGATATTGAGATGGGTAGAAGTTGTAATGCTGGGAGAAAGTGTTCAGATGCCACTCTTGGGTGGTAAGGACGTCGGGGAAGATGAGGAGGAAATTGTGATATAGGAGCTAACACTAGCAGAGAAATACCCATTTTGAATATCTGATTCCATCATTTACTCAACACTATTGTTAACAAGGGAAATACATGGACAAAGGGGGGAAAGGAAAATGTTAATCATATATTGGAATAATGTTAAAGTATAATGCAAAAGTGAAATTATTATACTGTATTTGATGTTTGTGCAAGATACTGGCTGGTGATTCTTTCTTTCAGGACCAGTCAGAGGATGGCTGTGTCCAGAGATCCTAACAGCCTAATGGACTTGAACATTCAAACATGGACACTCGAAAATGGAGGAGGAAAATGGACGGCAGACCCTGAATGAAGACATCATGATCAGGAGTGTCGAGTGAAATATCATTAAAAGTTGATGGTGTTAAAAAACTAACAGTTTAATACATACATGTGTGTCCTGAATGTTTTATAATATTGGAGTTTGTTTACTATAATGTAACCTGTATTATTGATAAATATCCTGTACTCTACGCTAGATATTTTTAGCAAGACATATTACTTTGATTTGCTATTGTTTTCTTTGAGTTGTCTGTAGTAGGATGAAGTGAATACATTGGGACCTCAGGTATTTTCTTTTTTTGCGGTTTTTGAGGGACATTGGTGCTAGGCAGGGAAAGGTCCACTGGAAGGTCCGATGGGTCGACCAGCCTGACTTTGGACAAATTTTTGATTTATTTCTGAGGCTCTAAATGTATGCATTTATATGTAACATCCTATACAGTATTCTAAACCCTTCGTCTTTTTCTGTTAATTGATTTGGAGTACCTTAGGTGGTTGCCTGGGGCAGAGGGACCGTGAGAGAATTTTCCTGTCTTGATTGATTGATGGATGTTCTAAGAAAGGAAGCTGCCAGATGGGTTTTTCGCTCTCACACTCCACAAATTTGCTGTATTGCTTTGACTAAGCATGGTCAGAAGGGTATATTATAACCAATTGTGTTTTTTATTAAGTGATTTCTATTAAGCCAATTAACATTGTATGTTCAATTACTCTTCTCTCTGTCGAGACTTTGTGTAGTCTCGAAGGGGGGAATATGAGGTGTCTGGAAGGTTTGAGGTGAATAGGTCACTGAGCTCCCAGGGCAGAAATATAGTGCGGGAATAATAGTAACGTATGTTACTGTAGATTTACTGCCTTGTTGTCATAGGAAGAGCGGAGACAACAATGGGTCTAATCAGAGGTCCTATGGGAGAGAAATGTTGTTTCCTCCAGCTTGACCAGAGGAGGAAATGTTTAGACATATGACAGGACATAGGCTGAGCAGGCACCTATGCGTTGGAACCAGAGGTGGTATGTTATCTCTGTAAAGCTTTAAAAGCGAATGCTGAGCGTCACTTGGGAGAGATTCCATCTGGCTCGGGTCTCTCCCAGGACATCCATGGCAAGTCTGGTTTGATGCTGATTTGTGTAATAAAATTATTATTTTATTCAAGTCAGTGTCAGCGGTCACTCCTTCATTCTTCAGCACATCACACCCATCAAGAAACTAAACCACACCAGCTTACCGGGAAAGCTGTGGAGTTTCTGGTGGGAGATCTGGTCTGGGTGAGGGTCCATCCGCAATCCAAAGTCTCTGATCACTTCTCATCCAAGCTGTCCCCACAATGGTCCGTGCTAGTCCAGGTGATGAATAGGTTAGGGACGTTCAGCCGCTGATAGCTGCATCACTGGCATCCACTGGAGACCATAGTGCCGGAGTAACCTGGTCGTACTGGATGAAGGCCTGGTTAAACATCCAGGAGGACGGTGAGACAAGATCCTTTTTTGGTTATGCTGTTTGGAGTTAACATTTTTTGTTTGGGACTGCAATGTGTTGCCTTTGTTGTTGTATTTTAGAATTTTAAAGGGGGATTCAGAAGCCGGGCCCTTTGGATTAACTTTTTATTTCATATGTGATTATTGAACAAGGTAAGTGACGGGACACTTAATTTCTCAGAGGGACATTTATGGCAGTGATAATAAACTGAGTTTGTTTTTTGTTTATTTGGCTGAATAAATGGTAATTTGTTTCAAATCTGCTTTAAGTTTTGATGTTTTGCTTCTAGGAGTAATTTGCACTATATTCCTGAACTTGTTTTGAGGTAACAGAGCCTGTCAGCCAATTTTTACACTCTGGACCAACATGTCAAGTTTTTAATTTGCCCTTGTTTTTTCCTGCCATTCCTTCCATGTTATCACCTACAGAGCTCTGCATGGTCAGGCACCTGCCTACATTAAAGATCTACTGCAACCCTATGTCACCAGCAGGTCTCTAAGGTCCTTTGATTAGGGTTTGCTGGTTGTTTTACGATCAAGACTTAAAACTAAAGGAGACCTTTAAAAGGCAGCTCAAGACCCATTTGTTTAAATTTGACATTGTGTAATTTGGCTGTTTTTTTATTGTTTTTATTAATGTTTTTTATTTTTTATTTTATTTATTTATTTATTTTCATTTTTTTGGTGTTTTATGTATGTTTATGATTATCTACCACTGTGAACCACTTTGTGAAGTCCCTGCTCTTGAAAGGTGCTATATGAATGAAGTTAAACAAAGGCCTGGGCAGAAGGGGTGCTGACCTCCGTCTTCAGATCAGGGAACAGTGGGGGCTGGTAACCATAGGCGCTCTGAATGGGAGAGAGGCCAGAAGCAGAGCTAGGTAAGGTGTTGTGAGAATATTTGTGAAAAGGTTATTCGTACCTTTCCACTCGACCTATTCCCCAATCATAAAATGAGCACACAATATTATTTTTTAGTTACTGTATTAATTACTGGGAACATACATTATTCAAATTTTCCATTAATGTGCCTCATCTAACTAACAAACAAAACCATACAATAATTATGTCTTACCTGTTCCTAGTAATCAGTGCAAAGGGAGAACACCTGGTGACACTGGGCCACCATTGTTCTCAGATTCCTCGATATACCATTTTGTTATTTCATTGGTTGTGCTTAAACATAATAACTGACTTATATATAATACATATTTATTCGTTATCTTAATTAAATTCCAATTAATTTAGTGGTACAGGTTATGTATGAGGGCAGTCAGACAGTATTAAAGTGTGCAGTAGGCGTGACAAGGGCATTCAAAGTGGAGGTGGGATTGCATCAAGGATAAGTTCTGAGTCCTTTCTTGTTTGCAATGGTGATGAACAGGTTAACAGATGAAATCAGGCAGGAGTCTCCGTGGACTATGATGTTCGCGGATGACATTGTGATCTGTAGCGAGAGTAGGGAGCAGGTTGAGGAGAGCCTGGAGAAGTGGAGGCATGGATCAGAAAGAAGAGGAATGAAAGTCAGCAGGAGTAGGACAGAATACATGTGCCTGAATGGGAGGGAGGGTGGCGAAAAGCTGAGAATGCCAATTGGAGGTGGAGAAGGCGGATGAGTTCAAGTACTTGGGGTCGACCATCCAAAGCAGCGGAGAGTGTGCGAGAGAGGTGAAGAAGAGAGTACAGGCAGGGTGGAGTGGGTGGAGAAGAGTGTCCAGAGTGATCTGTGACAGAAAGGTTCCAGCAAGAGTGAAGGGGAAGGTCTACAGGACGGTAGTGAGACCAGCTATGTTGTACGGTTTAGAGGCTGTGGCACTGACAAAAAGGCAGGTGGCTGAACTGGAGGTGGCAGAGTTGAGGATGTTGAGATTTTTATTGGGACTGACAGGGATGGACAGGATTAAGAATGAGTACAATAGAGGGACAGCTCAGGTTGGACAGTTTGGTAAAAAAGTGAGAGAGGCGAGATTCAGATGTTTTGGACACGTGTGTAGCAGAGATGAGAGCTACATTGGGAGAAGGATGCTGAGGATGGAGCTGCCAGGCAGGGAGACTTAGCTGAGTTAGGGTCAAACAGGTGAGACAGAGCATTGGATTTAGAGTTCTGGGACCCAGGGTGGTAAGACAGGGAAAAGTTAGACAGGTAAGACATGGAAACAATGTAGTACTGAATTGTGGAGTTTGACCGTTAAAATGTTTCTCACCATTTTTGTGATCCAGATTTCTTGGGCGGGGCTAATTCATGACTTGATGACGTAGAGGGCTCATGCTTGGCCTGGCCCCTTCCTTGACACTATATTAATACTGGGTCGGAATTGGAGCATCAGTGGTGATAAGCTAACAGCCGCTTATTTGGGTTTAAAACACTGTTTTGGGAATAAACACCCGGAGTAAAAGGCATCTTCAGGGAGAGCGTGAACTCATGCCAAGTCTTGGT
Organism: Zeus faber; assembly: GCF_960531495.2. NCBI lineage: Eukaryota > Metazoa > Chordata > Actinopteri > Zeiformes > Zeidae > Zeus > Zeus faber. Next base: position 34,280,038 of record NC_137190.1, on the reverse strand, counting down.
GTCGATCCCGTGGGTCCCATTTGAAAACAGTAGATACATCTTCCCTCCTGCAGTGAATGCACTGCCTTGCATTGTGTCACATAATTGAGTTACTGCTGCTCCTTTACAAATCTCTCAATTGCTTAAACTGCCGTTTTGGCAGACAATTCTTGGATTTACATTAAACTATCTTGAGTTATTATGCATTGTTTGAGTTTGCCCGGCGATATGTACGGCAAACATAAGCATACTTAATGAGCTAGAAATATAGGAGCTTGAGTCCCCCCCATTGGATAGAAGAGTAGAAACAGCCCAGCAGGGGAGGTAGAGGGAGTGCAGCAATACAGATAGCAATTACACATCAGAGCAGGTAGGGCAAGAGGGATTGTCTACTTAAGTAGGCCGGTCCCTAAGGGCATGGAAGTGTGTGGCGCCATCGAGTTGTCTGACAACTAGCTCCGCAAACTATGCCGCGTTATGAGATGTTTAGGGGTGATCTTAGATCAATAGTGGTCAATACAATGCAGTAATTTCAGCTGATTGTTAGTTTTAGTGTGATTGTATATCACAAGTGCTCAGCGCAGGCCCCGGCTTTTAACTCTATGAAGGCAGTCCATAGAAAGAGACCTCACAATCTGAAATGTCTCCACCTATGTAGGCCTGTTTCAAATTGCACTTTAACCTTGTCTTTTTAACTTTTTGTTCTTCTATGGTTTTTATGAAATTTATTTTATGCCCTTTATTGCCTATGGAAAGCCTATTCCCTTGGGTATGAATTGTGCTGTATATATATATTTGTCTTGCCTTGCCTTACTGTATAAAGTGTGGCGGTCCGATACAACCAAGTCACAACCCAGATGGATGAAGAGCAGCCCGGGCCGCAAGTCCAGCACCAGACAGGGAGCTGGGGAGTGCAATTAAAGCCCACGGCCCAGCTGCAGCACCGCACAAGTAAAGATGAAGGTGTAGAGCGAGAAGCACAGCTCTCCAATCAGGACCGTGGACGAAGAGAACTGCATTGGCAAAAAGAGAAAACATAAGACCAAGCACATGGAGCCAAAGCTGGTCCAGCAAGAAGTGGAAAGGAAGCGCAGGAAGGCTCTCTGCAAGCCAGATTCAGACTCTGGGTCTGACAGGGAGTCAAGGAAGTGGATGGAGCATGAGAATCTGGCCCTGATACTGTCGATCCAACCCTACATGCTGCTGGCCATCGGCAGCTACTACTTTGCGGCCGGAGACTCTGGATGTTGCTGCCCGCATGGAAAGAGGAAGATGAACAGCAAGGCTCCCCAACTAGGTCTGCTGACCAGCAGGGCCACATAGGCAAAAAGATAAAACATAAGTCCAAGCACCTGGAGCCAGAGCTGGTCCAACAGGAAGTGGAAAGGAGGCACAGAAAGAGTGTCCGAGAGCTGGATTCAGAATGTTAGGGAGTCAAGGAAGCAGGAGGATGGGAAGCTGCCCCCGATGCTGCCGCTACAGTATATCATTTAAATTGTCAACTCAAGATTCAAGACCCAAGACATCATTCTGGAGAATAAACACAATAAAACTTTTTTCATCTTTTTTTAAACAGTGCCCTCAGTTTTTGGTGGTAAACTGCTCTGCTGCTTCTCAATGGGCCTCATTCAGTGCGTGGCACAAATTTGTGCTTTATGCAAAAATGTAGGATTCATCAATTTGTTCTTACTTTAAGAACAGATTAGAACTGTCTCCGATCTCGCGTAAGCACATATCATAAAGGCCTCAAAGTCCTAGAAATATAAGGAACTTCCTTATATGGAGAAATGGGGTGTGGTATCATGCTATTTAGGTTGCGAGCGCGTGCCTGTCAGGCAATGAAGGCGTGGCCTAATTCTGTTTTTAACCTGCAATATGCAATTGTGGGCATGGTCTCCATAATCACAGACAGGACAGTATTCACTACATCAGTGGTTCTCAAAAGGTGGTTTCTGTACCATAGGGGGTAAGCAACAGAGCTTCAGGGAATTCACAAGAGAAATTCGACATGTATCATCAAGTGATTCCCAATGAATGTTGTGCTACCATATCCATCAAAGTCTGACAGAGGTTGACACGAACTTGCTCAAAATAAAATGAACAGTCGGGCAAGTGGAATGGGCAAAAATATTTGTTCCAGAAAATAAAAAAAAGTAAGTGTTATGATCTGTTTCTATTAGGAGCGGTTGAAACTGGGAAGGATCTGGAAGCAGTGAGCTCGCTGGAGAACAGAGTTTGAGACCAAGCGATGGTTTCAAGCAAAGTTTCAAACTTTTTTTTTTCTCATAGGGTTCATACATTTCAGGGTAGGAAGGGTTGGACAAAGGAATGGGTGTTTTTAGCCCAATAGACTGGTTTCAACCAGTCTTGGGATAGATAGTGGAAATGACCTTGTACATAGTGGAGAAATAGCGACTGGAGCCTCATTTCTCATTTCCTCATTTCCCTCATTTCTGCCACTTTTTTCCAAGATGTTATTCTTTCGGTTGCTACCCAAAGGTCATGGCTTGGAACAAAGATTGACCGGTAAATTGAAAGCTTTGTCTCTCGAGTCAGCTCGAGACTCCCCTGAGATACCTAAACTTTTCCATTTGTGTCAGCAGCTCTCTCCCAACCCAGAGCCACCTGTTTCCGGGCAAGAACCATTAGGGTTGGGTATTGGTACGTAATACCATACAACAGTCTGTTAAAGGATAGGTTCACGATTGTTAAGTGTCAGGTGTCCATATGTGTGATTGGATTGCACCTTGTGTGATTGTGTGTCCGTCTGTCTGTCTGACCCTAAATCTATCTGCCAGCCTGTCTGTCAGTCTGTCTATCTGTCTATGTGTTGTGACTTGAGTGAAAGTGTTGTACCTGCAGTCTTCTGATCCAAAGTCATACGTGTCCTGCCGGCTCTCCACCTAATAACGGGTCTTAATAACTGATGAATCGGAGGGATGGCGTAAGTACATACAAGCTCCTCTAGTACCCTGATCTGCTATTTAGTGGCTGTGGTTTTGAGAATTGCGGTGTTCTGTTGTGCTGTGTTAACACACATTATATACATATATATTAATTACTTCATTCTATTATATTGTGTGTGTGTGTGTGTGTGTGTGTGTGTGTGTGTGTGTGTGTGTGTGTGTGTGTGTGTGTGTGTGTGTGTGTGTGTGTGTGTGTGTGTGTGTGTGTGTGTGTGTGTGTTGTGTGATATATTGTTGTGTTTTGTGTTTAAACAATCTGTGAAAGTATGAAGGTTTGTTGTAGGTATGTCACGGAAGTTTAATTTAGGATTTAAATGTATATTTAATAAAACACAGACAATTAATTCTATTATATAATTACAGAACCCAGGACAGTGATTGTGGCGCTGCCTCTTGCAGCTGCCTGCACGAGCACCTTGTGTCGATTACATTTTAGTATTTTTTGTATTTTTAGAGCTTATAGAGTAATGTGTGTAATTACCGGGTGTCATGACATTTCACTGCATATATGTATGACCGTATGTGACAAATAAACAATAACAAATAAATGGCCATTTGTTCAAAATTACACCGCCCAAATACTGCATTGTACAGTTTTATAGAATTATTATATAAATATATATATATATATATATATATATAAAATATATAATAAATATTTCAATAATTTCCTTTCCCCTTCCAAGAAACTCAGTTGCTTATGCCCCATCATCCACAATACAGGGACTCCATCGATTCCTGAGCTGGTGACTGCAGAAGACCATACCCTGTGGGTTCACCCCAATCACCAAATTTGTTCTGAAGGACGGATAGCTGTGGGGCTGGGGGATTCTGTCTTAATTTTCCGGCGGCAGCTTTGGCTTCACTTGCCTTCTCAAAAGCTTGAAAAATGAACCTCTTAATCTTGCGATGGCTTGCAGAAATAAAGACTTGATCTTGCAAAGACTTGCGGAAATTAAAAACTCGATCTTGTGAAGACCTTGATCTTTTGATGACTTGCAAAAATAAAAACTTGGTCTCTTGATCGCACTTAAAAAGAGAAACTTTGTCTTTGCCTTGATGTTGTTGCGTCCATCTTCAGGGTAGAATGCCTGATGAATTCAGCAGGTCCTCTGCTTTTATCTTGGTTAAAATTGTCTCCGCCTTTAGACCTCCCCCCTCAGTGACTCTCATACCCCTCAACCTATCAATGTGTCCTTCCTTAGCCCTCTCACTGAGCAGAGGAAATGACTCGTTCCCTGACGTCATCTACGCCTCTGGAGTTTCTTCGGTACTTTCCAATCGACTTACAATAATGCTATGATTTATAAAATACTCTTTATTAAGCTGCTTTCACACATGCACTTCGGACAACATCCGGATAATGTCTGGACCTGTTTGTCCAGACATTGTACGGAGTAACCCTTTCACACATGTAGCAAAAAAACTGAGATTGTCTGTTCAGATGCGTTTACACTACCTAGAAATCATCTGTTTGGTTTAGCCGATTGAATAGAGCATTCAGGAGGCAGGACGTGACGCAATGACACTGAAGAGTTTTACAGCACACCCAACATGGCGGAAGAGGCTACAGACTTCTCAGTTGTTGGACTTTTATTTGCATTGATACTCCGTGTATTTGGACTTATCCGCAATATAAACAAGCATGGAAAGGAACAATAAAGAGAGCAGGAAAGGAGTACGCAGCAGGTATGCTCTGTGCAGGAAGATCCGCACGAAGAAAAAAAAAAGTGGCGCATGATAGAGATGTCATCAACGCGTGACACGCCCACTCACTCGCTGTGAATGCTTCGGACAATTACCTGCTCTGTTCACACATACCACTTAATCGGACATTACCCTGACTTTGCACAATGGTGCTGGCTGGGTAAAGTCCGGGTAATGTCCAGGTTAAATGATTCGGACATTTGTGTTCAGACATACAGCTCATCCGTGTAATGTCCGGATAATTTCAGGGTTGCAGTGCATGTGTGATAGCAGCTCTACCTTACATGCAATTTTTCATTACATACAATTTCTATGTTCACTTTTTCGGATTTCCCATGGCTGCACACATTTACATATTTCAGTTAACACAACACAATTTACAGTTTCTGTTAACCATGAGATTATTATACGTATTCGCAGTTACAATGTTTCAATCAGTTTTAAATCATCTAAAATCATGGAAGAATTATTGGAACATCGTTACTACGATACCTCAATTTCTTGTGCTTTAAGCAGTTGTTTGTTGTGGGTACCATGGGGTGTATAGTGTGCTAGGATGGTGTAAGCCAATCATTCCGGCAAATTAAGTACTCTATTAGTATCGGTATCACTTTAAGGGTACTGGTATCATCATTTTATAAACAATACCCAGTCCTAAGAACCATGGTTCTCAGATTTGGAGGCGCTGACACTCATTGCGTCACACTCTGCCTCAAATCATTCTAGATAGTGCTGGGCCTGGGAGTTTAAAATCTTTCATCTAAATGAGAGGCAATCAGATTTGTAAATACCATAGTTTGTGTTCCAGGATCAGGTTACCCAACCAGATCTTGTCCCGGTATTTAAAAAATATGTAAGATACAATCACCCTGATCCAGTTTCAGAGTTCCAGATCTTCCAGAACATGACGTCTACCACCAGTCCATGATGCACACATCTTAAGAGAGAGCAGACTATTCTCTGAGTTCCAAACCAATTGCATAGACATGGACACACTACAACTGTACACACGGAAAAACAAGGTGCGATATTGAGCATCTGAATGGGAAAGAGGCGCTTTGCCTGCCTTAACTATGGAGCCGCAACGTGTGGAGTGTGGAGCCGCAACGAGCGTGCAGCATAATATTGGCTTGTGTTGTCTTACACAACATTGCTACCCGCTGCAATATCCCTCTCCGTGGTGATATTGATGACCCTCCAGAGCCCCTTGCTTCTGTTGGAGATCCAGGCCTGCCTGTGAATTTTCCTCTAAATGAGAGACTCAGTGGACGTGCAATCAGAGATGCTGTTAACGACTTTTGACAAGTTGAAGGTTGATTACAGTTGGAAAGGTCAATATGTTTGTTTATTAATAATTTTGTGAAGACAGACGTATTATTTGGCATAAGTCACTATCACAGTGTGTCCACACTGTGTCCACAGTGTGTCCACACTGTGGACACACTGTGTCCACAGTGTGTCCACTCAGAGAAGAGAAGCACTGGCATCAAGTCACCTTTCCTCTGAATGAAGTGAGGTTATGACTGACATTGTAGGTGTAGTCAATTTTATAAAGACCAGACCACTAAAAACAAGAGTCTTCTCTGCTATCTGTGAGGAGATGGGAGCTGAACATCAAGCTCTGACCAGGAGCACGATGACCTCGCAGTATGACCTCGCAGTATGACCTCGCAGAAAAAAAAATTCCTGGCAAAACTGGCCTATCTGAGTGACATATTTGGAAAGCTAAATGAACTAAATCTACAGCTTCAAGGGGAAAGATAAACACCTCCTTCAGGTCACAGACAAGATCAGCTCTTTCACTGGAAAGCTTGCAATGTGGGGCAGGCGACTTGATGAAGGAAATACTGATTCATTCAAGAACCTGCAGGTTCACATCACAGACACTGAGTGAATTCTGGCTGAGTGTAGAGAGGCAGTATCCACTCTAAGGGCAGAGGGCCATGGGCATTCTTCTTCCTTTTACAACATCTTATCTTTGTGAGACTGGCTTCTCTGCTGTTGCTGCACTGAAGACCAAGTACAGGTCCCAGCTAAACATTGAGCAGGAGCTGAGAGTTGCAGTATCATGCTTCAAACCCCGCTTCGAAAAGCTGTTCACTGCAAAATGTGCTCATTGTAGCCATTAATCCTGACTTGCTCATTTTGATAATAAAAAATCAGCACAAATTGTTTTATTCATTTTTGTTTTATAGGTCAAGGTTAATGTTGCTGATCAATTTGAATTTATTATTAGTTATTGATTATATTTTATTTTATTTTTCAGTATCAGATGGTTCAAAGTGTTTCATATATTGTGCTCCTGAGTTAATGTTGCTGATCAATTTGAATTTATTATTATTTATTGATTATATTTAATTTTATTTTTTCAGTACCAAAATGTTTACAGTTTAAATAAGGATTTTATATATTGTTTTTAATTTCAGGGAAATTGATGCACTTCAAGTCTTTTCTTTACAGACTAAAAAACAATGTTAATAAAGTTATTCTTTGTTGTAAGTTGATACATGTTTCTTTCTTTTTCTTTTTTTGTTTTCTTTAATGTTAATAAGGATACAATGTTATGCAGAGGTGACTTATAACAATTTTATAGACAAATGATACTATTTACAGTCACGGCAGAGAGTTGGGGGGCGCGAAATGTTTACTTCTTCCGAGGGGGGCATAACAGAAAATAATTGAGAAGCTCTGCTATAGTCAGTGATGTCACGGCAAACTGAGCTGGAGCATACAACTTGTGCTCGCTAACCAGATGCTCACACCAGAAGAGATTTTATCGCTTGTGGTCGCTCAATCGCCACAGAACTGTCGCTATGTCTTTCCTGCCCAGCTCTATCGCTGTCGCATGTGGGCATTCCGATTAAACTCATCGCTGAGTAGTGTCATAAACCAGCTCCAAGTCCAGACAAAACAAGGCAGACCACACAGATTAATTCAGGATTAAAGTAAAACTGAATTTATTCAACCCATATTAAACTACATAAAAAATTCAGGGGTGTAGTGCATGCATGGGTGTGGAAATGTCGTTTTTTTTTACCTGTGTAGGTAAAGTGTAGGGTGTTAAACAAGTCTAATAGAACCCAAAACACAACCAAAAAAAACCCTGCTGGCTGGGAGGGGAGAGAGAGAGAACTGACATATCTAGCCCTCTTATACACCGATCAGCCATAACATTAAAAACCACTAATAACTATTGATATTGTGAAGTTCTCCCTCGTGCCACCAAAACAGCTCTGACCCGTTGAGGCATGGACTCCACAAGACCTCTGAGGGTGCGCTGTGGTATCTGGCACCAAGACGTTAGCAGCAGATCCTACAAGTCCTATGAGTTGCAGGGTGGGGCCCCCATGGATCAGACTGTTCCAGCACATCCCACAGATCCTCGATCAGATCAGATCAGACCCTAACCCCAACATGATGTAGAAGAAAATGTGATTCATCAAACCAGGCAACCTTCTTCCATTGCTCCATGGTCCAGTTCTGATGCTCAGGTTCCCATAATAGGCGCTTTGGGCGGTGGACAGGGGTCAGCATTGGCACTCTGACTGGTGTGCGGCTACGCAGCCCCATACGCAGCAATCAGCGATACACTATGTGTTCTGACACCTTTCTATCAAAAGCAGCATTGACTTTGTCAGCAATTTGTGCTATAGTAGCTCTTCTGTGGGATTGGACCAGACAGGCTAGCATTCTATCCCCACACGCATCAATGAGCCTTGGGCTGGGTTGTTCTTCCTTGGACCACTTTTGGTACTATCCACTGCATACCGGGAACACCCCACCAGACCTGCTGTTTTGGAGATGCTCTGACCCAGTCGTCAAACCCAATCACAATTGGGCCTTTATCAAAGTAGCTCAGATCCTTACGCTTTCCCATTTTTCCTGCTTCCAACACATCAACTTCAAGAACTGACTGTTCACTTGCTGCCTAATACGTCCCACCCCTTCACAGGTGCCATTGGAACGAGATGAGCAATGTTATTCCCTTAACAACTTAATGTTATGGCTGATCAGAGTATAGCAATCAGGAGACACAATCAGGAGGAGTTGGTTCAGGTGTAGCTCATCCTCCTGACACACCTCTTCCACTCTGACTACCTCCTACACAGGAAAAGGAAAAAAGAAAAAGAAAAAGAAAAAACACACACAAGGAGCCACAGAGTAGGAGGGGTTGTCACACCCCTCCCACTTTGATGGGAGACCCACCAAGTAATCGGTGAAAATAATTACAATATTAAATACGACCATTTCCAAATATTCTTCAACTATCTACTCAGTACCCGAACGCATAGCCCTTGCATTTATCACTTTGACTTTACTGGACAAATGACAACTTCACAATAAGCACCTTCTACTTTCCGCTTATTCAGAAATCGAAATATCTGATACTTTCCCTCCAAGTACTCTTCCTCCCCACTCTGCAACCGTGGTACCTGTAGGTGCACTTGAAGGGAGAGCAGGACAGACCAACAGGAAGAGACATAAATAGGCACAAATATAGGCAACATTTATTGTTATGCACCAATGCAACTAGAAGGTGCGAGAAAGGCCGTCAGCCATTAAATTTTCAGTGCCTTTTATATGGTGAACATCCAAATGATAAGGCTGCAAAAATAATACCCATCTCATTAAGCGTTGATTAGGATTTTTCAAAGAGCGCAAAAAGGGGATTGTGATCTGTGTACACTACGAGTGGGGTCCCAGAATCAAGATACACATCAAAATGCTCTAAATTAATGCCTCTTTCTCAAGAACAATAGTAATTGTTGATATTGTGAATTTACTGATAAGAATTTAACTTCTTTGAAAACAATACGACTGGCTTCTCCACCCCCACATCATCAGCTTGCAGAAATCCTGCCCCCACATGACTGGCATCAACCTGCAATGTAAAAGACCTATCAAACTGTGGTTCTGCCAACAAAGGAGAGGAACATAGGAGAGTTTTACAATTTTCAAAAGCACACTGGATCTTGGGTGTGGTTCTTGACCAAATAAACTTGACTTTACATTTCAAAAAGTCTGTGAGAGGCGCCACAACTGAAGAGAAGTTCTTAACAAAAACTTCCGTAGTACTCCACCATGCCGAGAAAACGCACACATATTTTTTGTTTGTTAGAGGAGGAAATTCTTGCCGAAAATCACTTTAGCCTCAACAGAGCAAACCTCCTCCTGCCCCATCACTTTGCCTAAGTAGGTAACTGTAGCTCTGGCAAACTCACACTTGGCCAAATTCACTGTTAAGTGCGCCCACACCAATATGTAAAACAGGTCAAAATTATACAAGGGTTTTTTTATACTTGGCAAATTAACTTCTCAAACGATATTCACACATGTTCTGACCATCTTAATTGCACATACTGTACAGTAGTCTAAATTACATGAGGTGTTTTTTTTTTATACTGCGGATTAACTTCTGAGAATGCATTGCCAACCATGGCGAGCTCTCCCTCGCCACCTCCCATGCCAAATGAATGACTTCCGGCCACTTTGTTGCTGTGTTTTTCTTCTGTTGTGAGAGTACAGTGATAATAAAAGCTGTCCACTTAGCAACAGGTTAAAACCCCCATCCCCACACACACTCAGGATAGGAGGAGGATACATGTATCCTCCTCCTATCCTTACCTAGATCCATGTTAGTTGTGGCTGCTCAAACCACACCATCCACACATACCTGACACCAAACTAAGGACAGGAAGAATACCTGGCTGAAGTCTACCCCCCCCCACCCCCACCCTTACACCAAGCAGAGAAAAGAAAAGAAAAAAAACACCAAAAATACAGACTCTAACATAGGGTTACTCTACCTAAAACAGACTCTGACCTAAGGTTACTATAACTCAAATAAATAAATCACCGGACTCTGAAACAGGGTTCCCATTACTTAAACAAACAAATGTAAAAAGAAAAGTTAACTGGTCCCCTTTCCAGAGGACCTCGTTCCCCTAAACACCACGATCGACTGTCTTCCTTCCCTTAGAGCGACGATACAGACTCCCCTCATCTCTTCTGGAGCGTGGGACCTCGAGCTGCTGTGTTGGCTGGCAGCCAAGTTGTGTTTCAGGGACCTCTGGCACAGAGATACAGAAGACGGGGGGTTGTAAACACCAGTTTATTGTAGAGAGTGGGTCAGCTGGAATTAGCCCAGGAGCAGATAGACATGTCATGACAGAGGCTCCTATCCTGAGTGTGTTGGTGATGGAGGTTTTAACCTGTTTCTCGTTAGCCCGACCAACAAGCAAAAGGCATGCTGCCACACTGATCCCAATTACCTAGATCAGGTCAGGTGTGGCTGCTCAAACCACACCATCCCCACATCCCTATAAAGTAATTCAGAAGTCACAAAAGTCGATTATTTGCTAAGCCTCCCCAGGTATTGGTTTTAGTTTTAGCAAAAGCAGAAAAAAAAGATCCTGCCACTGGTGATGCTCATGGCAGATGGGGACGTGGAAATATACATTGTAGAGATCCATAGTTGTGATTCAATCATCTTTTCTGGTGGACTGGGAAAAGGTGGAGAGTTTTAAAATTGGTTAAAAGGTAAGTTCTTAAGGACCCTGGTCAGCCGCCTCAAATTCAGAATGTCTACCTTGGGCTCCAGCTCCTTTAATTATAACATACAGGACTCTGAGGCCTCTGAGTTTTGCCATGTTTCCAAAGAGTTGTTTCATACATTTACATTGACATACTGTGGTAAAACTGCTGATTGGTAGAGGGACTGCTCAGTTAGACTGCCGTAGGCTGTGACTGCGTGATTGAATCTGTCAAGAGACATTGGGAGCTATTAAATAGTGAGTCAAGCAGGGTAGCTCTGGGGGGCAGAGGTAGATGATTGTCAGACAGTATGCCCAGCATAGTTTTAGGGTTATTGCACTCAATCTGAGGGGCGGGTACCATTCATTGTTTTTTTTTTGGCAGTCGGCAGTGAAGATGGGTGGAGAGGCAGCGACATTGTCAGCAACCAGGGTGTAAGAATGTGCCCAGCTGTTCCCCAGCATGTTCGAGTATTGAGCCTGCCACTGTGTGCTCTCTGCCCACACTGTGCTGACCGATCCCTCCCATGGACTTAAGAGCCGGTCAGATGGTGCTCAGATAGGGGGACCGTCCCTCTTTAAATAATTTTTATGATAATAATCCCTTTTCAACTCACATATTGAGACAACATCCCGCATTTTGATTGGCTCTTTCAAAAGTTTTCAATAGTCAAACCATTGCTTTTCCAAAATCTGGCTTTAATCCAATGGTTGTGGACAAAGCAGGGAAGGCTATCATCACAGGGCTGCATTGGATGTCAATCAAACTGGGCATATGTGATTCAAGTGCAGGAAAATTTTAAAAACAAAGTCCCAAACTATGCAGATTCATGCATAAATTACCAGAAAGAGAAGGAAATTCAGCTACAACCAAGACTGGGAAACTACTTAGAACTGTGTGAAGCAGAGGGAAGGCGATACTCAGGGAGTATTTTGCTAAATTTGCAAAAAGACAGACATGTTAAAATTTTTTGACTGCCTGACTTTCAGCATTGGTAGCATGTCTCACAAACACTCGTTGTCCCACGTTTGATTTGTTGGCATCTGGTCACCCCAAGCTCAGACCCCAGGGGAGGGTCGCACCAACACGGTGGGTTAAAGTGTCCCAGTGTCCAGTTTTGTCATTGTCTGTGTTTTTAAAGTTGTGCAAGGCAGCGCTTATTGTGGGCTGGTTGGAATGTCACCAGATAGTGTAGTGTTTGGGGAAGGTGCTTAAAGCACAGACCGTAGTCTTAACCTTTTTATGGATTTACCATGTTTTGTAGCACTGTCTTTACAAGCGCTGTGGAGTTCTCAAGTTTGGGGTATTTTGAACTGGCATTCAGAACTCAATACATAATGGCATGCAATTGGGGGCGTGGCCTTGAGTTCCACCACTATGCAAAATTCAGCTGTGACATCATAATCATCAGAACCCCATCACACATTACCCATCTGAACACTGACACAATTACATGCTGATAAAAGGAGATCTCCTCTGCGATGGATCATTTGAACAATTTGAAGCGAGATTCGACTGATTACGGAAAAAAAAGTAAGGCTTTAATTTTGAAGACAATTTGACATTGTGTTACATTTGTCCAAAGCACCAAATCGCACAGATCAGTGTTGTTCTCTCGAACAAAGTAATGGACCAGGAAACAGTTGACAGGATAAACAATCTTTACTGGAATTTCAGACAAGAGGCAGAAACATCACCAATCGTTTCAAACACATCAAAAAACACCTCCCCCCCAGCTTTCCTTAAACAGGTCCAACATGCCCCCGAATTTTCAATCGAACAGAAGCTCAAGGGATAAAATCCCATTGAACCTCCCGCTCTGCAGACCACAGACTGTCCCACCATCTATCCTAATTCCGGTTATCCGAACTTACGAATCCCATAACATTGGAATGCTGGAAAACCATTTAGACTTACAGTGACATTGGACCCAATCTGCAGCCTTGCGAGGGAGAATGGCAATTAGCTGCTCCATCAAAACTTGTTTAACCACTTCCGACGGGGTCTTCAGCTGGAGGCAACGACGTCTGAAATCCAGGAGCTGTTGCACGACGACGAAATGGTAGCAAGCAGCCTCAAAGGCCAGCCCTCTGAATTGTTGTCAAGTTCAATCCTCTGTTTGCCAATCAGCTCTACAAGTCCCTGTGTCTGCTGCTGTATTGCCACCAGCTATTGTTGGTGAATGGTGGCTTCCCTCTCCTGACCATCCATTGTTACCTTCCAAAGCACCAGGTGCATTGGAAGGTAAAGCTTTGGACAAGGAAACGGTTGGCAGGCTAACCATTACAAGTCGGTTTTCAGGAAGAGAACCAGAAACATCCAAAGTTATTTCAAATACATCAATCAACAATAACTTGGTTACACTAATAAGTGCGCTGCTTTTCAAGACTGCTAATCAACTCCATGTCCTACAGCTGCATTCACTGCCGGTTGAGCCACTGCTGGCTCCTCTACCTACAGATGGTGCCAAAACCACACCCCTCTACAACAGTCTGAGGTTGTCAACACACATAGACCAAATGAAAGTAAAATATTCTCCCCCTTCTTTCACAGCTTGGTCATCATTTAGTACTTTGGACAGTCCATTGTTAGAAAACTCGACCCCAGGGCCCCATAAGAAAGCTAAAAAACATAAGAAAAGAAGAGAATCAGGCAAGTCTTATGTAATATGAGACTAACTTATGCTTAATTTGTTCAGACTTTGAATTATGACTTTACTCCCTTTTCCTCACACAGAATCTCATAATGTGATGGCTTATGGGGACCACGATACCTTGTCTACTGCAGCCCACGTGGATCTCTCATGGCCCTCTCATGACCTGGAGGTCTTTCTCTCCACACAAGGTACTAAGCATCTCCAGCCCTACGTCCTGCTGGCCATCAGCAGGCACTATGCGGCCATAGACCCTCGAAGTTGCTGCATGTGCCAGTTGGCACATCAATTGGCACATGCATGGTGCATACATGGTGCCTATGGAGTGACCTCCAAAGGCACCTTTTAGCTTGGAAAAAAACACAAGGTGCAATTGGTTTTACCGTGAGATTTATAAAGTATCAATCTGCGGCACCAAGTTGGATAGAAATTACCATAGGTAATAGGAATAGGAATAGGAATAGGAATTATCTGAAGGTGGCAAGATGCTCCATCGTTCTCTGATATAATCAAAATAAAACTTTCTTCATTTTTTTTTTAAACAAAAAACGGTCTTTAGTTTTGGCCTCATTAGCACACGGTCTGCTGCACAAATCGGTTGTACGCATTCTTTATACAAAAATTTGGGATTAATCAATACGTTCTTACTTGAAATTTTTTCTTACTGTAGACCACAGGTCAGTTTACTCTGGTGTAAGTAATGTCTAAAACCACAGGACCACACTACAGCTCGCATTTCTGACTAAGGCTTATCGGCCACAGGCTAACTTGCAGAGGGAGCTTTAGAGATGCCCCAACGGAAAGAGGAACAGGAGATTCAAACCTTGCCTTGCATCAATCGTTATGGGAAATGTAAGTTCTGCAAACAAGTAGGACGAACTCTCCACTCGGTCTAGTTCTAGGTCTTTTGATACCTCCGAATGGTATAACCCTGGACATATCTGTGAAGTTGAGCATCTGTAGTCCGAACATTGAACTGCTGGTGAGAAGAACTATTCAGCAGGCAAAAGAAGTGAGTGGGAGGGGTTTTGAACATGATCGAGAAAATGGGAGGGAATTGAAGGGAATGCGTTTATCCAGTGATAACATAATGGAAATGAGAGAGGAAACAAATTCAGAAAAACTCAAAATGATGGAAAATACATTGGTGAAGGAGCATGGCTCAGATAATTTACCGAAAGAGAACGAGGAAGGGAGTCGACAAATTGGTATGTGGAGTCTTTAGGAAGAAAGGATGAAAATAATGATGCTATGTTTACACTGTTTGCTTTGGATATATTAAAACAAGCTCTCTATAAAACTGAAATAATATCATCAGGAAAAGATTACTGCTAAGTATGTTACGTTATGCTAAAATATCTTAACTCTCACTCAAACCCTGCCATAATTAATCACAGATTACAATTTGTAGCCTCAAAGTTTAGCTTAAGCTTAATAGTCAATAGTATTGGACCCCGCAACACACCTGGTCAGTGTTGGGTTCGGGTTTTACGTCTGTGCCCATCCAGCTTCCATCTCCTGCTGGTCTTCCTGATGCCTCAGCTGCCCAGATTCACTATTGCGCTAATGCTGGGGTAGGTGTGTGGTTAGCCAGGTAAGCCCTGCCGGCCTTGCTCAGGTCCTGGTGGCTTGACCCTGGTGCTGGGTGGTGTCTGGGTGGCTGAGCACTGCTGGGTGCTTTCCAGGGCCCCTGGGTAATGGCTCATTGCCGTGGATGTGGGTCACAGTGCAGAGGACGACTGTCTACTTTGCCAAGTGAATTCCGTTGTATGGATACGTGCTCAGTGGTGGGGTGGAGCATCTTCCCAGTTGTGGTATGGTGGGTCACGCTTTTGCATTGGGCGTGGGTGGGCATGGGGTCCCCGCAGGCTTGCCTGTTGGGTGGGTGGTTCTGGCGGGGTGTCGGTCTATCGTTTGTGGGGCCCGGCTCCAGGCCAGTGCTCTGTGCTTTCATCAATGGCCCGGGTTCTGTACTTGCGCCGTGTGTTTTACGCTTTTTTTATGTATGTGTACGCTTCAGAGTGCAGGCTCATCCTGTGCTCCATCATGAGGACTATCAGAGTGACCTACTGTTTTTCTGGAACCTGTGTGTGACCCTGGAACAGCTAACCACAGTACTACAATGCCACCCTGACTGCACAAGGATCATTTGCATGCCGGATAAAATGACACCAAAATGCACAACACCAAAGTGTTAAAGGACGACTTCAAACACCTCCTGGCTATGCTCCTCTTCACAGGTAAAAGGATTCGTATTTCTGGTCCAAATCCAACCCTTGGACTTGGATACAGCCGCTTCACCAGGCTTCTCTTCTCTCTCTCTCCGCAACTGGCTCAAGGCAGAGTGCACAACCCTTGGCCGACAATTTTGACTTCATCTGGAACTGTAATGAATATTACAAGAAAGAGGGACATCCCAGCCACACCAGTGCATGGCATCCTATATACCATCCTAGTTAATTGAAAATCCATGCCCCTGCAATGTAATTACATCACCCATGTCAATAGAACACAGCAATAAGCTAAATCAGTTACCTTGTGAGGTTACTAGTCCGTCCAGGGGCCTGGACTAGTAGACAAATACTTACAAACTCGGCCAGTCTTGCAATGAGTGGTCAGTCTGGTTTTATCCCAGTTAAATTAGCAACAGGCAGCATATGAGCTCCACTAAACATAAGATAAATTGTCGTCATGTACATCCAAATAACCTACACTACATCAGACCTACTAAACCCACAAGCCCAGCTCCAGCCATAATTTGGGCTTTTGAATCTACAGTCTTTATAAAATGCATCTTTTATCTGCTCAGATACTATTTCATCAAACAGTCTGAAGTTTAGTATCACTAAGATATGGGTATATGCTGATGTCCTCCATTTAATGGAAGCCACCCCCCAGACTATGCCCATTGTAACCACCCCAGTACTGGTCGTGGTGGTGGACGAGCAGTAATGTAAAAGAATAATTTTACCTGCTCTCCTGTTTCTCTCGTGTTTTTTTCCTTGCAGTCTCTGTGCTTCATGGCAAATAGCAAAGTACTGTTTGTTTTAGTTTACAGACCGCCAAAGCGGAACAAGACAACGATACAATACAGATGTCGGTCAGTACCCACCCTTATATCGACCTCCCTATCCATTAGTAAGTTACTTGCTCAAACACTTTTCACTCATTGCTCTGTTCTTGTCCAAGTGTATATCCTTGGGCAAACTCTTCAAAAGTTTCTGCTCTGATCCTAATTTCTTCTTGGATATTTAACATTAAAAACTCTCGTCAGTTTCTCTCTTGTTCAGTGACATCCTGCAGCTCACTCCTGACCTGGCCCACCATGTTTCCAAAGCATTACTTTCACATACTTTAACATTGGCTAAGGGCATGAAAGTATAAAAAGAGGTTAATTTGCATGTGGTGTGGTTGAAGGTGAAACAGAAACACAAAAATGTTGTATTGTGTCAAGGGTATGGGGTATGTGTCACATACACCAAAAAAAGGTGAAGAACCACAGCACTACATAATGAAACAATATTACAACAAATCATGACCAAATTCTGTTCTTCTACAACCTTCAATGTGCAATTGGGGGCGTGGCCATGTAGGTCCTTTACAACGTTCAATATGCCGTGACCATAATAATCAGCCAATCAGAATACAACATTCACTACCTAATGGAATATTGACATTACAGTTGTCCGCGTGGCCTTGTATTGTTCCATCACTATGGTAATTGGGGTGTGGCCTAATTCAGTGTTGACATCATAAAGCATGAATTGTGACTCAGTCATCATCAGAACCTAGTACAGGAACCAACCGATCACACAGTACTTTTCTGAGCACTGACACAAGTACATGCTGACGGAAGAAAATCTCCTCTACAATGGATAATTTAAAAGATTTTAAGCGTGATTCGACCGATTATGGAAAACAAGGTAAAGTATATTTTCTACTGAAATATGAGAATAACTTGTTCTTGATTTGTTCATATTGTAAGTTATGGTTTTACTCCCTTTTAACCCGAACAGAATCCCACATTGTGACGGCTTATGGAGACCACGCTACCTCATCCTCGGGGGACCACGTGGATAATTTAAATGATTTGAAGATGGATTCGGAAAAAAGTAACTTTCTCATTTTGAAGACAATGTCACATTTGTCCAAAGCCCCAAATCGGACAGAACAGCATTGTTCTGTAGTTGTCAACACGCACATTGACCAAAGTAAAAAGTTAAATATTCTCTACCTTCTTTCGGAATCTCAGAATATGGCAAAGCACTTTTAATTTGCCTTGTGTATGAAATGTAAAAATAATATGCTTTGCCTTGCCTTATAAAGTATGGATGTGCGAAACCACCGGAATGAACAGCCCGGGCCCCCGGTCCAACTCCAGATGTGATGGTGGGGAATGCATCTCCAGCCCATCGCCCAGCTGCAGCAGCCCAGAGGTAAAGATGACAGAGAGCGAAGAGAACAACTCCCCAACCAGGACCGCGCACGAGGAGGGCCGCATGGGCAAAAAGAGAAAATGTAAGACCAAGCACCTGGAGCCAGAGCTGGTCCGGCAGGAAGCGGAAAGGAGACGCAGGAAGACTCTATCCGAGCTGGATTCAGACTCTGAGTCTGACAGGGAGTCACGGAAGCGGATGGATCAGTTTTACCGCCGCATTTATAAAGGATGGATGTGCAACGCAACCAAGTTGCAACCTAGAAGGATGAGCAGCAGGTTGGGCCTCAAGTCCAGCTCCAGAGTTGGTCCCAGGGAAGTCATTTTCAGCTCATTCCCCGGCTGCAGCAGCCCACAGGGAAAAAGGAAGATGGAGAGCAAGGAGTGCAGCTCCCCAAGTAGGACTGCGGACGAGGAGGGCCGCATGGGCAAATTGAGAAAACACCGTAATTCTGGAGATTTCGAATAATTAAATCTGAAAGAGCAGCAGCATCTAAGTGCTCAGCTGCCTCAAAATGTAGGAAGCTTTCATGCACAGAACCATTATAATATCTCACAACTAGTGACATTTGATCCCTCTTGCTTATATCTTTAGTTTCATCTACTATAACGCTGAAAGGCTCACTTTCTTTGATTTCTTTTATAATGGCTATATGGACCATATCAGCAAGACTCTCTTATCTCATTTAGTACGTTGTTTTGTCATCTTTGTTTTCACATTGTCATGTTTCGGGATAAGATCCAGTATAGCATGGAATATACCCTTATTAACACTATTATGTGTCTCTGTGGCTACAGAGACACAGAAGCTTCTTAGCTAGCTGCTCGTTAGCTAAATTACGTTTGTTCTGGGTTTAGTTACCAAACAATCTTAACTTGGCTAGCCTAACATTACATATTTTTATAATAAACCCACGGAGAGAGATCTCGGCAGGTTCGTCTCAAGGAATAACCAATAAACTTTTAAATTCTGTCGAATTAATTTTCATTTGTTGTTGCGTTCCGTTCCTCCAGCACGGCTGGCTTGTAATGGCATGTTCAAAGAGAATGTTCAAAAGAGTTTGTACAATGGAAAAGCAATTAGGGTTAAAGAGGATCAGCAAAGCGTGGCTGAAGGTAAACCCAAAGCACAAAAAAAATGCTACAGTGTATCGAGGGGGTATGTGTCGTGTAAGAGGGGATAATGATGGAATATTGATAGCACAATTAGGCATGACCTAGTTCTGTCGCTTTACAACATTACAATCTTCTTTACAACATTACAATAGGAAACTGAAATTTTTGGGGAAATTTTTGGGGTTTTTATGACAAATCTGCACGGTTCCTCAAACTTTGTTCTTGGCCATCTACTTTACACACTTCAATATGGAATTGGGGCCTGGCCATAATAGCCAGCCAATCAGGAGTCCAGTATCCACAGCATAATGGCATATTAACATGACTTAATTGGGGGTGTGGCCTTGTTTTGTTCCATCGCTATGGTGAGGGAGGCGTGACATAATTCAGCTGTGACATCATAATCATCAGATCCACATCACATCACACATTACCTCTCTGAACACTGACACAATGACATGCTGATAGAAGGAAATCTCTGCGATGGATCATTTTACCGATTTGAAGCAAGATTCAACCGATTACGGAAAGAAAAGTAATGTGTTTGTTTTGAACACCGGCACTTTGTGTCACGCTGTGTTAGTTGTCCAAAGTGCCAAATCGAACAGATCAGCGTTCTGTGTAACAAGTCTATGGATGTTTTGCGCGGTAAAGTGATGACAAGGAAACAATTGTTAGGATAAACAATCTTTACTATGAGGTATTCAGAAACAACTAGAAAAATCCACTGTTTCTAAATATATCAATAACTTGGTTGGACTACTCATGGCCACATTAAGCAAAGGCACCCTGGTCCGGTGTTGGAGGCAGCCTCACTATCAGGAGAGAGAGACCAGACGCATCTGATACTGGTTGAGCCACTGCTGGCTCCAACCCACTACTACATACCTCTACCAATTGACCATCAATTTTCATCACTTGGTCGAAGGCTGAGGATATGGCGTTGACACGAGAGTGCTCAAGTGGGAAATCTCCCATGAGGCTGACCCGGGAGCTTGCGGGGCTCTCCCTCAGAGATGTGTGAGTGACTGAGTGCCACCTGCATGTCTCCGCTGGTTGTGAACATGCCCCCACGGCCTCCCACACTAGTCTATCAAACCCCAGTGCCCTAAGTTTTCCTAATGTTTATCTCGTTACTCCCCTCCTTTGATCACTTCACTGGCTTCCCATCTCTGCTCAGATTAAATTTAAAATGCTGATGAGGCCATCCATCAACCTGGAGCGCCCTCCATACCTACAATCACTGGTCAGGTTCCAGTCTTCGGCTCGTTCGTTCCGCTTCTCCACCCTTGCAGGTCGCTTGTCCATCGCTACAGGGACTGGAGAGGTGGCTCATCCCGGTCACGACTATTCTCATCCCTGGCGTTAATCTCTAACTTTACAAATGCTACTGGCTAATAGTAGTGGTGGACAAAATGTACTTATTTTAAGTCGCTTTGGACAAAAGCATCTGTTAAATGATATAATGTAATGTAACGAGGTACGTGTTGTGCTAAGAATTTTAACCGGTACAACTGGATACTCGTGCGCACACCATGCACATACTTTATTCTCACCTTTGATGCCTCCATGTGTGCCCCTGGCCAAACCAGACGCTGGTGGAGCAGGGTCTACGTGCAGCCTGAATCCATCAGAGTCTGGTGTGCACCAGACATACATCAGACGTATGTCCAATCAATGGACATACATTGCGAAAATGTCTGAGCCGACACCAACAGCATCCATGTCTTGGTGTCTGAGGCTCCGCCTCTGGGTCTGATGCAGAGGACGCTTAGGCTGGGGCCCAGTGGGGAGGAAAAGAGAGGAGCTATGCCATGGTGTGGCTGTTGTGGGAAAATTACTGGAGAAAGGACTGGGTGTGGTGCTGTGGGGCGCCACCAGGGATTTTGGGCCCCATGTAGTTTCACCACCACCTCTGGTAATGGGCTGTCTGGCTGGAGCAAACCGTGTCCGGTAACGAGTCTTTCAAGCTAATTGTATCACAAATAGATTACAACTTCAAGCCATATTCAAGACAATACAAACCAGTGACAAATGCTTGTTAAACAACACTTGTAACTGGGCGTGAAAGTGAATGTGTTCATGATGGGCAGTATGTGACTGGGAAGGTAACTTTCTATTGATTTTTATTAAGAAATACAAGTTGTTGACTGTGGATAGGCTTAATCAATTCCTCTTCTTGGACACAATTTCCCCGACTTTGGAGAATGCTTTTTCACACTGGCTGGATGAGGCGGGTGTTCACAGTCAGTTGGTAGAGGTGGGGGTATACAGATTTTTGTTTTTGCCAATATTGAAGAGCATCTCTGGTCCTTGGGATATTCGCCTCATTTATGTAGCGCTGGACCTTAATAGTGGTATCAGTGGTGGCATTTGAGCACCTTCTGCTCATGTCCACGGTGATGTCCAGTAGCCACCACAGCTTTTCACTTATGAAATGTTGACAATGATGTTATTGCCAGTGAATTTACTTCACATGAAACATGTCTTGGCTGAATATGAATATACAGTACTTATATGTTAAGAACAACTCTTTTGAGCAATAAAGAATTGAGCAATAAAGAATAAAATAATTATCTGAGGTGGTTGTTGGTCCCACAGCTTGTGTGGAGCTTGTGTTGAGTGAGTGGAAAGCGCATGTGTGTAGTTGACAGGGTAATGTGTGGGGTTGTGATGATGGTGGCACACTCCGCTATCAGCCGCTTCACTGCCTCACTGGCCTTTGTGGCCGGTTGTGGAACCCAAGACCTTTGACCCTGGGGTCCAGCATGGTGGTCATGGTC
Organism: Zeus faber; assembly: GCF_960531495.2. Taxonomy (NCBI): domain Eukaryota; kingdom Metazoa; phylum Chordata; class Actinopteri; order Zeiformes; family Zeidae; genus Zeus; species Zeus faber. The sequence goes on along the minus strand of NC_137190.1, from coordinate 34,257,865 downwards.
ATAATGCTCACAAACATACCAGTGTTTTCCCTGAGCTGGAAGCCATCTCGGTGGTCATGTTGGTTGCTTCACAAATGACATTATGGTGCAAGATTTTCATTAGTGGAAACGCTTTTGAGGTACATTGTTGAAATGGGGACAACATACGCAGCCACTCTCCAATGGCCTCATACTTCTGCTAATGAAGAGGGCAGAGGTCTGTTCATCATCTTTAGTGTTCTGTCGTACCATCCACTCCTGCACCTGGGTCAGACTCTCTTAGCAGTGGTGCTGGTCTTAACATATGTCACACTGTTTCTGGATGTGGTGCGTATCTCATAGAGTCCAGGAGTCTGATCAAAATACTTTCAATTTAATGCATATGTCGGACATATTGCATAGCCTAATTTGTAGGATTTTTGCACAAGCGATCATTATTTCAAGTTCAAGTTCAAGTTATTTGCTGCAGCATCTGACCTTACACTTTATGCCCCATCCCTCCATGAGGTTGATTTGTACCTGTGTCGTGTTCTCTCTTTAGTGTGGCTATTGGTTAAAGTAGTGGTATGACAATTGCTCAACCAGGGACTAAATATCCAGTCTCTCAGCGTAATCTATTGCTGTTCTATTTAACTTATTTGGATATGTCGTTTAAACATGTTCCTAAGCATTGTGAAGACTTCCTCTTTCTTGCAGATTGCATTTCTGCAAAAACTTTTCTGAAGTGAACCAGAAAGCTCCTCTAAAAAGCTCTTCACAACTTCAACTCTCTATAATAAACTCTTGGCACTCTTCGCAACAACCAGCATACTAACAACAAACCACAAAGTAAGGGGGGTGTTTCACTTTTTTACCTACTTCTTGAAACTCAAATCAAACCGATCACTTGGTTCTACGGGAAGTGAGGTCACGTTTGTCATTGATCACATGGTTCTATAAAATGATAGACGTCTCAATGGTGGGCCTCAACTAATCAACTCAATCTTCTTTGGCTACATCATCGTCTGACAAGCGATGGACACTTATCACCTGGTCCCCGGGCGCGTCCACGTATGCTGCCCACTGCTCCTGGCTGTGGCCCCGGAGGAAGGACAGGCCAGGATGGGTTAAATGCAGAGGAACCATTTCACCGGCCACCATCCAAAAGCATGTGCATGTGTGTGTGTGTGTGTGTGAGCAAGCATGTGTTGTAGTGTACTGTTTCTTCTTCTTTTCTTCTGTTTCTACATCCACTGCCGGTTGAGCCACTGCCGTCTCCCCTACCTGCAGAGGGTGTCAAAGCCACACCCCACTACCACATTCTGACGTGGAGAACGAGCATATTGACCAAAGTAACATATAACATATTATCTCCCTTCTTTTACAGCTCAGTCCTCATTTAGTCCTCCTGACAGCCCATTTTCAGAGACCTCAACTCCAAGGCCTCAGAAGAAAGCTAAAAAACATAAGAAAAGAAGAGAGTCAGGTAAGTAATGAAATATTAGATTAACTTCTGCTTCATTTGCTCAGATGGTGAATTCTGGCTTTACTCCCCTTTCCTCCCACAGAATCTCACAATGTGATGGCTTATGGGGACCGCGATACCTTGTCCTCGGTGACCCATGTGGATAATTTTATCGATTTGAAGATTGATTCGCCCGATCACAGAAAAAAGGGTAACATTTTCATTTTAAAGACGATGTCACATTGTGGTCACATTTGTCCAAACCACCAAATCCAATAGATCATCGTTGTTGTAATTGTCAGCACGCACATTGACAAAGTACAAAGTTTAATATTCTCTCCCTTGTTTCAGAATCTCATAATGTGACACTTTATGGAGACCACGATACCTCATCCTCTGGGACCCACGTGGATCTCTCCTACAGGGACCTGGAAGTCTTACTCTCCACACGAGGTACTGAGCATCTCCAGCCCTACGTGCTGCTGGCTATCAGCAGGCACTATGCGGCTGGAGACCCTGGGCGTTGCTGCATGTGCCAGCTGGCCTGCGAGCACATCATTGACCTCCAGAGGCACCTTTTAGACAGCTGGGGAAACAACACAGAGTGCGATTGGTTTTACAGTGAGTTTTATAAAGTACGGATCTGTGACGCAATGGATTTGCAACCCAGAGGGATTAGCAGCAGCCCTGACTCTGAGTCCAGACGTGAAATGTGTTCCCCGGAAAATGCATTTCCTGGCCGAGGAGCCGGGGAATGCATTCTCAGCCCACCGCATGGTTGCAGCAGCCCACGGGGAAAGAGTAAGAACGAGAGCAAGGAGCAAAGCTCCCCGACCAGGACCACGGATGAGGAGGGCCATGTGGGCAAAAAGAGAAAACGTAAGACCAAGCACCTGGAGCCAGAGCTGGTCCAGCAGGAAGTGGAAAGGAAGCGCCGGAAGACTCTCTGTGAGCTGGACTCAGACTCTGAGTCTGACAGGGAGTCAAGGAAGCGGATGGAGCAGGAGGATGAGAAACTGGCCCTGATGCTGTCGCTGCAGTATAACATTTAAAGTGTTCTCTCAGACGCTCCATCATTCTGGGGGAATAATCAAAATGCATACACTTTCTTAATTTTTTTTAAACAAAAACAGGGTGGTTTTGGTGGTACACTTTCAAGAGAAACAAAAAAGACAAACTGGGCACAACAAAGTTCAAGGATGGGTTCACTATTTTTCAATAGCAGCCTTATTAAAATGTTTGTTTCCATCATTTATAACTGTTCATCGGACATTAAAAACCAACCATGTGGTGTAATGGCGTAGCCTACAGTATCTGAGTCGTATCCAACTCCAACTGTCCATAGGCCAAGTTCATCATTCAACATCCCAAGCAAACATTTAATGCTTCTTGATAGTCGAGCTACCCTACGAAAGCCCAAAATAGCTCACAAAAGTGATAGTTGTGTACAATTATGGAAATCCCCTCCACAAATAACCATTTTAACTTGACTGGACAAACCGCCATACACCAACAAAAAATACCAACGCAAATACTTTCAGAGATTCACCTCCATTGGCTATTTTTATTCATATGCACAGTAAACTTCCACAGTACGTCTAAAGCTTAAACATGAACTTGAACATCAACAAAGCTGTTGAAGCATATGATTCTTGCACAATTTTTGTTTTCCTAATGCTTTGCATGTAATATCATTATTATTATTTAATTATTTATATATTTATTATTATTATTATTATTATTATTATTATTATTGTTATTATTATTATTAGTAGTAGTAGTAGTCGTAGTAGTAGCGGTAGTATTAGTTTAAATTATAATAATCTGAATCATGGGTGTCAAGCAGAGGAGCTTGGTTTTTCACTTGTAAAAATTGAAGAAAAAAAGTCAAATGTATTCTTGAACTTACGGAATAAAGAGGTCTAACTCACAACTACATAATTTCAATGTGCTTAATATCAAGTGGCAAAGAGCAAGAGAGAAATCAACACAAGCGGTCGTCTAATCCCTATAGCCAAACATGGGACCAAGTCCATCTTATCCAAGTCACAAGTAAGTTTCAAGTAATTTGGTCCAAGTCTCAAGCAAGTCCCAAGTATTTTTTCCTTGGGCAAGTCAAGTCAAATCGAGTCCATTAGTTAAGACAAGTCAAGTTCCAAGTGAAGACACTTTTTCCCCAAGATACTGCAGTCTGACCTGCAGTATCTGCTCTTTAAAAAGAGAAAAGAACGTGTTAGCACCTGTCTAATAATGATATTATTGACCGATCTATCTCATCTGTTCAAAAAGTATGACAATGAATTATTATTTATATTCAAGATTCAAGATTTCAAGATTCAAGAGTTTATTTGTCACATACATATACATATGGTCATACATATATGCAGTGAAATGTCATGACACCCTGTGATTACGCACAATAACTCTAACAATACTAAAAGGTGCGTAATCAACATTCAGGAAAATAAATGTAACAAAGCAAACACAAATTGCTTTATAAAAGCTTATTTATTTCTTAATTTCTTCTCAATCAGAAAACATTCCCTCCCCATCACTTTTAAACAGTGAAATACTGGCAGCCAAGCTAAACAGCAAACGTTGTCATATTCCGCCCCTGTCCGCCTATCTGCCTGTTTGCAGAATATCTCCAAAGGTTATGAACTGATTTGCACAAATTGATTTGATTGAGAGTTTTGAATCCGGAAGTGATGAGTCTTGGCACAGTCCAGTGCTTCTCATTGAAACAACATCAGGTAGCGAGGAGCTTGACAGAGTAGTCATCCAATCATGACAATGCTGCATAAAAGGTAACGTTACACTGAAACATGTAATGTAAACATTGACAACATTGAACATTTAATATTTTATTTTTAATATTAGGGCTGTGCAATATGACGACATACATTGTAAGACAATAGAATTTTTTTTATCATCTATACAGTTTTAGAGCCTGACTGATGCCAGATTTTTGGGTCCGATCCCAATTTTGGAGAGTTGTAGCCCACCAACAGATATTTGTCAAGAAATCGCAAAGATTGAAAATGAATTTGAAAAATGTATAATTATAACTTATAAATGTTTATATTTGAGAACATTTAACTTAAAACCAAACAAATAAAATAAAAACAACACAATAATCTTTTGATTGATAAAACATTTAAAAGATTATATCAAATTAAAATGTTTCCCATGAACGCAGCATGGCTTCCAGCTTGGAAAGCCGTGTCTGTGTCTAAACCCGAGTGTAAACCAACATGGATGGATTTATAATGCCTAGTCGGACTTACAGTATGTGCTTATTTTGGTGAGTAACTTAAAAGTAGTGTAAAACAGACAAGTACAGGATGAATAGTCAATGTTTTTTTCTGTTTATTATACTTATTTAAAAATCGGGACACATCGCTGCATAACTGCAGATCCCTGAACACCGTTTACGACTTACAACTTTCTGAACACCAACTTGTGTTTGATAAGGAAATCTCAAATTGCACGATGGCATCATTCATGGATTACTACAACAGCTGTCTGCCTGCTACCGAACCACGACAACATAAGGTGAGGGTGACTACCGTGTCCAACCAAAGTACTTTTTTTGTTTGCCCATCGCGTTTTAGTTAAAGGTTTCAGTGAATGAAACGGAAGACAAACAAGTCATCGAACCATCGCGTCTCAAGTCAAGTCACGAGTCTTGAACCTCCAAATCCAAGTCGAGTCTCAGGTCGTTTATTTTCTGTCAAGTCAAGTTGCAAGTCATCAAAACAGTGACTCGAGTCCACATCTCTGCCTATAGCACCCTGGAAGGATTAAGGGGCTTGGTGTGCAGAGCCATTTTGAATTGTGCAATTATTTTTAGAACACGGCTCTTTATCAGAGGGATCCCTTGAGATGAATAATCTAGTTTTCAAGGGAGTCCTGAACACAAATGTACAGAAACACAATACAAGCAAAAAAAAACAATACAGATACACTCACATATACACAGCTAGAGCTCTCCCGGGCCTAGCCTCTCCCTCGGCCACTGATCCCCCTAACAATATGAAAATACGAATAGAATTACGTACGATAAATCTAAATGTACACATACATATAACCAATAAAAAACGATGTATTAAAGATGATCGTTTACAATAGACCAAGAGAAAAGAAAAAAAAAAACCCCAGAATGAAATATAATTATAAGACAAACACAACGATGAAGAGAAAAAGAGAGGCCTTTAGACTTGCGATGACTCGTGACGACATATTAATATGCGTCGCTGTTTTTGAACAGGGTCTTCTCTTTCCTTTGGCGGGGGCGTGGCGCCTCACATCTGCACACAATGCAGATGTTTCCGCACCGTCAGTGTTTCCGCTCCCCGCGTCGAGCGTTCACCTCGGCTCTCGAAGCGCTCGCATCTGGCCGGTGGATGGTGGCGGATAAGATCCCTTAAGATGGGGGACATCGAGGCTCCGGAGCAGAGTCAGAGCAGAGGGAGCGTCCTGCGCTCCGTCCTGCCCAGCAGAGAGTTCACCACGTCCCGGAAGGGAATGCTGCTGATCGCCGAAGTGGTGAGACATGCGAAAGTCTGAAAAAACGTTATTATTCTTTTTCGTCTGGTTGTACACGGGATTCTGCGGCGTGGTTTGGGTTCAAGTGTTCCGTCGTGTTTACTACTACTGTAACTGTTATTGTTATTGTTATTGTTGTGTTTATTATCACATCGATTGAGTCGCTTTTCAGATTTCTTTTTTTTTTTTTTTTTTTTTAATATATATCTGGGGCATTCAGCGCGTCCATCACAAGGTTTCCATTAGTTCAGGGAGGAGCGAATTCCAACCCCCACCACCACCACCCCCCAAAAAAGGAAGAAGTTATGGTCAAACTTTTCAGGCTGAGAGAGAGTGGTGGGAGTGTTCTCTTGTGTTACTCTCAGAACCGTTACTTCTCTTTCACCGCAGCTTCAAAAACACACTTCTTTTTTTTTCCCCTTACCACACACGAGAATCCATTAAAAGCTTGCGCTGATATATGCCAAGTTATGATGTGTTGTGGGCTGCGTTTACGTTTTGAATCTTATTTTACTGAGCTTTTAAAACAAAGAGGCGCACGTCAGCCCGGGCGGGATGGTGGAGGGGCTGCCCACTCCGGCACATTTCTTTCTCTTCCTGTGAGATGACTGAAAGAGAAGGAAGAAGCGCCAGCCGTGTCCTGTGGATTTCCGCATGTTGTAAGGTCATGCGAGTAATGGTTGCTTGATGGTTCTCCTCAGACAGATCACAAGTGTGATTACAGACCAGAGTAGGCAGGGGTGGGGGGGGGGGGGGGGGGGGGGAATGAATTGTGGTAGAGTTCATATGTTTGGTAGACATTGTGGAATGAAAAAAACAACAACAACAAAAATGCTTGAATTGGAGCACAGTTTGTAGAGCTCTTCAGTTCCTTGGCAGTATTAGTATCAGAGATGCTGTAGATATTGCTGTGCATGCAGTATTACTGTACACCCAGTGTCCCAATACACTTTTATTTTGTTATAAGAAAGTATAACTTTTTTAAGTTATACTTTTTTAACATATGTTAAAGAGGCCCGTGCGTGAAATGTTTTCCCATAATTATACATTTTTATGTATTTTTATATCTATTATAAATGTTGTATATATTTTATATATTTTTTTATGTAATATATTTTAAAATATATTTTATTTTTTATATAATTGATATATACATTATATATATATCGTTTTATTTTTATATAATATATATATTTTATATATATATTTTCTTATGTACTTTATGTGTAATATAAAGATATAGATTTTCTTTTTTTCATATTGGTTTTATCAATATGGAATAAAAGTCATGGTAATTCCACTGTGAAAATGAAAACTATCAGAGCCAGCTCCTCTCTCGCTTTGTGTGTGTGTGTGTGTGTGTGTGAGTATGTGTGTGTGCATGTGTTTTTTTTTTTTGTCAGTCATCGTTGTAGCTGTGGAAATGGCTTCCAGCAAGAACATATAGAACCCCGAGAAGCCCGGCCAGGCCTATTGTGCTCGAAATGTGGAGCAGGCGTGTAGCTGGAAACAGCAGCTGCAGCATTTTGGAATTATCTCGAGAGGGGGGGGGGGTGTTCCTACTACCCTCAGGCCAGCGTCCTCCATCGGGTGGGGCGGGGGGTTTAATGACCGACTGAAACAAAACAAAACACACAAGATGGACGGAGCGGGCTGAGATTACACACACACACTGCCCGGACTTGCCAACCACGCAGAACTCCCCCTAAGACCTTTGTTATTGCCGTGCACTGACATCAAAGTTTCAACAGCACTGGCTTCATTTTGGGTGCAGGTACAAGTATTTGTATGTGTATGTGTATGTGCGTGTGCGTGTGAATAAAGGTTTATTCTTACCAGCTGTGTCTTCTTGCAGCTCGATACAGGAAGTGTGCGCTGTGTGAATCAAAGCCCAGAGGCAGTCAAGCTTCCTTTCTCTGGTGTTGTCTTTTTAAAGGGAGGTTTTCACTATTTTATCTGCCCCTTACTATTTGTTTTTGTTGTGTTTTGCGTCTTGCCTCTCGCGTCGGTTCAGGCCCTGACCTTCGTGGCGTTCGTGTGTTTCGTGGCCTCGACGGCGGCGGCCTTCGTCACCGCCCCCCTGCTGGAGTTCCTGGCCGCGCTTTTTCTGCTGTTTGCCTACTCCACCAAGTTCAATGAGAGGTTCAAAGGATTCCACTGGCCGCTGATGGTAACTGGCCCCTGAATTTATTTTCCAAAATTGCTTTTCAACACGCACGCACGCACGCATGCACACACGCACACAGACAGACACACGTTTATCCCAGAGAGATTGATTCGAAAATTACACTCACGCAATGAAAATACAATTCCTGTATATGTAGATCTAATAAGCACAGAGGTATCAATCATCCCTCCAGGAAATCCATCCAAAAGCGTGCGATTCTGCTAACATTTTCACGACTTTTTCCGCATAACCAAACTGACAGATTGCTTCAACTGATTGAACCCCGGAGAAGCTTGCAATTTTTGCCAAATTCCTACAATTTTGCTGCACAATCAAGTATTTTTAGTGGAAACAATAATCACAAAACAATGCAAAATCAAGGAAGGACTGCTGAGGTTCTGGGAAATGAGGGAAATACACCAACACTTTGAAAGCCGATTTATTTAAGCAATATATTTTGCGTCTTTATGACGGGTAGACTTACGAACATAAAAAAAAAATGAGATCATAGTTGTTAATTAGCTTCAGGAGGCAGGCAAGCTCCTAATCAAATGTTTTTTTTATCATAGATATTATATTTTTTCATCTACTGTATGTCAACTTGTTTGTTCCGTAAGGGAACATTATTGACAAAAACGCATCAATGTACGTTAATAAGATGGGGATGCAACACTACTGATATTGGTTATCAGTCCGATGCCTGCATTGGAAAATATCCACATAAAACCTCAATCCTGATATTGTGCCACATCATGTGAGATGTTAAAGAAAAGTGTTAATTTGACTAAATTAAAAATTACTTCATTTCCTGCTGTTTTTAAAATACATAGGCATGTTTGTGGGCAAACATCGGTGGTATGTAAAAATAAGTGATATGGTTGCATCTCTACTATAAATTTCCTCAATTTCTCCCTTGTTTGTTTTTGTGATACGCTACTCACAAAAAGTTAGGGATATTCGGCTTTCGGTGAAATTTATGGAAAATGTAAAAAGTTCACGCTACACTGATATTATATCATGAAAGTAGGGCATTTAAGTAGAAGTTGATTTCCTCATCTCAAACAATGTATTGAAACAAAAGCCAACAACAGTGGTGGGTTTACCACAACAAAAAATGTCAATGTCTCAATAACTTGTCATGTGGCCTTGAGCATCAATTACAGCTTGACAATGACGTCTCATGCTGTTCACAAGTCGACTTATTGTCTGCTGAGGCATGGCCCCCCACTCTCCTTGAAGGGGGCCCTCAGGTCATTGAGGTTCTGGGGTACAGAGTAACGAGCCTCTACACGGCGACTCAGCTGATCCCATAGGTTTTCTATGGGATCCAGGTCTGGAGAAAGTGCAGGCCACTCCATTTGAGGTACCCCAGTCTCCAGCAGCCGTTCCCTAATGATGCGACCTCGATGAGCTGGAGCATTGTCGTCCATGAAAATGAAATGAGACCTGTGTTGTTCAAGCAGGGGCACAATGACTGGATTAATGATGTTATTCAGGTAGTATGGGCTTGTCACTGTACCATTCACAAAGTGTAGGGCACTTCTGTATGGACTAGACACACCTGCCCACACTGTAACACCACCACCACCAAAGGCTCGTCTGGTGACAACAGTGGGTGATGCATAGCGCCCTCCTTGACGTCTCCAACATCGTTGGCAGCCATCATTTCTGCTCAACGTGAATCGACTTTCATCAGAGAACAGCACTGAGGCCACTGGTCCCTCGTCCAGCGTCAATGCTCCCTGGCCCATGCAAGACGATGATGCCTGTGCCTGGTGGTGTGGTCACGTACCCTTGCAGGTCGTCTAGCACGCAGACCACGCTGATGGAAACGGTTTCGAATGGTCTTACGTGACACTTGGGTGCCTCTCAGCTCCCTTAAATGTGCCTGGAGTTGAGTGGCATTCATCATCCTCTTCTGCGGGACACTGTTCACAATGAAGCGGTCATCAGTGTGGGATGTGGCCAAAGGACGTGCACTTCTATGCCTTTCTGTGACTCTTCCAGTCTCTCTGTATCTCTGTTGCAACCTGCTGATGACACTCTGTGACACTCTAAGCTCAGTGGCCACTTCCCTCTGAGAACATCCTGTTTGAAGCCTCGCAATGGCGAGGTACTGTTGATCAGTTGTTAGGTGTTGTCTTGGTCATATGATGTCAAAATGTGAACAGCATGATGAAGAGGACTGTTTAAATACCAATTCTAATTGAACCAGGAAATGTATTGGTCGATTCATGGATCAAACACCTGTTGTGAATTTTGCCGTTCAGCTCCTTGTTAGAGAACAGCAAGTTGTGCAAAAAGTACTGAAACATTGAACAGTTGGACATGTGCATTCAAAAGTTTAGAGAAGGTCAAATTAAGTTCACCTGTAAAGGTTATAGTGCATTTTAGGTTCATCCTGAAATTTCACCCGAAAGCCGAATATCCCTAACTTTTTGTGAGTACAATGTATCTTATTTTAAATACCTATGGTTAGAATATAAGTGTGTGTGTGTGTGTGTGTGTGTGTGTGTGTGTTTTTCTGTCTTAAAGGATTTCCTGAGATGTGTGAGCGCCTCGATCATTTTTTTCATCATCTCCATAATCTCCGTGTCCAAATACTCCGACAGCTCCTCCAAAGCAGCAGGGGTAAGAAAATAAAAATAAACCTTTGATTCAGCCAAATCCTGACTCGTTCGGAAGATTGGTTAAACATGAGGGAATCGTTCGAAAATCTTGTATCACAACCAGTAATAAGCCCTAATAATAAGCATGGTTTTACATGTTTCTGACATGGCAGGATAATGGAGAACAGGCTATTGTCTTTTGGGCTTTTTTTTGACTCTCAGAAGCACGTTAGATGTCTCTATGGAGAAACAATGCTCGATAAGTCAATCATTATGTTCCACTGACCCGAATTAAGCTCAGGAAAAATAAAGGATGGGTTCTGTATAAGATAAGCTGCAACATTAAAAGCACTGACAGGTGAAGTGAATAACATTGATCATATCGTTCCAATGGCCCCTGTCAAGGGGTGGGATGTATTAGGCAGCAAGTGAACAGTCAGTTCGAGAAGTTGATGTGTTGGAAGCAGCAAAAAATGGGCAAAAAATGGGATCTGAGTGACTTTGACAGGGGTCAAATTATGATGGCTAGACAAATGGGTCAGAGCATCTCCGAAACGGCAAGTATTGTGGGGTGTTCCCAGAATGGATGGCCAGGATGAAGGTCTGATCCAATCGAGCATCTGTGGGATGTTCTGGAACAACAAGCCCGATCCATGGAGACCCCACCTTGCAACTTACAGGACTTAAAGGATCTGCTGCTAATGTCTTGGTGCCAGATACCACAGGACACCTTCAGAGGTCTTGTGGAGTCCATGGCTTGACACAGCTGTTTTGGCAGCACGGGGGGGAGCTACACAATATTGGTGGTTAATACGTATGTGGTGGTTTTAATGTTGTGGCTGATCTGTGTATAAGTATTACTTTCCCATATTTTGTTAGCTGGTATTAGCTGGTGGATCCTTATAGGACAGAACAACTCTATATTATCCTTTTCTGTAGGTGGTATATGTATTTACACATCTGGTATGATTATAATTTGTACATATTGTGTTACATGTAGACTTCAACCAGCACAATAGCACCTTTCCTACTTTCCCTGTAATTTGACCCTGGTATTCATACCAAAGGATTATTTTCTCTTTTTTCTCCTGTCTTTACAGGTGTTTGGGTTTATCGCCACCATCATTTTTGCCTTTGACTTCTATGTGATATTTAACGACCTGGCGGACTTCCTGAAGCAGGGAGGGGAGACGATGAGCGATGAGCCCGCCAGGCGTCAAGGTAAACACTTGAGTCAAACTCAAAGCTCTTGATTCCTTTCTGGCGTCCGCCCCCCACCCCGAAGATTAAAAAAAAACAAAAAAAAAACCTGCAACTGAACCTGTAAATTATATAAAATGGTAGGATGGTCACCAAAAGATCTCATGATTTTGAAGACTTTGATAATTTGCTTTGAAAATCAGTCCAGTCTTGTTTATTTCTAGCCAGGAGAACAACTTGCCAACAGCTCCCGATTCTCACCTGGGAGAGTCCCGATTTCCGGCTCACCCAAAATTCACCAATATATCTTGTTTTTTTTAATAGATATTTTGTAAACACATTTTTTTATTTTTTTGCTGTCAAAGTTGAAGACACGTCATGTACGAATCGTAAAGATTGATGGATTGTTTTTGGTAGGTCATCAGAATGCAGCTACCTGTCAGTCTCTCAATTTCCACTTTTCAACTTTATCGTAGTGATGAAAAGTTCAACCCTTTTTGGAGATTCAGCTTTTTACGTGTGACTCAGTAAAAATATAGGTTCAATCTTCTGACTCTTCGTTCATTTGATTCATTTGGTATAGAGTCAGACGAGTCTGCTCAGCCCTGAGTCGTGAATGGAGTTCTCACAAGAAGAATCATTCAATTCTGCCAAAGAAATAATTATTTATATTTATGTTTATTTATTATCAAGTCTTATTGAGTGTGTGTCTAGCTGCAGTTACCCAGTCACGAACTAACAACTCTTTTGCCAGAGTGACTCATGACTCCCAAGTAATTTTAAAGATTTGTTCACGACCGACTAATCGTTTGCGAGTCTTATCAAGCACAATAAAAACAAGCAACACAAATTTGTGTTATGCGGCATATTTGTAGTGAGGAACAATAAGCTGGTGGTGATGATTACACAAACCTAAGTAACGCATACTATTTGACCTTTTCCTTCCAGATAATTCCTCGGATTACGACTCAGACTGACCAGCTCCCGGTGGGGATTTCCAGTACCAAGTTTGGGGGAAAAAAAAAAAAAGTGCAAAATTCGCATCATTAAAAAAAAAAAAAAAAAGGTTTTTGTGTCTCCTGGTATCAGGGATATTCTCTGATACGATACCGTGTTTTATCCTGGTATCAGACATTATTTGATAGCGGTGTCGGCCCATCCCCACAAAATATATATTAATATGCACTCAGGAAAGAGGTAAATTACTGTATCTATGCAAACAATACACTATATTGTCCTGTCAACAACAAAATACTTCAGATACCGAACAAACTCAAGCATTCCGATAATTATAAATGTAGCAAATAACAAATCAATATATATGGTTCAATCAGTCTCAATGTTAAATTGCCACATTTTGATGGGATAATTAGCCTCATTAGAACCTTGGAGGTTTGCACAAACGGGTTTCTGAAGTCATAAAGCTGTGAAAACTCACTTCCATTCGTGGAAAATCCTGTGCCAATGTCTTCCTGTGCCCTTCGACATGTTTACAGAAAATAAATGCGGAATCATTTCAAGGGACGACATCAAGGGCCATGCGGACAGTTTGAACAGTTGCCCCGAGAGGCTGCAGCCGTTGACGCACCCATTACTTGCGTCGTACGTACTACCTTTGGAATGGGTGGTACGTCAAGAGTAGGCTCTTCACCCTGAGGAGGAATATGTATGTAAAGAAAGGGATGGAGTTATACAATCCAAGATCCTTCACTGCTTCACATAAGTGGAAATCCATAAGAATTGCATTGGATGGCAAAAAAACACCAACATCCGGGTCGGTCTTCGTCTAAATTTTCTTCCATATCGGCAGTTTTCCAACCGACAACAAGCTACGCTTGTTTATCACATTCATTCTGCCTTCCACTTCCTGATGGTTTGCGTTCTTTCCTGGCAAAGGCGGACTCCACCACCAACAATTGAAACAAGCATATAGAGGAACGCATGCCATAACATAAGATAACGTAACACAAATACATTGAATGGCTGGTTTCTTAAAAAGTGACTACCAAAACAAAAAAAAAAGGGTCAAAGAAAGGATTTTCTTCTTTTCGAAAATAATCTGACGTTTTACCACTTTAAAATGACACTAAACACAACACCCTGCATTGTATCGCATTCTCAAGCGTCGTCATTGGAAAACTTTCTTAGTTTTTTCTGTTTTGCCTTTAAACAGATCTGCCAAGGCGACGGACACATTCATTGTAAATGTGTAGTGAATATGCAGGTTCCAACACATTTTGTTATTCAGCTGTCACGGCATAGGATGGCAGTGGGTTGTCTGGATACAGCCGCTGTCCAATAGCTTTGTCGTCTAAGGAACAACTTCGCAAACAGCGGTTATGAATGTGCGCAGTCAGGATAATAGCGATTTGAGCTCAAATAAAGAGAGAAGAGAGTTCAAGTTCCGATGTTTCAGGGCTGTAGGTGCAGACCGAAAAGTCGGCCTTTAATAAAGAATTAGGTGCGTGTATATCTAGCTGCGGTATTATTGTGTGTGTTGAGTGTGTTGCGTGGAGAGCTAGATTTATAAATATTCCTTTGGGTATTCATTCCCATTCCATTTTCTTGGGGTCACTCTCGGGTTGAACGTTTTTCTCTGAAATACTAGTTCCCACTGTTGTTGGTGGGAACTGGACTATTCTTTCGTCGGCGGTCCGCTCAATTTCCCCCAATGTCACGTGTGATGAAAATGTAGAGGCACTAAAAGGCACTGTGTATATTATGAATAAATGTAAACTTGCAGAAAATACATTCAATCTGTTGCTATGAATGGCTTGTGTTTGTTTTTTTCCTCTGGCGTTTTTCGATTAAAACCAGGAGAATACTTATGTGCTATCTGCAAAATAATTTGATGAAGGAAGTCAAGATATTGAGGCTCCTGCCGTGGCACAAAACAGAGCTATATATTAAGACTTGATTGTAGAAATAGGAATGATGAAAACCCCTCCGGTTTCAGATAACAACCAAGAACGTTCTACATTCGAGCGCACGCTGCACTGCAATAAAGATACAATACTTTTGGAGAAATACTTTGGACAACCAAGTGACAGCCGTCCTTTGGAGTCATTGTCATTCTCGTAACATTTGCTGAAACAAATGCCTGGAACTGTGTTTCCAGACTTTTTTTTCTGCCATAATTAAACAGTCCCATGGCACTATACCACTATCCTGTTAACCACAAAAAATGTCAGAAACTTGCATATCTGTGCTTATTATTATTGCTTACTAGTATTGATGCAAGACTCAAAAAATCTTTTAAATGACTCAGGAGTCGGAGTGGATCGCTCTCGCTCATCGTTCAGTTGAAGTCCTCCATCGCAGATCATGCCTTACACCAACTGAATCAAAAGAACAAATGAAGATTCAGAAAAACAAAAGAGTCGAACCTTTCATCACTATGAATCGTCGTCACTTCAGTGCACCATAGCGTAGCCTTGCAATTTTGGTCCCGCAACACAAGAGCTAACTTCCATTATTTCTGTCTTCCAAGTGGAATTTGAGAAATGATGTTGGAAAAACACTGATTAACCGCTTCCAGTTACAAGAATAACAAACCATGACATTGCATTAGAACGTTTCGCTTTGCAGCCATTATTATGTGCGTTGTATAACGTATGAATAAGGATTCCTTTTCAGTGTCCAAAAATCACTTTTATTTAAATTGTCATTCCAAACTGTATCGTCGTTTTAATATATGGAAACTGCTTTTAAATACAAAAATACAATTAAGTACGGCATTGTGCTGTACAAGACAAGCATTGCTGTAATCACCCATAGCATACATCTAATTAAGAGGAAAGAAAATAAAACATCTATCTTTAAAAGAAGCCATTTCTCATTTCATCCAAAGTGTCAGAACAATCACGGAGTTGAAAGAGCAGTGTTTCGGGTGTCTCATGTTTCGGGTAATCAACAAACGGCATTGGAACTGTAGGCAGAGCGCGGGAAATTATCATTGAATATTATTTTTTTTCCACACCAAAATAATAATAATAGTAAAGAACCTAAGCTTATAGACAAACATAAATAATGATATTCGATTGTCCTTTTCATACGAATCTCTCACTCACTAAATGGGAGGGGGGGGGCAGTTAGTAGCCAACAATTCCCGATTGACTGAAAAGCACGGACGCTTGACTCGATAGATACAAACGAGGCCATTGCAAGGCTTTAAAAGCATCTGTTAACGTAGAAGCGTTTCAACTTACTTAGACGCAAGCGATCTATTTCGATTTGATCCTTGTTTCATTTCGATCACTTATGCTGAGTGAATAGGTTTCATGAAGAAATACAGTACATAGTTGGCTACAACCAGCAGATGTCGCTATACAGTTAATTTTAAGTCTGCAACTGCACGATACTAAGGCTAAACAGTACACACACACACACACACACACACACACACACATAACTAGTCTCAAAACAACTGAACACTGAATGACAATGTAGTGTAAATACAATTTATCGGTAATATATAAAGTCGTCAAAAAGGCAGACGATCCTGCCTCGGGAGACTCGGTCGTAGATTTCTCTAGATGAATTGACTGTTTGTCTTTCAAGTGATGGACGATAAAGGAATGGGAAGAGTTCTACTTTTGTTTCTCCTTTGGTCGCCCACTGATTCCGCCCAATCAAATCCACCGTACCGCGAAACCCGCTCCTCCTGCCGTGGCCAACAAGAAGCGGCAAAAGCGAGTTCTCGCGGTCGGTCTTTTCGGCCGCCAGGCACCCTGTGATTTATTTTTTGTATATATATATATTTTTTTTTTTACTTCAAAGTGTCTTCAGGGGAGTCTGAGGGAAAACTTCAAAGTCTGACTGCGTTTCGTCATTACCTGAGAGACGAGCTGTACTGTGTAGGCTAAGGGCGCTGCTCTTCGACGACAACATAACATCTCTAAATGTGCTGCCCATCGCCGTCATTTTTGATCCCCCGGCTGCCATAGCAACCGATGACAAACAGACGTTATTAACACAAAAATACCTACGATTATTCACCCTTCAAATGATTAGCGAAGCATCACCTATACAATGCTTACAGTGATCGATTAACAAGTACCTCCAATGGAAAAATCACCAGTCAAGCACCCCCAAGCAACTAGAATCGAAACTCATTTTTTTCCGTGTGTAATCTTACAAAAGTGAAAGAGAGAGAGCCTCTTCCTCTTTATTTCGCTAAATAAGTTAACCGGAATGCTCCTCTCAGTTTAAAAAAAAAAATTAAATAAAATAGAAAACAACTTCAGGCATTCAGAGTCAGAAGGCTGTCACAGTATCTTTTGGTCCTTGTCATCGTTTCTGCACTAGTATTAAGTCGGGTTAAAAAAAAAAAAAAAAAAAAAATCACACACACACACAGGGATATTTGGCTTTCAGGTAAAATTTCAGGATGATGATAAAATGCACTATAACCTTTACAGGTGAACTTAATTGGACCTTCTCTAAACTTTTGAATGCACACGTCCAACTGTTCAATGTCAACAGGTGTTTGATCCATGAATCGACCAATACATTTCCTGGTTCAATTAGAATTGGTATTTAAACAGTCCTCTTCATCATGCTGTTCACATTTTGACATCATGAGACCAAGACGACACCTAACAACTGATCAACAGTACCTCACCATTGAGAGGCTTCAAACAGGATTTTCCCAGAGGGAAGTGGCCACTGAGCTTAGAGTGTCACAGAGTGTCATCAGCAAGTTCCAACAGAGATACAGAGAGACTGGAAGAGTGAAGTGGACGTCCTTTGGCCACATCCCACACTGATGAGCGCTTCATTGTGAACAGTGCCCTGCGGAAGTGGATGATGAATGCCACTCGTCACTCTGTACCCCAGAACCTCAATGACCTGAGGGCCCCCTTCAAGAAGAGTGGAGTGCCATGCCTCAGCAGACAATAAGTCGACTTGTGAACAGCATGAGACGTCGTTGTCAAGCTGTAATTGATGCTCAAGGGCACATGACAAGTTATTGAGGCATTGACATTTTTTGTTGTGGTAAACCCACCACTGTTGTTGGCTTTTGTTTCAATACATTGTTTGAGATGAAGAAATCATGATTGCATGCTTCTACTTAAATGCTCTACTTTCATGATATAATATCACTGTAGCGCGAACTTTTTACATTTTCCATAAATTTCACCCGAAAGCCAAATATCTCTAACTTTTTGTGGGTAGTGATATATATAAAAAAAATGTAAATATTATTCCATATTTCAACAGATTGGTCAAAAAAGATTTAAAAATGTTTTTTTTATTGCTGTCTTACAGACCCAGTATAATTTTTGTTTGATTCTGTTTGATTCAACAACCCATAACGTGGTATGTGATAAATTCAGGGTCTTTGCACAATAGAGCTTTCAAGCAGACAATGCTGGCTTAAAAGAAAATAAATTAAAAAAAACAACCTACCGTGTAAAAAGAATAGAAGAATTCAAAATTTTAAAATTCTTTCTCGCTTCATTTCTGATGCCACAGAGTAATGCTCAAGTCCAAGTTTATGAGTCACGAGACACCCACGCATCCATCCACGCATCCATCCATTGCGTAGGAGTCCTCCTCCTTCGACTTAGTAGTGAAACATCCTCCTTTTCCCAAAGACACGTTTTTAAGTCTCCGACATCCTTAACCTTGAAATACATTTTTTAAAAACCCATATTGGATGGTTGAAGAAGCCTTCCCAACTGATCCTTCAGCAGGTATCGTCTGCGCCGCTCAAGACTGACTCAAACTCAACAAACTACACGGCGTGAAGTTCAATCACTGCAAACGGAATGATTAGCACAAGAGAAGAAGAGGAAGAAAGGCCGAGAGTAATGAGGTGGGAAGTTGGTCGCGGCGTCTCGCTGAGAGAGTGGTTAAGAACGCCCAAAACGGACGACCTTCAAAGTACAGTGCGTCCTTTCTGGGTTTTGCCCTCCATCTCTGCGGAGAAAATGCACTGTCTGTCCAGTTCGCCTCCCAAAGTCCCAACATTTCGGGGTGTTTTTCTTTTGTTTTTTTTGGGGTGGGGGGGATCCGCGGAAGGCGTCACGGGATTTGCGACGAGCCGAGATCTTGACCACGGCTGCAGCCTCGGTGATGTGTCGCTGTGGCTCGGCCTCTCACGCCAGCTCGGGGCGTGCCTCCATCTCGCCACGGGACGCCGTGCGTGCTCGTATGTACTCGCTGGTCGGGAGGCTCCCGTGACTGCCGTCACCCAGGCGCCACTTCCTCACCGCCAGGAAGGTGTTGAGGGCGTACACGCACGTCACCAGGAAGCCAAAGATCTGCGTTCAAAACACAACGGTGCTCAGTCATGAACATGTGCATAGAAATGTTCTTACTCTGCACAAACAGCTGGGTACGTAAAGTAAGCACCGGATCCAAGAATCGTGCATACAGGCCACCTTTGTTTAACACGTGCGTATGTTGATAAATCTGAACCATTCTAAATTGACAGGGGTAAACAAAGAGGAGGAGCCGACTCTACAGGTACTCCTCACTTAACAACCGTCCTGTTTAACCACCGTTCAGACTTACAACCAGCTCTCTGAGCAGTCTGTATTGTACGCTGCGTACAATACCACGGCGTTTCAGCGTCAAGCATCTCATCACGCATCTTCCTTTATATACTATATATTCTTTATACACTATATACCCACGATATATACTATAGACACACACTATATATATATATATATATATATATATATATATATATATATTAGTGTGTGTGTGTGTATATATATATTAGTGTGTGTGTGTATATATAGTGTGTGTCTATAGTATATATCGTGGGTATATAGTGTATAAAGACACACACACACACACATACATACATACATACATACACACACACTACTGTATATACACTGTGTCGTTCCCACAGTCTGTCAGTATTCACTACCCTAGCGTTTGCAATGGCCACGCCCCCTTACCGTGACATAACACTGGTTCTCGCTTATCGACCAACTCACTTAATGACCTGGTCTTAGGAACGGAACTTGGTCGTTCAGTGAGGAGTACCTGTACTGTACTGTACTAGATGCCGTTTTTTTCCGGAACGATCGCACTCAAATTGCTTAAAGAAAAACAGTAGATTGATAAAAAAGTTGTTTTTCCTATTAATTAATTGCATGGAGGTTGTTTTGTGCGGGTGTGTGTTTGGAGGATTTGGACATCATGGTTTCACGTGGTGTGGTTGGTCTTGTGAAAAAGTCGCGGTTCCAGTTTATCACTGATATGATTATAAAATGAAATAGGAATAATTCATAATAAAAGAAGGGCTTCTTTTGCCAGTAGAAACCAGGTGATCAGCCAAGGATCACTCTCAGTTAACAGAACATTGATTACTACCAGAAAAATAAAACTATTCCCATTCCTCTCCCGAAGCCGCACAACAATATCTATAAATATATCCATAAAGAGAAATCATCCACTATCAAACCTGCTTGGAGAAAAAATTAAATTAAAAATAAATAAAAATCTGCTTGGAGATGAATATGACGCTTTAATAACTAGCTTGTATAAAGTTAACCAACTGCACATAACCAACTGAGTTAATTAACATATAGAAAAACACAGAAGATAAATATTAGGTGTCAGACAATTATTGGTAGTAAACAATTTCGATTTTTTAAATTGTATATTGTGTAATATCGAATATTTGCTCATCTTTTACTAATTGTGGTTCTAATATGCCACTCACATGTAGTTCGGTAAGTTCGGCAATAAAATTTTCCAGGACTGGGACGCATGGTCCGAGGCAGGTCAAAATGTTCTTCCAAAGTAAGAACAAACCTATTTTTGCTTAAACTGTGGTTATGCAGGATTTAGGCATAAATCTGTGCAGCGCACCCTTCATGAATGAGGCCTTATCAGAAGAAGGAGAGTGATTCGGTGTATTGGAAGAGGCTGTACTCACAACTGCCGCTATCTCGGCGCCGGTGATGTGGTTGATACAGGCCAACACTAGAGAGGCCAAGAAGAAGAACACTGTGCTCGCAGTGGTGTTGATCAGGTCCTGTAGGGGACGAACACACACACACACACACACACACACACACACACACACACACACACACACACACACACACACACACACACACACACACACACACACACACACACACACACACACACACACAGTTATGTATCCAGACCTACCAACCTTGGGAAAATATGTTGAGTGCCACAATAGCGTAACAGGGATTCTCTGTGGTGTTTGAGTTACTGAAGCTAAATGACTCCATCAGTTATTCACACAGTAGCCGTCTCGTAAGGAGGCCAATCACATCGTATGCGAGCTACTACGACTTACTATATATAGTATACAAACTCATCTCATTAGGATACACCCCTTGAAATGCATCATCTAATCTGAAGTTACCGAACATTTTTACCAACTATGGGATGCACGATTGCAATTTTCTTGGCCGATTCAGATTCCGGATTTCTAAAGTCTTACCTACTGATTCTGATTTTCATTCAATTGTATGTTCATAATAAAACATTGACTATTAAATAACTTTTACATTGTCATCCGATCATTTTGAGTCTTGCTCACATTGGGTATATCTGCTGTACATCAATGACAAAAACATTGTGTGATCTGATCACACTCATGTAATAGGACAGCTGCACATACAATAGTGAGATTGCCGATTTTGACACCGTTTATTATTGTTCATTATTCATTATGGAACAATAATAGAACATGCAACTGTTCCAGAGTTCCAATAAATTAAAATATAACATGGAACGGTCACTGTCACTCACCGTGCATTAAACCAACTGAATCAAATCGAACAACGTTTTACTGAGTGACTCGTCAAAAGAGTCGAACGGAGCAAGCTTGTGCACCAGAGGAGACGCTCTGCTGTATAGACAGTGATAGATACGCAGTCATCTATCAGTTATACTTTATTCGATCTTTGTTTACCTTGAAGTACCTCCAAACAGATGACATTTTCTTTCTTTAGCTCTCTTTTTTGAGCGTCAGCTACGTTACATTACTTTAGTATATGGTTTGAGTATCAGAGTCTTTTTACAAGTACAGTACATGAACGCAGTATCAGCCGTGTAAATTTGACTGGCACAGAATCAAAGAAGATATATCCTACACTGATCGGCCGGTCACTGTTTTGTATTGATTGTTTTCTGTAATTAAATTACGATAATATTATTTTTTTTGCATAGTTTCAGCTGGCATGTCGTACCTTTGTATTTTATTATTAACCAAGAATTGTGTGGTTTGTACACAAAATGCGTGCAGGTTGGCAGGTCCGTGTATCACACTAAGACACATACAGAAATTGGTGATGTTTTTACTGCTCAGCCCTAAGCATATTGAATACGGACAGTAGGTGTGTATCCTACCAGCCTGGGCGGGGAAGAGTTAATAAGGAGCTTTGACCTCGTGATCAGATGCCTGACTGATAATCATTATGGGGCGCTGTCTCACATGACACACACACACACACACACACACACACACACACACACACACACACACACACACACACACACACACACACACACACACACACACACACACACACACACACACACACACACACACACACACACACACGTGAGAGAGAGAATGACTTGGCTGAGTGAAGGGGTTTACAGATCATGGCAATAAAACATGGGAGATAAGATTTTTTTTTTTTAATCACAGATACATTGTCTGGACCATCACACTCTAGGCAGCCTGTTAGCGTAAAGGGGACCTACTATGAACCTTTTTACACATGTTAATATCGGTCTCTGAGATCCCTAAAACATGTCTTCGAAAATTCTTTCTGAAAATACCACTGAGATTATGCATTTGAGCCCTTGTGACATGCCTCTATATCATAATGTTCCAAAATGGGCTGTTTCAGTGTGTGCAGCTTTAATTTTGAATAAGCAGCCAAGACCCTAGTTCTGAGCCAATGGGGTTTGAGCACAAGTTCCAGGTTCTGTGAGCCAATGGGGTTTGAGCTTTTCTTCGGGCGTTTTATTTACTCAGTAACTTTCACTGATTTCACCTAATCAGTCCATCAAAATGTGTTTATGAAAAAATCTGAGCCGAGAAAAAAGCAATCCAGTTGCTGAATCTTAACTCATATAAGATCTACAAGGCCTAATTAAATAAATTACATTTTAAAAAGTTTGTTCCGGCTTTGGTTGCCGTGCTCCAGGAGTGTGGGAGACACGGACACCGCACCGCGATGCCCCACGACCCTCACACACAGGGATTTTTTGTTTCATGTAAACGTCAGGAAATAGCCAGCATAGACCTAAAACCCATTAAATGAATTTAACAGAGGTATATGTTTCTAGTTCATCGGTGTGGCGGACTTCAATGGATTGTCCGCCAGGATGGAGCATGTGCAGCGGGCCATACTCGCTGGACGCAGTACATGGGCTTGTGTTTTTACTTTGTAGGTGACTTTTCAACCAACAGAGCAGTTTTTTTCAACCACCGTGCCGTGAGAGCCCGCCAGGTGTGCCCCCTGAAAATTCTGCAAATTCCACTTCCAAATGAATAAATAATGGGAGGGGGGGGGGACGACTTCCACTGAGAGGAGTGGAGTTTTTTGCGAGAAGATGGACGGAGATTGCGGCTTGGAAGTCAGGTTTAGAAAAGTGCTTACTCTGGGTGAAATTCCCAGGGGCATATTATGATGATATGATAGTCGCACGAAACCCGGTTTCTTTGTTTAAATAAAATGCTCAAACTCTTTTATAAATGTTTACTCACGTATCATTAACTGTATTGCTTAATGGTTAGATTATTTCAAAACTCCGTCAGACGCTGAGCCATGCTCAAGATGATTATTTAGGTAAGAAAGCAACACTATGGACCCTTTTCACCTTAAAATAACAGCTTCAGAATGATTTTCATGGTACACTGACTCGTGAGATTCTTGGAGAACCTTGGTGGCACCTCTTTCATTCCCACCTCCAACGGGGGGTTGGATGGCTGTTTGCGCTAGGGAACTTAACAGCAGGAGAAGTGCGTTACGCTTTATGGCACTATGTCATTTGCTTGATGTTTGGCTTTGGTAATTTTACAGAGTAAAATTTATTTAAGAAACAAAAAACAAACAATCGATTATAAACTTGCCGGTCAAACACGCCGGCTCAAACTTTCATTGCGCCACAGGGTTTGTCCCCGTCCCAGCCGGCGCCCTCTCTCCACGCAGCTCCACGAGCACTCAGCACCGGAAGCGGCAAGGTCCGTGCAAGGGCCGCTGTAACCTAGGTGGACACTATATCTGCATTTGTAACAGACTGTTTGAAACGTGACCGATAAGGTTCAAATTTGTCTGGTGAAATAAATTATTTTCGGACACCGGACCGAGTTTTACAACAGTGGTGTTAAAAGTGCAATCGCACTCCGAAACTGCAGGGGAGCCAAATTTTAAATACTAAAAGATACATAGCGCCGCTTTAAGATAATAAGGTCTACCGAGATGGAACACTGTTGGCGTGGTCTGGGGGAGATGCTCGTTCTCGGGGCCTCCGAATCCGCAAGGCGCGTCAATGCTACGGGATGGTCATCTTGCAGAGAAAAAAAATAATTCTTAACCCACCCCTGTCAATTTAACCCAAAAAAAAAAAAAAATCTATGAATGCTTCTCAGATTGTGCATGAGTGTGTGCTCTTCCTCAGGATCCAGTGCTCCTAGTCAGTGGATGATCACACAAAGACTGACATGGTTCTCTCCCTCCCCCACTCTCTCCCTCCTTCTGTGCCCTCTCGGAGCTGGTGTTGAATAGGAGTTGACAGGACAAAATCAATAACAAGGGCTGAGCATCCATCCATCCATCCATCCATCCGCCCCTCCTATTCCTGCCGCCCCCTGCGGATCGGATATCAGCGATCTCGAGTAGATCACGATTTGACGATATGAAAATAGAAACGATCGCCCAACCCTAGTGCCGACTTGTATATTCAAAAGCCCTGTGCTTAAATCCAATGGCCGTCATGTAAAGTATGATATCAGCCCAAAACCCTAAGTGGAAAAAAAAACAAAAAAAAAAAACTCTTTATCGTCAGATTTCTTAGGATATGTACTGCATGCTCTTATTGTTACTTTGTAAAATGTGGATCACAATGTCACAAACGTCATAACTTCAAAGTATCACTCAGCCCTAGTACAGTCTGCGTCCTACAGCAGGCGATTCAAGCAAGCCCGAGTTGCTCATACTGCTATGACACAGAAATAAAATGTCATTATTCAAGTGAAACTTTGATGATAAAAAAATTTAATTGCTTGCTAGCAAAGCAGACAAACGACGGATTTCACACAAAATATGAAGAACGATCAAATATCTTCTGTGCAAAAACACCATGTCTTCCAGTGCAAGCACTGAGCACAAACCACAGCTCTGCACAGCCAAAGTGCCTCAAAGAGAGTTGCTGCTGGGAGTTTAATAACAGGCCAAAGTGAAACTTAACGTCTTATAACATAATACTTACGTAACAACACCTTGCTGGGAAAATGATTAACCAGCCAGGTTGAGGTTGAAAGACCTTGTTGGAAAGCCACACAGTGCAGCTTCTAAAGAGACCACCGGACTCACACCTGGATTAGCTTTAACTCACAAATCCAAATGATTAAACTGGCCAAAGAGACCAGGGAATAAACAGTTGGTTTACTTCAGCATCAAACTCCCTGACTTGGGTTCACCCGGAATGTAAGCCTTGCAGTAACACGAGCAGCTTTTTTTGAACCACCCCCTGTCCAATAAAAGCTATCTTGCTTTTTTAAAGGATGTGGATTAAGACAAAAAAGTGACTACAATAATAACTGAAAGAAGACCACCACGTGCAAAGCTAGTCAAATGACCCCCCCTCCAATACGACATATTAACACAAATTCTTCAATTATCGTCTGTGATGGGAACCAAAAAGGTGAAGGGACTGTAGAAAAAGTTGACGTTGGACGACTCTTTGCTCTAACTCTGGCACATGTACAGTAGTGTATATCAATGTGCGCTGTCCCTGTACAATCAACCAAACAAAGAAATAAAACTAGCCAAGTTGTTTGCGCCTTGGTAAACATTTTCAGTGATGTTGAGACACTATTACTGCAAGCAGATCCCGGTAAAAGCACCCAAATATATTCAGTGCTCGGGTTTTCAATTTAGGTAACGACCATTTTGCTTTCTGGTCAGGGTAGCTACCTCTCAGATTCAACAGATTGCATCTAAATGAATTATTTTGGATTGGCCCAGTCACATCAGTGAGGAGTTAGTGGTATGCTATGCAGTAGAAATAGTCTGCGTCTTTGCCGTATTCTTCCATTTGGAACGACATCACATAATATCTATTAGCTTTGGGAAGAGGGTGACACCCTAAAACTCATTCCACTCACACCAAAATGCCAGTAAAGGAGATCACTGAGAATGAATGGAGGCCATGTTTATCCATGTGTCTCTACAGTTTCACCAGCAACCAGGGCAAAAAAAACAACAACACATATTTCTGATGGGGGCCAGCTAACACTGCTGCAAGCGCAACGTGCAGGTACCTACCGTTAGGTTCCAGTTGACATGAGGCACCTTGGTGTGCAGGTTGAGGCTGAAGATGAGGAGGAGCACTCCGGTCACCACGAAGGCACTGCAGCTGACAAACTCAAAGAAGTAGACCCCCCCGCAGGGAGCGCACACCATGATGGTCTCGATGCAGATAAAGGAAATGAGCGCCAGGACCTGAAAGGACGGGGAGAGAGAGAGAGAGAGAGAGAGAGAGAGAGAGAGAGAAAAAAACGACTAGGCTGAGTGAAGGGGTTTACAGATCATGGCAATAAAACAGGCCAAAGGTCAGGATAAAATAGTAAGGGTTCGGCAGAGCACATGAAGGAGTATTCTTGTTTCCGGGTGAAATCCAGGATGTGTTGACCTCTACAACACTCTGCCTGAAATTAAAAGGTGTGATTCAAAGAACGCCGGTGATGTCACCCAACCCGAGAGCAGAGGGAGAGTGTGGATAATAAAAGCCGATTTGAGATGTCGCAAAATCCTGTGTTTCCCCACCACAGTGAACAGTTGTTTCCCAACCTTTATGCTGCTATGGCAAACTTTATACAATGAAATAACCCGACACACCATTATCCTGTTAACCACTAAAAGTGTCAGAAACATGTAGAATTGTGCTTATTATTAAAGGCATAATAATAGTGATGGAAGGCTCGTGAACGTTTTGTTCATAGAGAACAAATATTTCAAATGACTCGGGGGGGCGGGGGGGCACTCTGGGCGAGTGAGTCAATCATCAATTCACAAACTGAAAATAATTAACTCTCGTTTAGCACTGGAAGTGCTTCCTAGCTCACCCAAAACCAACTAAATCAAATCATTTTAGTGAGTGACTTGTCAAGAACCGAATCTCAAATAAATAAATAAATAAATAAATAAATAAATAAATGAAAATAAAAGAGTAAAACCTAATCACTAGGATTAGGTTGAGTGAGTGTACACTTGTTTTGCTGGAGCTGATATTCTGGCTGGAAGTGATGAATTTGTGCAACCTTGAAATTTTGATCTTGGATCAGAGAGAATCGGAGTGGATTTAAGTATTCTAAAAACCCTGTTTTGAAACACTTAAGGGTGAATATATAAAAGATATAGATGGATCATGGATCATCATCTTTGTTATTAATTAGATGTGTGTGATGATTTGCCAAGTATTTCATGACGTATTAAAAAGACTTTCGAGGCAGCGCTGGTTTTACTGTTTGGTAGGTCTAGTGGGGTCGTTTTCTGTCTTTTCAGAAGGAGTCGTCAGAGCAGAAAGCCCCTGCTTCCCAGATGATGAAGAGACTGTCCATGCTATTAAAAGAAGAGTCTAGTCCAGCTCCTGGTCGCCTCCAATGACCATCTCACGACATCAACCCCCAAACCGCAGTATGGGAAGAATTACGCTGTTTAGGTGTTCCTCTGCTGTCCGCCCCGCAACACAAAACCACACACGGCTTCACCACTTGGCTCCGTCAGTTCCCAAGACCCCCCCTCAATCGAACAAAGAACCAATAGAATACCACTGTCACAAATTACGGACCCTGGTCTCAACTGGTTTGGGCCAGATCTGGCTTGCTCACCAGACTACCCAAGTGACGGATTCGGTGTATCGCTGATAGACCGCATAATGGCGGCAGATACGAGAGGGGATGGAATAGCAAGTCGGAGGGAGACAAAACACGGTCCGTGACACCGTTTCCCCCGTGCCCGAAAAGCCACAAAACCTCATATCATGGCTGAATGAAAAGCCACCATGGCAAAAAAAAATGATGCTTAACACATGACACCATGATAAGTTGCTAGTGTGTGGCAAAGAGAGAACATCACTGAGCAGAAAATGTTACCGTTGGATGTTAAACCAAAACGGCAATATTTTCTGACACTGTCAACACCTTACTGGTCGCGCAAAAGAACCGACGTATAAATACGGTAGAAATGGACATTTCGGTTTTAATAGAGCGTCCCTGCATGATGTCAGCGATGCTCATTTACACACAGCCAATCAGATCAAAGCATTCAATTTGGAAGCCACGCCCACCCACTGAGCTCACCTATATAAGACTGTAGAAAACACAAGTCGATTACAAATAAAAAAAATTAAAAAAGTCACTGAATGTTTAATGATGTCATGTTCAAGGTTTGTAGACATAAAATGTTAAGAGTAATTTATGATTTTAGTCCATCTGGATAACTGACAATAGGACCCGAAGGACAGAATTGTGAGTTTGGTTTCCCCTCTATTATAGCATTGGTTTTTTAATACGTGCTGCGGTATACAGACAAAAAACAAAAAACAAATAAAGCAGTCTTCTTTGTTAGCTAGTTTACTATTCACTTATTTTGGTCTAACCTTGGATTTGCTTTTGGCTAGAAAGTGCCATTTTGTCCCTGATGCAGCAAAACATGCTTCCCCTCTTATGCAACGGTAATACATTTTCCATGTCTGGACATCAAATATATAGCCATTAGCCTGGGAATCAGATGAATGTGCAAGCTCATGTTTCATTTTCTCTGGCAGAATGCGTCTGGCCACCCTCCCATTCAAACAGATTTCCACCATCCTTGCCAGGGTCGGGCCAATCACAACCATGTATCTAATATGGGGCGGGTTTGAAACGATGACAATGCAGAGGAGAGCCCTTGACGCACCTTACCAAGATGGCTGCCACTG
This sequence comes from Zeus faber, assembly GCF_960531495.2. Classification (NCBI taxonomy): domain Eukaryota; kingdom Metazoa; phylum Chordata; class Actinopteri; order Zeiformes; family Zeidae; genus Zeus; species Zeus faber. Next base: position 34,228,749 of record NC_137190.1, on the reverse strand, counting down.
ACGTGGAACGGTTTGTTGAACCTTCTATCCCGACAGTAATAAACAAAGTTTTTGTTGATAAGAAAGATGTGTTTGTCGTACTTCCGACAGGATTTAGTAAAAGTTTAATTCACCAACTCACTGGCTCAGCGCGACGTCACACATTTCATTGCTCTGATTGATTGTAGGTTTATCCAAATGCGTCCAGAGACATTTTGGTCTGCAGCCGTTGGTAACGGCCCTTGGAAATCAAAAATAAACGGAGAGATTCCAGACTAATACGCATTTGCAAAATGGTCTAGTGATGCCAGGCTATCAAATACATTCCCATTCTTCAGAATCTAGGTCCAATACTGATATGGATTACGTTTAAGGAACATTTTAATTGCCTGTAACTGTTTTTTGCTAGTAATTATTCCACCGCCCCATCTACTTAATTCCGCTGCTCTATTGTCCAATCCTTTACATATATCATTTAACATGTTAACTTGCGACAAAAACTTCATAGCAGATCTAAATATAAAAAAATGTAATAAGGTCACACACAAGGACCAAGGCATGTCGAGCAAACGTACCACTATCAATGTGTAATTGGTGCTTGAAAATCCAAAACACAGCATCTGCGACTGCAGATTACACTGAATGGCTTACGCCCTGAGAGAAGAGAGTGTGTGTGTGTGTGTGTGTGTGTGTGTGTGTGTGTGTGTGTGTGTGTGTGTGTGTGTGTGTGTGTGTGTGTGTGCGTGCGTGCATGCTTGGGGAAAGAAAGGGAGTACTCCCTCTCAAAGATGATGTCATGTCTCCTGATAAAAGCAGGACCTCCCTCAGCAGCAGGTGTCAGACAATGGCATCCCTCAGGCTAATCCCCCCTAATTATCCCTCCCCCACCTTATCTTTATATCATCATTTCTGAAAGGAGTTACTGGAAAGGCACATACTGAATCACATAAAAACTGGGGAAACATTTTGATGTTAACACAGACAATTAACTCCTCTAGACTTACCACATATTTGTCCCGGCAACACGCCTCCTGAATATTCTGTTGGCTCAATACTGAACTGACCTCAAACTGCCATTGTCTCTACCAGATCTGGTTATTCTAGCAGTCTACCCTTTTGTGGATGGTTGATAGACCGCATAATGGTGGCAGGTAGACGAGGGGGTAGAATAGCAAGCCGGAGGAAGACGGTACGCATTCAGACTGATTTAGAATTTTACGTGAATCTTAATTCCTACTCCTTTACGCCTTGTGCTAGTATGAAGACAACCTCTGGCCACACAAATACACACATTCCAACACACCCAAACCCCCCTTTATTGACTTGACTGAGTGCATTCGTAAACTTGAAGTTGGATGCTCTTCTCACAGACCATCTGTTGCACACAGTAACATTATGGACAGAGAAAAGAGGCTTTAGCAACAACACTTTGTTAAATAAAAATCTGTACTGAGCAACATGCACTGTGTATATATGCAGTGTACTGTATGTCTATCTATATATATATTAGGGCAGCAGCCAACTCAGAATCTTGTCCGTCAAATCGGATTTGGCTGTTCAATAGGAAGATTCAACTATTCGGCAGCATGTGACGCTGTGGCCGCGTCTAACGTAATATCAGAGAACAAACAAATACATATAAAAAATATGACTGCTCCACTTCAAGAATCTCAGTCGACTGACAGCTTCGACTTGTCATCTTTCAGGGGGCAGACCTAATTTACACTACTCACAAAAAGTTAGGGATATTCGGCTTTCAGGTGAAATTTCAGGATGAACCTAAAATGCACTATAATCTTTACAGGTGAACTTAATTTGACCTTCTCTAAACTTTTGAATGCACATGTCCAACTGTTCAATGTTTCAGTACTTTTTGCACAACTTGCTGTTCTCTAACAAGGAGCTGAACGGAAAAATTCACAACAGGTGTTTGATCCATGAATCGACCAATACATTTCCTGGTTCAATTAGAATTGGTATTTAAACAGTCCTCTTCATCATGCTGTTCACATTTTGACATCATATGACCAAGACAACACCTAACAACTGATCAACAGTACCTCGCCATTGAGAGGCTTCAAACAGGATGTTGTCAGAGGGAAGTGGCCACTGAGCTTAGAGTGTCACAGAGTGTCATCAGCAGGTTCCAACAGAGTTACAGAGACACTGGAAGAGTCACAGAAAGGCATAGAAGTGGACGTCCTTTGGCCACATCCCACACTAATGAGCGCTTCATTGTGAACAGTGCCCTGCGGAAGCGGATGATGAATGCCACTCAACTCCAGGCACATTTAAGGGAGGTGAGAGGCACCCAAGTGTCACGTAAGACCATTCGAAACCGTTTCCATCAGCGTGGTCTGCGTGCTAGACGACCTGCAAGGGTACGTGACCACACCACCAGGCACAGGCATCATCGTCTTGCATGAGCCAGGGAGCATTTACGCTGGACGAGGAACCAGTGGCCTCAGTGCTGTTCTCTGATGAAAGTCGATTCACGTTGAGCAGAAATGATGGCTGCCAACGATGTGGGAGACGTCAAGGAGGGCGCTATGCATCACCCACTGTTGTCACCAGACGAGCATTTGGTGGTGGTGGTGTTACAGTGTGGGCAGGTGTGTCTAGTCAATACAGAAGTGCCCTACACTTTGTGAATGGTACAGTGACAAGCCCATACTACCTGAATAACATCATTAATCCAGTCATTGTGCCCCTGCATGAACAACACAGGCCTCATTTCATATTCATGGATGACAATGCGCCAGCTCATCAAGGTCGCAACATTAGGGAACGGCTGCTGGAGACTGGGGTACCTCAAATGGAGTGGCCTGCACTTTCTCCAGACCTGGATCCCATAGAAAACCTATGGGATCAGCTGAGTCGCCGTGTAGAGGCTCGTCACTCTGTACACCAGAACCTCAATGACCTGAGGGCTGCCCTTCAAGAAGAGTGGGGTGCCATGCCTCAGCAGACAATAAGTCGACTTGTGAACAGCATGAGACGTCGTTGTCAAGCTGTAATTGATGCTCAAGGCCACATGACAAGTTATTGAGGCATTGACATTTTTTGTTGTGGTAAACCCACCACTGTTGTTGGCTTTTGTTTCAATACATTGTTTGAGATGAAGAAATCATAATTGCATGCTTCTACTTAAATGCCCTCCTTTCATGATATATCACTGTAGCGTGAACTTTTTACATAAATTTCAGCCAAAAGCCAAATATCCCTAACTTTTTGTGAGTAGTGCGTGTAGTGTATATATATAAAAAAATGCACACACACACACACAGACACACACACACACACTTTTAAAATGCTACAAAATTAAAAAGCTAACACTGTGCAAGTGTGCCTGCATCAAAAATGCATAAGAATAAACACTGCTCGCCTTGTCAGTGCGACTCCCTGCGAACCAGAAAAACTGGTATTTTAAACAGGACAGACCAGAGCATGTGGCTGTTTCACTCCAAACAGGAAGTGCACGTTGACATTTGGTAGCATCTGGTAATCCCATTACAATACACCAACAGACTGCTTAAAAAAAACTCAGAAAAAAAGAACCCCTGTATATAATATTCAACTTTCCCGTGTAAGAGGACCACGAAAAGAATGATGGCAATGTTTCAAGTTCTACAGAACCACACAAGACATTCCTGTTCCTCTTTAATGTGCGACCTGTGGTCAATGTCCTTTAAAATAGTTCACGCCTCGTCAGCGCTTAACATTTTGCATTTTTAGGGTTTCCACATTTTATGTCTGAGACGAATACATGGATATGTTGTGAGGTGACATCTTGAAACTTGAGCGAAAGCTGCAGGTCTTTTACAAACCATTGGAAGACAGAGTACGTGTACGAATGGCATGGGAAACGACAGCGGAACTATCGACCTCCAAAGCCTGAGGCAAACGCCAGATACGGCCTCGGTAACTCTGTCAGCAAAGAAGCACAAAGACGAGGCCCCCGATATTCTGGGAGAGGATACACCCTGATCGGATTACCGCGCAGGCGACACAAAGAGAGAGAAGGGGCAGCACTGGATCATGCAGAACACACTTGTACACTCACTCTCCACACACAGAGACTGTACTTTTCTACATGCCTCTTTGCATGTTTCCCCGAAGGAAGGCCCTGACAATGCAAATAATTACAAGGGCCATAATAACACAACATAAAATTAACAAAAAGTTTTGTTTGATAAGCACTTCTTCATTTCAGCAGAGAAGAAAATGTACCAAAGGAAACTCGAGCAAGCTACTCAAACTAGTTTTAGCGGTGAGTTTTCGCACGGGAATGGAACTGAACATGCACAGATAAAACCATTGACACAACACAGCACAACACAGTGTAACTCTCTTTCGTGATTGTTAATGGTGGGGAGTGACACGGTCACAAGGTAAGTGTCTTGCAAATATTTCCAAATGAATGACTTATGGTAAACTGATCCTGTAAATTCTGTCTTCGGAACGCCTGGAGGTCAAAAGAGAACAAAACAAAGCTGCTGTCAAAAACATGGATGGTTGTTTGACTGATGGCAGGAGCTGAGGAGAAGATGGTTCCAGTAATACCTCTTTTCCACTGCACGAAAAAACCCACTAACACCCGCTAACATCTGGCTTTTGTCTTTCTATTAAAACATTTTTGAAGATATATTTTTGGCATTTTCATGCTTTATTCAATAGTGACAGTGTGGGGAGAAAGGGAAGGCAGGGGACAGAGAGAGAGGGGATGACGTGCAACAAATGGCCTCGTGCCGGAATCGAGCCCGGGCCGCTACGGTAAAGACTCAGCCTTGTATATGGCTTTTGTCTTTAATGGGAAAGGTAACAATCGGCATTCATTCCCCAGACAAATGAAAAGGTGAGGACACCTCCACGCTCCCCACTGGGCTCCGAGCCACTCCAGTATCGCCCCAAGTCGGCCTCCGAACCGAAGGAGCGTCTCCGCTCCCCGCGGCCGAAGGACCGGGCCTGATGTGCGCAGAGCCGGCCTGCTCAGCAGCTGGCTCTCCATGCACCGGGCGTTGCCGGTTCCCAATCAAACTGGAAATCAAAATGGCACGCCCCTTTTCGTGATGTCAAACATGACACACCAGAAAAAAAATAAAGAAAGGCATACTCATCTGCTGGCAATGGGAACGGAGTCAACCGCTATTTTAGTGGGTTTACCTGCATTCAAAAAACCTGCATATATGTGCCAATTTTGGTATCGCAATGGTAATACTAACACATGCTGCAGCCGTTGGGCTGACATGAATGACAACAATTAAAATCGACTCTATCTCTTGTTCCTACCAAGGCTGCAAGGAATCTTGGTGTCATTATTGATGACCAACTGACATTCTCGGACCATGTTGCCGCCGTCTCCCGGTCCTGCCGCTTCGCACTACTCAACATCCGAAAAGTCAGGCCGTACCTGACCCAACATGCCACTCAACTGCTGGTACAAACCTTGGTGATGTCCCGTCTCGACTACTGCAACGCCCTCTTAACAGGCTTGCCGGCCTGTGCGGTGAAGCCACTACAGATGATACAGAATGTGGCGGGGCGACTGGTGTTCAACCAGCCAAAGAGGGCACATGTCACTCCGCTGCTCATCGAGCTCCACTGGTTACCTGTAGCCACCCGCATCAAGTTCAAGTCTCTGATGCTGGCCTACAGAGTGATTGCTGGGAATGCTCCCGCCTACTTAAATGCTCTTGTAAGAGCACATGTTGCCCCCCGGATGCTGCGCTCGTCAAATGAGCGTCGCCTGGCTCTGCCGGCCATACAGCCACGGCAATCCAGGCTATTCTCATTTGTAGTTCCACGTTGGTGGAACGAGCTGCCAAAAATGACCAGAGCGGGGACCTCCCTCTCTGTCTTTAAGAAGCACCTGAAGACCCAGCTCTTCAGTGAGTACCTCCTGTCCTAACCTACAATTACTTAGCACCACCTTGCAGTATTTATTGTTACACAAATGTTGTTGTTACACTAATCTCTGTCGCAATGTAGCTTGAATGTTATTCTCCCTTGTAAGTCGCTTTGGATAAAAGCGTCTGCTAAATGACTAAATGTAAATGTAAATGTAAATGTACTGTATGTTTAGAAAAACACAGAGGAGTTGCATCTCATCAACTTCCTCTAAATCTCCCATTTCAAAAAATGGGAGATTTTTTCTCATCAGTTTAAAACCCTTTTATAACTTGGTGTGGGTGATGTAAGATTGCTCAAATTGCCCCTAGGAAGTCATAATGCATCAGGAGGAAAAGCGAGTCAATGAACAGGACACATTTAACCCGAGAGAACTTCCAAGTGAGCCTGTCTGATTGACCTTCATTCCAATGGTTCCTTTCCCTTCTTAATGTCTTTACAAGCCGTGTCGAACAAAAGCACAACATATAATCGCCCAAAAGTTACACAAATTTAAACTGAAAATCAACAACAATTTCGAAAACAAATAATGAAACGTATGTTTGAACTAACTCGTTTTCCACTTTCTGGTTTAAACAACCTCAGATGGAGATCATCAACCCTATGCACGTCACCAATTGTTGAAGACAACTCATCTGTTAGCTGAACCTAACTCACAACTAGAGGAACACTCCATGGGGGCAACCAAACTCCTTCAGGGGTTCTTCAAGTGAAAATGATAACCACCAATTCAGCCATGCACGTGTTACCCGTGTTAAGGGCGGGGTTGCACTTATGGTCCAAGTACCAAACGAAGATCCATGTGTGCTATGAAATGTTGTATTCTTATGAAAAAAGGTGCATGTCGAGCGTTTATCATGTGCACCTAATCTTTTACCCTTGCCAACTATCAGCCTGAAATCCCCACGGTAAGCAAAGTTCATTCCTGGGGCTCGTGGCATTCAGCAGGGAGACTTCAAGGCAGCTCCCATACACTTTGTGTGTGTCATTGAAAAGTTCTGTCCTTGTCAGTTGACGGTGACGCATAGCCACATGACTCGCCTGAGCAAGATAAGTCAATATTAGAAAAATAACCGTCAAAAGATTATTCAAAGTATAAACACGACGACGGGAGGAAAATCGTGGCCTTACAGTGGGAAGACGAACATCCACTGTATTTCATATTTTCCAGCTGTTGGGACATTTTTCTAGCTGTGAGGGGCAGCAACGGCTAAATTGAGCGCTTTGGTAGAAAAATGGCAACAGACTATTTGTTTTGGATCCATTGTGATGAGATGAACAAAGAACGAGAATGGGAACGTTTTCTTTCATTCTGGTGTTCTAGAAACTCGCCCAGTGTTGACAGGTGGCTTTCTAGCCTTCTCTCACACATGCTGTAAGCGGAGGTCAAACACGCTGACAGGTGAACTGTGCGGGTTTGCGTTGTAGACAGTTTCCTTCAGACCACTGGGCTGATGATCCAATAAGAACTAAACTGAATTTACACTTGAAAACACTTTTGAGGCTATATCAGGAAGATTTAACCATTCTTGGAGAAATACCAACAGCTATTGTTAACCAACGGAAGTCTCATGCAACATCTACAGATGTGCTGCTGAAGTCGGATATGATTATTGTGTTCATAACTGATTCATAAAGAATCTAAAATTCACAATTGGACTAGGATGGTTTTAAGGATAGATAGATAGATAGATATATAGATAGATAGATAGATAGATAGATAGATAGAATCATTTAGAATTATTTATGTGCGATATCCTTGAGGAGCATAATTTTCGAGTGGTTCAACAGCGACATTAAAACTGTCCTTATTTCCCATGTCCCACCAAAAACCACAAAGACGAATCTTGAAACACTTGAGGTGTGAGGTGTTTGTAGTCCCCAGCGCTGGTTGACTCCAACCAGATGGTGAGAATGAAATTACACCTACAGGTGGAATCTAAGGTCAGAGTAAACCAGAGTAAGTGATCACATGTTTTACCTCTTTATCTTAAACAGCTATGCTGAATTCATTCATTTCTCAAGGCATTTTCTTTATCGTTACCATTTCTACACTCTACCTCTTTGAATGTGCTGCTTGCCTGTTGCATACACTGTAAGTACAGTTTATCACTATTTATTACGAATATCACCCAGTGTATGTCAATATGTTTTGTAAATATTGCTTCACTTTATTTATTTGACTTATTTTGACATTTTACTAACGCTGACAACCAGATTCATATTCCTTGAATGTGTGACCACACTTGGCCAATAAAAACTGAATCTGATTCTGATAAACATGTAATAATGCAATGACCAATATATGACCAGTGACAATCCCCTTACACACCAGACAAAGTTTCTAGCTACGTTTAACCCCAAATGTGTCAAATAACCCAACGTGTGAAGGAAACACAAGCAGCGGGGTAGAGGGCGGGGGTGAGTCCCATGGCCTCTGTGCACTTTCACACATTTGGACATTTTGTTTCGGGAAGATTCAATTAAATTCTCAGGGTCATTTTAGTACATAAAACTTAACGGGTACGTGAGAGAGAGAGAGATCACCACAGCGTAGCTTACCACTTCCACCGCCTTCAGGATGCCCAGGTGGGACTTCAGGTACTCCATGTCGCACCTGATCCCTCCCAGCACGCCCCTCGCACGCACGGGCTCCGTGGTGGGCTGGTAGGGGCTGCTGGCCCCGGAGATCATGGAGGTGTTGGAGGCCTCGCCGTCAAAGCCCTCTGCCTCCTCGGTGGTCCGCATGATGGGTTCGGGAGCGTTAAACGGGGATACCGACGACCTTCCACCCACCGGCCCTCGGGATAAATGTCGCCGAAAACAAGTCACTTGTTGCCAGGGTTCCCGGGTGACGGGGTGGGTCCAGTGGTCGCCAGTTGCGGTGACTTCGGCGCTTCGCAAAATCTGCCTCCGTCGCGCGGAAACAAACCCATCACACGCCCCGGGGAGTAAACGACGCACCGCGTTCCCTCGCGAAACGAGCAGGCGGCCGCTCGACGCGGCGGGGAGGTCAGGCAGCGTGGGCTCCGACGTTCACACGCGACGCGGCGGGGAGGTCAGGCAGCGTGGGCTCCGACGTTCACACGCGACGCGGCGGGGAGGTCAGGCAGCGTGGGCTCCGACGTTCACACGCGACGCGGCGGGGAGGTCAGGCAGCGTGGGCTCCGACGTTCACACGCGACGCCGCGTTCCTGCGTGTGCGCGGACACGCGTTGCGCGACGTATTCCGGAGCGGCGACGCGAGGCTCGCTAACGACTCGTTCGTGGCGAACGGGTGCGTCAAACGACTCGGGAGTCCGGGAATCCCGCCGACAAAGGCTTGGGCGAGCGGGTTAATGTTCGACTGACGAACTGGAAATGATTACTGGACACTCCATTCAAGTCCGGGCCGAGGGGCTGCCGAGGTACTTGGTGCCGAGGTACTTGGCGCAGTTCATATTGATTGTGAGTAGATTACACTTTCAACATTTTTTGACATTAGTAGATTGTTTACGATTCGCGCGTTGCATTTCTCTGGCAAAACAAATACGTTTGAGGGAATTAGGCCGGGGTATTTTCTGAGATCAGTCCTTTGCGCTCTTCCGCCTCAATACACCATTTTGACAGGATGGAACGACTCTCGTGAGAATCCCATCAAACGAAACCAAGCGTCTGGAAAGCGGACGCCTCTTTTTTTTTGGTTTTTCTACCGGCTGACTCGTCAAGAACCTGCTCTGAAAAAAAGAGTCGAACCTTTCATCGTTACGCCCAAATAGAGCCTGTCACTTTAAGGTTATTATGCTGCGTTCCAGTGCAGCTTGGAGCTCGGGAAATCCGAGTCGGTCGCCCGCAATTCTGAAATAAATTGGTTCCATTGCCTCGGTTCGGGGAAACATGGACGCCTGCAGTAAACGTGTGTTTCTCTGGCAGTTTGCGAATTCTAAAACGAACAAAACGTGCGTTGACATAACTTGTGACTATGGAATCGTTTAGGTCGCGTTTCAAATACACCCCATGCAAAGAGAACTTGGTTCACCGTGAACAGTGTGTGCCATCATGTTGCTGTGGCATTAGGTGTCCTAGCTATCGCCCGTAGAACCCGGGCCCGTAGAACCCGGGCCCGTAGAACACTCACGCCCGTAGAACCCGGGCCCGTAGAACACTCACGCCCGTAGAACCCGGGCCCGTAGAACCCGGGCCCGTAGAACACTCACGCCCGTAGAACCCGGGCCCGTAGAACCCGGGCGTGAGTGATAAATTCAGAGTTATTTGGCCGTTTCAACTTTTGATGTCGGATTTTCTGAGTCCCATCATCATTAGAACGCAGCCGCCCGACAACCGGGAAGTTACCAGGCGTTTGAATGAATCCTTTATTTCCCTGAAATAAGCTCGACGTCTAACAACGACCGGCGAAAGGGGAAAAGCGAAACGTTTTATAAAAGCATCTACATAAAATCTGTGGGATATCTTACGAAGTGTCCCCAGATAGAGCCTGTCACTAGAGTTTTTGATTCCCAAAAGCCAGACGTAAGTTATCATGTGACTTGAACGGCCATTACAACCATACAATAAGTGATGTCGTTTATAATGGAACGTGAACGAAACGCGTCGTTCAAATAAACACTTGACTAGTGGAAGATGAAGCGGTGTGTGTGTGTGTGCGTGCGTGTGTGTGTGTGTGCGTGCGTGTGTTTTAAAAAGTAAATAGCCAACTAATCAATTGATGCTGCGTTCCACCGTCGTCTGAACTCGGAACAATTCGAGTCGGAATTTCGCGGCCGATCGCTTGGTTTTTAAACTTGAAAACGCGCCTAACTTCGATGTAAGCGATTCTATCAGTTTGTCTCGTGGTTGGATGCAACAGAATGGACAAGCTACCCAAACCCGAACAAATGTAACGAGGGCATCCATGTTTTCGCGAATAGAGGCAAGACCGATTTCTGCGCTTTAACGAATGCAGCATCCCACGCTGCTCACCGGGCCCCAGGGAGTCACCTGTCCTCCAGTCTAGCTGATGCATACAGGTTGTATCAGTGGGGTGTTTTATTATTTGTTATATCCATTCTATGGATCTGTAGCAATTCAATCACAACTGCTTTATTGTAAAATCTCCTGAAAAAAGAAAAATAAACATCAGATGGTTATCCTTGTTTTGTAGCGTCCTCTATCGGTTTATAAGTCACCATGTGCATTATATCTCCAATAATAGGCATGACATGTATAATTAACCACATGCATATGAATGGTATATCCACTTTAAGTACGCAGTTAGATTAAACTTAGTTGTCATCGGCTCACTTTGACATCAGAACACACAGCCTTGCAATAAAAGTAATTATATTATTTTACATTTGCTCGAATGAAAAATGTTAACCTTCACCCAATTTTCGTATTGGCCTTAGCCTTAACTGTCCTACTCAGATACATGTTAGAAACTGGTGTCTGGAGAAAACAGGATTGAGGCCATCGATCCCAAAACCTAGAATGATTGCTTTTTAAAAGCATGTTTGAAAGTCACAAAACAAGGCCATCATTTTGCGGTATCTTTGTTTTATTGAAGCCAGGGTTGACAGACATTTTCCTTATCTTTTTTTTTTTTTTCGGCACAAGAAGCAATTTCACGCGGCTGTTTGGGAGGCCACAGAACTCTGTTTAAAAAAGAATAATAATTATAATAATAATCATACAATCAATACGATTCCGGTTCTGACCAGGACAGACAACGTGGTTACTAGGTCTAAATCCCAAATGCAAACCACTTGAAGTGAAGGCTTGAGATGCTCTCTGATAAATGTATATTCTCATTACAGTAAAGGGCACATCGTTAAAATCGGGATGTGAAGAGGCAGTCGCTTTTAACAGAAGCATGGTTCAATTCGGTCAACGGTATCTTGTAATTGAACATAAAACCATACGGGACACTTCATATGTGGCCACAGAGGAAATGGCAAGGAAACCAAAGGCTTTTATTTCGGTTATGGTCTTTCCTCAATGAGACATCCCAACTATTGTCCTTTGAAACCTGTAATGTCAAAGGGTATTTAATCATTCAAAATCACGTTTTTAACCATCTTGAGGAGCTTGGGCAAGTTACAAATGACTTAAATTCAACAGTTGACCACCAGGGGCACGTTAGAACAATTACACGGTTAACAAATTGTGAAGATATTTTAAGCAGTTTGTTACTTGAGTAATCTAAAAAATAAAGGCAAAAGGAAATCGATGCATTCTCTGTATTGGATAGTAACTACAGGAAATTAATGTGTCAAGAGGGGGGGCTGGGGAAGTGCCTTTTTCCAAAGTCGTGTTGGTGGTTGTTTCTCATCCTGGCTGCTTCAACAGTTTCAGCAAGAAAGAGCTCATATATACACACACACACATCCTTCCCAGTTGAGATAGCAGGTAATCACCTGCCCCCCATGAAAAATCAGAGCAGTTTATCAGTTGACATCACTTCAAATTAAATTAAAGTAGATGCACATCAACCCTGTCTTGTGGTTATTTGCTTACAAAGCAGAAAGACCAACACAAAAAAGCGTGAATAATGAACACTTATCGTGGGTGTGTTTAGACCTCTACAAGCATGGGAATTTGCTCTGAAATCGGGAAAAAAAAAGAACAAAAAAAAAAAGAGTGGATATGCATTTCTATTTGTTTTACACCCACTAATAGCATTGCACCTCCCTTCCTCAGCAGCTTAGAGAGCAGGCGGTCACAATGATATGGAATGGTTTCTGAACATGAGGACAGTAAAAAGACGGCATACTTATCGTATGGGGGAGGGGGGGGACAATCAAATCGATACAAATAGATCATAATAACAATTAGCATCTTTGGTTCCATGTCCAAATTATCATGTTGAATAGAAAGTCTGGTTCATTGTGCAGTCCTCCATATAGAGCAGTTACTGAAGCATCCATAGGATTAAGTCAAGAATTATGTGTGTTATCTACTTAGATTTGACTATGGGTAAGTATGACATGAAACCACACAGGAGCTCAACAGGTAGCTTGATATGGTACAGTTAAAGAATGAATATGTACATTTTTTTTTTCCTAAATCAACAGAAAAACGACAAAACAATTAAGCAACTCTGTAAAGGACTGAAAGGCTTAGAAGTCCCCGTAGCATGAATCGTCAGTGGCAGATTTTGTTTAACACACTGCAGCAAAACACACAAAAAAAGTCAAAAAAAATTAAACAAAAAATAATGTAAATATAAAATACCTATGCCACCCTTTAAAGGACAAAAAGGCGTATTCATCGCCTAAGCAAGAAGCCCAGAGCGATAAGTGTCAAGTACATTGTAGGCTAAAGTCAGAACTTTAAATGGGCACTGAAAATGCAAAGAAAGGACTGGAAGAGAAGGTGTTTTTTGTAGGGGCGTGATTCTAGCTTTATCTGACGTAGAAAAACAGGGAATGTTTCAACAGTCGTGCCAAACACAGCTCAGACGCTCAACCACAGTGATCGATTTCAGTCCGTTTTTGGCCGCAAAAAGCGAGTGGCTTCGAACTACGCCGAGTGTTTGCCTGGGGAGCTGTGACGCGTGGTTCCGTTCTAACTACGAGCAGCTCAGATGCCTTCACACTTCAAATGAGGAAAAAGTATAAATCGCCGTTTGTCACTCGATTGAACATCAACCCAGTGACAGAAGCTGTGTACATACATATTTCTTGGTTACATGAGAGAGAGACCACAGGCTTGTCGTACAAAAAAAGAAGGGGGAAAAAAAGTTTAAATAAATTACTTCAATAAACGAGAACTGGACAAAAAAATAACCTTTAACCGACGGTGCTACAGTGCATCCCCCCGTATGACAAAAACGGCAAACTGTGCGAGGCACTTGGGTTTTATAGTAGGAAAGATGCTGCCCCTCCCCCCTCCCCCCTCCCCTCAGACGCCTGCAGCAGAGAAAAGCGCTTCGGTTCGCAAAAAAAAATATCACTCATCAAATACCAACCAGCCTCCATTCGTCAAAAGTGTTTCTTCTTTTGAATTTGGACACAAGAATTGCATTTTATACAAAACCCCAAAAATAATAATATCCAAACCAAAGCTTTGAAAAAGCAAATGTCTTATTATTTTTTTTTTTGCGTTATTTACAGGATCCTTCAAGGTTAAAATTCCGGTCCAGGCGGGTGCAGTGGGAAAAAAAACAGGGTGTGCTGTCAGCAATCTGGTTTTGTTAGTGTTATGACATCAGTGGTGGTTTTTATTTTTATTTTAACATGTTATGTGACGCGGCTAAATGGTGCAGCGAGAAGGGGGGGGGGGAGAACAAGAAGGAACTTCTGTATAAATACATACGTATCATATACAACTTTTTTTTTTTTTTTTTAACATATTAAATGTGCTCGCAGGTGTTTTTTTTTCCTCCTCTGAATATAGTCTAAGAGTTAAATTATCTTTCCGAATCGCAAACCGTTTAAGCTTCCATGAGATTAGCAGGAGGCCACACAGCCTGTGAGGGAAGTGGAAGAGAGACGAGATATTCATCCACTGGCTGTTTAAATAAGCCTCCACCTCACTCCCCCTCACCTCACAAAACACCACAAACACACAGAGCTCACTTTTGCAGAACCACAGTTTCATGTGCCCACTCGACCCCTGACAATTGGGGGGAATTTGGTTTTCGTTGTTTTTTCATCGAGTACATGTGTGAGTCGGTATATTAGCGCAGTGGACGATGCGGCTGTAGAGGGAGGGGGTGGGGTGGAGGTGGTGGGTGTTTTCTATTGCGGTAGTTGCCTTCACGCTTGGTTCTCTGTGGGCTGCGGCACGTTGTTAGCTGAAACCATGGGCTCCGCTTTGCGAGACATCCTGTCCAACTCGGCCTGGACGTCATTCAAACCCGGCTTCTGCCCTTCAGGAAAAGAGAGAGGAAGAAAGAAAAAAAAAAAAAAAAGCAGAAAGTAATCTCCTGTAGCTTCTGCGTGTCCATAAATAACGGAGAGCACAGTTTGTCAGGGGGTGGAATGTGGCGTTCCAATAAGAGGGCCAGGCAACAAAGGCACTGAGAGACATTAAACCAAGGTGTTGATGTTGAGCTTCTTTGAAATGATCGTGGTTGACGGACATGCAAGACTAGTGGGGATTTAAGCGCATGCATTTTCCACTTTTCGGCAGGTTTTGCACATGTTTTCTAAGCTTGCGTGAACTGGAGCCAAAAAGGACATCCATCCATCCATCCATCTATCCATCCCTCCATCCCTCCATCCATCCATCCATCCACCGGACAAGTGAATGCAGAGTGTGCTCCGTCGGTTTGAACATGTGGACCCAGAGCTGCTCAACAAAATAAAAATAGAAGTATGGTGACGTGCAAAACAGCAGAGATTAATCCAAATGACATGCGGGTTAATGAATCAATTCAAAAGACTGTATGCAGCGAGGGTGAGATGAACGTTGCCGTTTGGCGGTGTATTTCGTCACGTCGATGGGGATGGAGGATTGTTCACATAAGGGCCTTTCTAGATGCTAGAAGACCAGGAGTCCACGCCTCAACTACTACATTATCAGGCTGTAAAGGGCGTAAACCGCCATAAAGCAAACCTAACAGATATTAGATTAAGCATGATGGATATCACTAGACCAGTCTTAGAGGGAGGTATGCCTGAACCCTGTGCACACACACCAGCAGACTTTGGAGTTGTCCTAGCCAAGTGGCCGCCTACTGCAGCCGTCTTTTGTGGGTATTGAGATGGGTTTTTTGAGGAGGCGTACTAGTGGCTGTCTGATCGTACATACAACATGCAGCAGCATAAATAGTTGATGAAATTATGCTAAATAAGTGCTTTTAAAGAAGTTCTCTCCATTGGCAGTCAATGAATTGTCAGTAATGTTTGTGTGAGCTACATTGAAAAGGCAATTCACTCTGGACTCAGGGGTGGCTTCAGGGCCTTTCCGCTGCTTGGAGAAGTAATAGTTCTCCAAAGAGGGGGATCATTGGCTGCTTTGTATAACAAAAAAACCTATAGGATGCTCTTGTCATCCTATAGGTCATCCACAGGACAGAGTTATTGCAGCAGTTCTTGATGATTTATGAATTAATAAAGTTGGTCTCATTGCAGGTTGAGAACTGGATCTCCACTTGCAGACTAACTCTGTCCTAGATGCAATAACATACAAATACTCTGTGTTGTATGCCCAGCATGCTGACAGCACAGGTTATTGGGGGTGGGGGGTGATTCACTTGGGTTTTACATTACATTTACCTAATGAACCTCACCACACGTCATCTGGCGCCAACATTACTTACTATTTATGTACCTGGAAACGAACAGGAAACGTGACTACCGCAATGATAAGCTTTTCCTCCATTTCACAATCGGTAGGATCTGAAGTACAGTGGGAACGTTAGTTTTTACAGTTTTAACTCATCTCAATCTTTCTCTTGTGGCAGAGATTTAATTGGAAAAACATTTGAAAATAAATGCCTTTGGGCTAACTTCGTTGCTGGTTGCTGCTGATGCGTGGTGCGAGCGCAGTAGGTTCGACCGTGAAGATAACCTTGTTTAGTGAGCATGTGTGCCTGGGGAGAAAGCTGAGGTTGAGGGAAGGAAGGCAGGCAGGGGGTTAAACACCCCGGGGGGGTGTACCTGTTTTCTTAGGGGTTCCTTGGACTCCAGCTCCTTGCACTCCAGTCCCGGCGCCTGGGCTCCCAGGAGAACCCGTCTTTTTACTCAACAGGCTGTTGAAGAAGTTGGCCAGCACTCCCTCGTTGGCAGCTGCCCCTACAAGAGAATGAGTGCGACTTCATTTGGAGCACTTTTCAAAATGGCAGATACAAGTACCAAAGTAGTTACGGGTTTCCAGGCATATCTAGGGCACTACCAGACGGGTCCCAGGCTGTGCTCAGGTCCAAAGAGTGTTAAATCATGAGTTTTTAATTGAATCATGTCAGTGGAAAACCAAGACAAGGAGTGGAACCAAACTCAGCATGTCTGCAGCAAAGAGCTTCCTTCTTTAGTATGGGTTTAAGTTCACAGGGATATAAAGTGCCCATGAATCTCCATTTCCAGCACGTATCATTATGTCTGTGCATACGGCAGCACAAATCTAGACTACCGGTGGCCAAAAGCCAAACAGGCCACAATTAAACATGTTTTTTTAGCTCAGGAATTCCTTCCTGGGCCGGAATGCATCGGTCCCCCGCTGCGTTTAATGACAAAAGAGAATGTCTTTTATTATTGCCAGCACAAGGCTACCACCCGATAAGGTTTAGGGAAAAACTTTGACTACTGAACATGAATATAGAAGAAGTTATTTTGCCCACCCTACAAGATAAGTAGAGATGGGCCAAAAAAGACTAGTACCAGTAAAGAGAGATTCACAGGTGCCTACATTTCCCTACAAGGATCTTAAAGTTTGATCCTTTGCAGACATTAAACCAACAAATCGACTACCTCTACAATAAAATAAAGTGTTGAACTATATGGAGTTAACTGGAAACACAGATTCATTTTAGTGATGAGAGCCTTACCCTTCATGTTGGGGTCAGGCTTCTTGGCAGCAGTCATAGGTGAGCCTCCTGCCACAGGAGGCTGGCCGGAACGACTGGGAGGCCTGGGAGAACCAGATGCTGCCCTGCCCGGAGACTCCTGAAACACAGCAAAACTAAACATTCAGCATGTCCAAACTCAAAAAAACTTCCCCCCAAGCGGATTATTGTTAATGAAAACTTGTGGCACAGTGGTTGCCTTGCTGCGAGGTCCTGGGCTTGATACCCGCCTGGGGCGCTGTTGGCAGGTGGGTTAGGGTGATTAGGGTCCTTTCTGTGTGGAGTTCGCATGTTCTCCCCGTGATCACACAGGGTTTCCTCCATATAAAATCGGTAAGCAAACTAAAAACATGTAGAAGATAGTCGTCTGACCAGTGATGGATGTTTGGAGTTGGTCCCTGGGCACTCTATGCTGTCCACTGCTGCTGGCTGGCCCCGGAGGAAGGACAAGCCGGAATGTGTTAAACGCAGCGAGCAAGTTTCACCGGCCACCATTTGAATTGTGAATTGTGTGTCGGTTGCCGTCACCGCATGGGTGCAAGTGTGTGCTGTGTAACAAATAAAGAATCTTCTTCTCTCTTCTTCTTCTTCTTCTTCTTCTTCTTCTTCTGAACTTTAACAAAATCAAAACCCTTTTCTCAAAAATTGAAGTACACTGAAATTGAAATGTTTTGCGTTTCATCCCTAATAAATGATTTCTCATTGATTCACAGAAAAATGCCAGTGTCCAAGAGCAGGGATTTTTTTTTCCCCAATAGATGACGCTATAACCTGCTCAACAGGCTAGAGATTGGTTAAGCAGGTTACAGTGCCATCTAGTGACAACCGAAAACAACAGTTTGCTTACTGCTCTTCTCTCTGTTCCCCATAGACCACCGTTTGTAAGTAGGCACCATTTTCCTTCTCGAAACGGTGGTTAATTTTTTGACATTTAGGAGATGAGATTCCTTAAATGTCGATGAAATTCCACCACAAAAAAAAAAAAAAAAAAAGTATGGCACATGAGAAGCCCGGGTGTGATGAATGTTTCAAGACTTACTGTTGCTCCTCTTGTGGGTGTGGCTGGCTGTTTAGCCAAGAGAGACTGTAAAGGGAGACACAAAGTGACTGGGATGATTAAATCTGATCCGCTTTTGAAATTGATTTCGCTCCGTCTCCTATGTTCGAATTTTTTTTGCCCCAAGCCAATTAGGTCAACTCATTTTGTGATGGAAACTGATGGAATTAGCTGAAAAAAATAAAAAAATAAAAAGGTGGCGTCACCTAAAAACAAAAGAGAAGGCAAATTAGGTCACATACCTGCTGTTTCATCAGGAAAACCTGCTCATCCTCTGCGCAAATCTCCTTGTCATGAACAAGCTGGAGAGGGGAAACAAAACACAAGAGGATGTTGGGTGGCTGCTGCTTCTGAGGCTCAGGAAAGGGAATGATTTGTGTCATCGACAAAGACAGGGATGAATCTACGTTTAAATAGGGGACTGGTTATTGAAGGGGAAATCGTTCCTCGGGGGGGGGGGGGGGGGTCAGTCCAACCTCCAAAACAGCTTGGTTTCAAAATCCTATCCTGTGCCAAGTTCTCCCGGAAGCAGAAAGCTAACGTGTCCCGTTTCAATCCACCGCGGTCACCTACCTTCCGCAGGAGGGGATTTATAATGAAGTCTTCAAACGGGTCCTCGGGTCTGACCGTTGTTAAGTTTTCATGCAAAATGCCAATTTTCTTCTCATTATCCCATCCAGATGGACTGTAAGGGAAAAAAGATGGTGTTTCTTTTTTTTTAACTGGAATGGCGAGATAGACATTTTCTTATGAAACCACCATAAAAAAGATGCTTTTAAATTATTATAAATGAATATGCATTATTACCATTGAAAACCCATCTCTTCTCGTCTTGATTCAAGTTGAACTTTACACCCTGACTTCATCTCCTGGGGTGCTGCAATTCTTTTACTATTTTATCTTATGTCTATTGTTTTCTTTTTTTGGGCTATTATTTGTATTTTATTTGTTTCTACATTATTTGCTTTTAAATTGTTTATGTACTTGGTATTTTAATTGGTATTTTGGCAACCTCTGTTGTTTTAAAAGGTGCTATATAAATAAACTTTGACTTGACTAAATGTCCGAAATGAATTGACGTACATATTCAAAGAGAATGCAAAATAATTCATTTAAATATTAAATTACACAATACCTGCTATATGGCCCACTTAGTCATTTTAAACCATTATATTATTGTAGTTTTTTCTGTGTTTTTCTTATCAAAAAAATCGATTATCATAAAACAATCAATGACAAATAAACTGCTTTAAATGCTTAAGCAGAAGGGCCATTCGCCGTCTTTAACTGTATGATTCAAACTGAAAATGACAACATATTAAAAAGGGGCATGAACTTGGGAGAGGCCTACATCAGAGATGGGAATTGTGTGCAGCAGGGCATCCAGGTTCCCTTTCCCAGCAATAGAAACAACAGCTGAATCAATTATTTTGCAGTTTGAAACCAAAGAGGAAGTACCTGGTTATTGCATCTGCCCGTGCCGTGAGCTTTTTGGGAAGGAGATTGAATGCTACTGACAAAGCTTGTGAAAATAAGGATCTGGGTTTCCAAACATCAGTGCTTTCGTCATTAGCCAAACTTCAAGCTGCAAGACTTCAGAGGCGTCACTCACATAAACACAGCGTCCTTCTCCACCACCAAGGCAGGTGTGGTGAACTTGAAGTCGTAGATTTTGTGGACTATGTATTTATAAAGCAGGTCCATGTTCTTCTCCTCCTTCACCGAGGTGTAGATGAGGCCCGCTCCGTCTACAAGGCCTGGTTAAGGACCACTTTGAGGGGAGAGGGCGACGTGAGATACAATCCTATAATACCGTTTTCACAATACAATAAGCGGGTTGACCAGGGTTTGTTTTTTTTTTTGGGGGGGGGGGGGGGGGGGGGTTTAAATCTAGCTAAAAGCTAAAAACAGGTGATTGACACTTTTCCCATTGCCAAGAGAAATGCAGTATTTTTCTGGTGCGTCACGTCTGACATCACGAACAGGTTGGAAAAGGGGCGTGTCATGGTTCACGTGTGATTGGGAACAAAACAGTAGAGGAGACAGCATCTTAAACAAACAATGACATAAGACCATAAAACTTGAAAAGAAAAAAAAAAATTGTATTTTGAGCCATTGAAACGAATCGGATCGTTCACAGACGACCCAACACTACAGTAGACGCAGGAGGAATATTAGACCGTTAACGATGTAACTTTGATGCCTTTATTTGATTCAGCAGCAACAGCTGAAACAGGCAAAAGTTAAAATGCAACTTTTTGAATTCATCTGGCTCTGGGTTGATTGAATAACTACCATTAGGCTTGGCCTCACCTGGGACCACGAAGTATAATGAACAATCGATACACAGTTGTGCCAAATTGTAGTCATTAGAAGCAACAAGGCTACGCTGGAGCATTTAAGTTAGACATTTGTTGTGTGACTCGATGGCTGTATTAGGAAAGAAAAAAGGATACAATTTAAGCAGAATGTCCTGATGTGGGACTGGATGAAGTCAAACTGCTCTTCCCTGTAGTCATGCTCCTTCTCTAAAACGCCAATGGTGTCACACTGAATGAGAGGGTGAGAGAAACACAAAGAGGTTAGGGAGAAAATTACAGATGACAGGAGTTTGAGGAGTTCGAGGCCGAGGTGTTTCTGGGGGAATAAGAAAGCACCACGCCTCCAGCTCCAATGCACTGCAGGGTGGCACTCACAAGGTGGGGACAGAGACCGACTTTAACACCAGCCGAGAGTCAAGTCAGTGGGCTGTAAACAGAACCAGGGGATAAGAACTGAATCATTGAATTGTGTTCAATCAAGTTTTTATATGAAAATAGGTTTTACACAATTAAAAAAAAAAAAAAAAAAAAAAAAAAAATTGAAATGATTCAAATTGAAAATATTTTCAAATTGCGTTGCTAGATGCTAACTTTTAAACATTCATGCCATGATGATTAGCAGAGACCAGTTTCTCCACTTCAACAATGTCTTGAGTTGGAGCAGTTTTCACTTTTGTTAATACTTTTCTTTTTAACATAAACACAGCGACAAACACGCATGGTGATAAGAGTATTATGAGCAAATGGTATTCATTTTCACCATAGAGAAAAAAATAAGGCCCAAGAACCCTTGTCTGAAACTAGCTGCCATTCAAAGCAAGGTCAAAACTTCAGAGGTATTAAATGTAAGTCCTTACATTTATGTACCATCTATGTGCCTCAGCAGAAATCGTGATTCACCAGACATGGCTACGTTTTTCCAGTCTTCAACTGTCCAGTTTAGTGAGCCTGTGTCCACTGCAGCCTCGGCTTTCTGTTATTGGCTGACAGAAGTGAAACCCAACATGGTCTTCTACTGTTGTAGCTCATCCGGTACCCCGGTTCGACGTGTTGTGCATTCTGAGATGTTTTTCTGTTCACCACAGACAGAGTGGTTATCTGAGCTACCGCAGTCTGTCTGCTCAGACCAGTCCGGCCATTCTCTGTTGACTTCTCAACGGCACATTGTCTTTCCGTCTGCAGGACTGCCGTTCACCAGATGTTGTGTTTTTCGCACCATTCTGAGTATACTCTAGAGGCTGTTGTGCGTGAAAATCCCAGGAGACCAGCAGATACTCAGATCAAATACTCAAACCAGCCAGTCTGCCATCAACAACCATGCCATTGTCGAACCCCCCCCGTCCCATTCTGATGGTTGATGTGAACATTAACCGAAGCTGCTGACCCGTATCTGCATGACTTTATGTATTGCTGCCACATGATTGGCTGATAAGATGATTGCTGTAAGAATAAATTGGTGTGAAGCTGTTCCTAATAAAGTGCTTAGTGAGTGTATGTACATACACGTAACACATTTTTTTTAAGCTCTAAACAAGAGCAAAGCTGAGATAAAAGACCACATTCACAGCTAGCATGTGAAGCACTGCTGATGGCTACAGCGTTCTTTTGGAGCAGCCATTGCCCACAGGGCCCACAATGGAGTATAATGTGGGCCTTTTATTAGAGATGGGACACTGCCTCGCAGGAAGAGATGGGCCATGAAATGGAATTCCACATAAAACCGGAGAAAAACAGTGCACAAACCTCTGGGCCACACCAGAAGCAACATGTCAGCATCGCGGCAAAGGTATGCTGCCATGTTAATCAATATGGAAGTCACACTAAGCAGAAGCGTCATCGTCCTAACAGTCCTAACGTGGATAATTGAGTGAAATTAACAAACAAATCCATTTTCCTCCACAACAAAGTATACCTCACTTGTGCTAAGAAAATATTATCGTCTCTTTGCTGCTTGGAGTCAACTACGTGTGGGCTCTAGTCAAACTGACTTTTCAAGCAATAGCTTTTTGTAGTAGAGAAATCTGTGGATTTATTCACAAGGTATTTTTTTCATGTTTTGTTTTTTTTATATATAAATCAAATGTACAACAATATAACGATTGCATGTTTTCTTCATTTAATAATCGAACATCAAATAACTGACAATAAATAATAAAAAAGATTATCTGAAATCTTTATTACAGAAACAGGTCAATAAATACACATTGACACATTGTGGAAACTTCCTGCATCCTCCTCCTCTGGTTAATGGGATGAACCCACCACCGCCATCCCTGGCTTCTCTCTTCTCTACCCACGGAGAACAACAGGCACCGCCTTCCTCTTGTTAATAGCTGCAATGTATTTATAGATTACTCATTCCAGCGATAAAAATGCAGGTATTCAAGCCAGAAGCTGCTGTGTGAAATATAAAACAATAAATGCTAAACTGATGAACTAATCCAATTGTGTTAATCAACAAACACTCCAAATGCAAATTAAATGAAAAGTAAAAGGTTGAAAACTAAAGTTAAGAATCACTTACCCATTGAAAGTTGAGAAACTTCACAATTTAAAGTTGAAGTCTCCAGAATGCTGCTTATGTGAGTGCATCGTAGACGGAATGAGGAATTGATGAATTGTCAAATGACGTGCAGCTTTCACGTTGTTGACGTGTCGCTGACGCTGTCTCTTCTGGTGTGGCCCAGGGGAAAGGCTCAGCTACCTTGCAAGATGTTCTGAACACACACACTAACCCTCCATAGGACCCATTGGATTCGTCACTGAACTAATCACCGTTTTGAGTAGGGATGTAATGGTCTACAGTTAAGGTATACTGTTGTATCAAGCAACCACGGTTCTTCTTAATATCGTAAAATATTGCGTTACTTGCGTGCGCATTTAAACAAAAACTGCAGAACGGGGCTTCGGGAAATGACTCATTGGATGGGTTGTTACAACATTTGGCTGTCTGCTTTTTTTAAAATTATTATTATTATTTTTTTAAGTTTACATCTTCAATTTTTTAAACAGGTGGAATTGTGATATGTTATTTATTTAGCCTCTTCTGCGAATTTGAGAGCCCCAACAAGCGCCATTCCATGCTGCACCGTGTCAGAGGCTTATCATGTGTGTTTTCTTTTTAAATATAAACAATTTATTAATTGAATATACAGAAAACAAAGGAGGGGAATAAATGCCGTGAAATATCGAATACTGCGGTATTTTGGTAGATACTGTACAGGGAAATTTCATACAGTTACATCCCTAACTATGAGAGAATTCTATGCCAAATATCTTTTCATACATTCAAAACTCTGTTGTTAATAATCCAGGGGTTGGTCGCACTGTACTTAACGATGATATGGGACCTATTTTGAGAAATGTTGCCTTACATGTTCTCATTCATTTCAAATTCGTCCAGACTACACCCCGATACAATCCTGACGTACAATGACTAGGGTCACAATTCTCCAAATCGATGATTCGATTTAACCTTTGATTTCATCTCATGATTACATTTTTTTATTTTTAATTCCAGCACTGACAGCTATGCCATTGTTAGACTATAGAGTCTTGATTTGTAAGGAAAAACACTTGTGTCTAAATACGTAAATTTTATTTGAATATCAAAAATGATAAATAACAAAAATATAAGAATATTTAACACACACCTAAACAGTTAAAAGCTTAAGCAAAACTAGACTTTAAAACAATAAGTTACATATAACACTACTTTTAAGTTACTCACCAAAATAAGCGCAGAAAAACAGATGCTATATATGCTAGGGGAACACTGGTAGTAAAAGGTAAATTACTACATGCAGCTCCTCTTCTCTCTAAACAAAACCAAATAAAAACTATAGATGATAGATAGATAGATAGATAGAATTTATTCTGTTTCCTGCTGCTGTTCCGCTGCAGGTCGTTCCTGAAAAAAAAAAAAAAAAAAAAAAAAAAAAAAAAAAAAAAAAACCTGCCCGTGTTCTCACCATCCGTTAGTAAATGCCCCGCGGCCAAGCAACCTCTGCACTAGAGGATATTCTGTCGGGTTTATTTCCCACTTTCATCGCCACATCTCTGGAATTACTAGACATCGTGGTCAAAGGTGCATTCTCCATTATACACACAGTAAGTGGCAATATTTCTCTCTAATGTGCAGTCATTGTGCAACAAACTGGATGAACTTATATTGAACTTTGTTATTCTTTTGTAATATTCTAATTCTATTCAAATTTCATTCCTGCAGCCCTCGTGCCAGGTGTGTGGGTGCAGTGTGCGCTGCGCAACAGACGGCTCCGCAGCGCAGCTCTCTAAACTCCAAATCAATTTCATGAAAGAGCAGGGCGAGCCACAGTCCACACCACACAGCAAACACTGCATTTGTGTACCGGCAAATCTCTACTGCCCCAATATGGCGATCATTTCGAACAATTATTACCCACAAAAATACGGGGAGAATCGCGGACCTGCATGTTATTTCCAAGTTCGAAATTGAACACTGATTTCGATCGATTTTCGATTTCAAATCTGAGTCCGGACACCCCTAAAAATTAGCTAGAATAATATTTCTGCAGCTGTACTTTACGCCATGACTACTATGTGCTGGGGAGTAGAAAGAGAACTTCACCCAAACAATTCAGAGAGATATTTAAGCACCGATGAATTAAGGCAAAAAACATCAGGTATGAAAATACAGACAAGTGAAGATACACGACATTTATGCTCCATACGATGGGACTCTTATCATTTATCGATATTGGTTTCAGTAAAGTTGGTGAGCCATTGTATCTGGGAATAATGTTAACTAACAAAAACACCTACCTTTGCGCAAACTATTAGCACTGGAATGCCCAGGTTGTGCGTGAGCGTGTTCTCTCCGAGCGGCAGCACAACTGACTCGTCATCGCCGGCTGCTGGGGTGCGTCTCTGCGGGGAGGTCTGGGTGACTTCCTCGGGCTCGGTGTAGTCCTGGTAGGCCTTCACCACTGGTGGATGGTGGAGAACATGAGTATACTATATAGAATATTATATGTGCATCATCGTTCAATTAAGGCGGCGTCATATTGCCACAATGTTCTTGTCTAAATAGTCATAATATACGACTTGACTTTAGTTGGAAAAACTTCCCTACGTGTAATTTGCAGGTGTAGTTAAACGTGATGAACGTCAGTTGGAATTACCCCTGTAATGAACATGGGGTTTGTTAATCGAAAGCAGATGTTGCGAGATAAGAATCATTACAGTATCAAATCAAGCAGCTAGTAAAGAGATCATTACAAATTGGAACCAAGACTGAACTGATGTGGCCATGAACTATTTGGCCATGTTAAAAGGAGCATATCAGACTAAATGTCAAAGTTTTTCCTGATAAAATTCAGTTCAATATTTCAAACCTTACATCTGGAAATACGTGAGGTCAAATCCAATCACACGTCACAATTGTCTGTTATAATATGCCCAAACTGCATTCATACTCAACACCCACTTCAACACCGTTTCCACTGAAAATGTCCATTTCTGGAGAACAAAGGATCACTGCTACTTATCCATAGAGAGGGTTTAGCTGGCTGTGACCGTGACCGACAGAGGTTTAATACTTAATACAAAATGTAGTTGATAAGTCACTCTTGACAAAAGTATCCGCTAAATCAGTGGTCTTTTTTTAATGGTCCAAATTATTTTTGTGAAAATTGTCAAAATGTATTGTACACTAGAAGGTGTGTTTTTAAAATGTATTTCAGTAATCAGCTGAAAACCAACAGTTACGTACTGCTTCTCTAACAGACATCGCTGGTGTATGGCTAAACTTCAATAAAAACTCATGGTAAATGATTTATATTATTGTATCAATATTAAAACAGCATGTAACACCCTAATTCAGATTTGTGAAAACTACAATTTCATCTTTTCATCTACACACAGTTCACGTGTTTATTTTCATATCTAAAATAAAAAACACACGCATAACTGAGTATATAAATAGGTTAATAAAACATTATAAATGTTATTATATGCCAGGCTTAAAATGCAACAAAAGTTTTATTGTATTTATTTATTTTAATCTGCTCTGCTTCTTTTTCCACAAAGGGGTCCTTAAAGACCCCTGAACTATATTACTTAATGGAATCACACGCCCAAACTGTCCTGGATGAATACGGTATGATATAAAGTTGCATTTTGTGGTCGACATAAACAGGGTTTAATAAAGCTTCTATCCACATAAGCCTTTTAACATTCATTTCACTGTTGACGGGGGGGGATTAGTTGGGGCCCCTCCCACGAAGGGCTACAACCAACAGCTGCTCAGAAAACAAATTAAGTTGACATTCAAGCATTTGACCCGGACCTCTTACATCACGTTGACAGAGACTTCACCAATACACCGATCAGCCACAACATTAAAACCACCACCAATAACCACTAATATTGTGTAACTCGCCCTCGTGTCGCCAAAACAGCTTCGAGCTGTCGAGATATGGACTCCACAAGACCTCTGAAGATGTCCTGTAGTATCTGGCACCAAGACGTTAGCGCCAGATACTTTAAGTCCTGCAATACCATTTTTACACCAGCATTAGCAGGTATACCCCTCTACCCTTTTTTTTGTGTAAACCCGTGAAAAATTGGCAATTAATGCCTTCCCCATTGCCCGAAGAAATGCCGTTCTTTTTTTCTGGTCTGTTAAATTTGACGTCATAAAAGCAGTAGAGGAGATAGCAACTTAAACAAACAACACATAAAACTGTAAAAAAAATAATAATAATAATCAAAACTGCTCATCACACAGCCAGACTCGATTCCCTTCGTTCAGACAGTAGGGCTGTTCAAAAGAATCAGATCGTTCATGAAAGACCCAACACTACAATAGAAGTAGCATGGAGTATCCATGCCCGTAGCACCCGATGCGCGCACCGGTCCTTCTGCGGCAGGGAGCGGAGACACTCTTCCGGTTCGGAGACTGGCTTGGGGTGGTGCTGGACTGGCTCCGAGCCCAGCGGGGAGCATGGGGTTCTCCGCTGTGATTCCCATGGAGCGGTCTCACACTCAAAACACTTCTTGGTCCCCCATGCGGGGAAAAAAAAAAAAAGTCATTAACTCCTGATTTTAGCTTCTTAATCGGCTATGAAATTATTAAATGATACACACATATTCCTGTCCATTTATACGCCAATGTCCGGAACTTCAACGCCCGTCACTTTGCGCTGGTAAAGTTCAAGTTCAAGAGATTATTTGTCACATACATATATATACGGTCATACATATAGGGGTGAAAATTAGCGGGTTGACCCAGGTGTCATGTTCACATCACAGCCCATACATACCCCACCCCTTGACAGGTGCGTATGGAACGAGATGAGCAATGTCATTCACTTCAGCTGTCAGTGGTTTTAATGTTGTGGTTGATTGGTGTATATCACTCGACACTAATGAGCACACTGATGCCAAATTGTTAGGACAAGGGACATCACTGACTGAAAGCACTGTACAGTAGAGCATTCCAGTGCCTTTACAAAAAACACATCCCTGCATAGAACAATTTAGGTGGAAAAAAATGAAAGGAAATATATGGGTGCTCATTTGTTCTGTGTGTTTCTGTGCTTTTCAAGCGGTAGATTGAGTAGCTGAACCAAGGATTTTAAGATGCAGGACTACTTCCTCAGGAACACATTACTTCCTTTGGAATGCACTGTAGGATGAGTGACAAAGTAGGACAGACTTCCTAGTATTACCCCTCCTACAATCAAAAAGTAAGCGAGTCTACGTGCTCATTTTGAGATTGAGCGCAGGGAGTCAAGTGGTGTTAGAAAATTGGCAGAGAGTATCTCTGATCCAGGATTACACAAATCCAGTGCTTCTGATCAGACAAGTTGTCAGTATGCAGTTAGCACAAGGGCCTTTTGGAAAACCTGCAGTTCTATATCTTAACAGAGGGGCATTTTGGTGTCAGGGTGATTAATTCAGCTTGCAATCAGATGATCCCAAAAGACAAAAAAAATCGCATAACATGACAGAGTGGTGATTTTAGTGTCCAAGGTACAGGAGTTGTCATTATCACATTGCTGTGACGCTGCAGGCCTTTTATTTTAAAGGCCATACTTTTGATAAATTACCGATTTTAGGACCAAAAGTTTAAAATCTCAGAAGTGGTTTATCATTATCTAAGCTGGCACGCGTATTCAGTGAAATGATACTTACTTCTCACTCGTTATGCTTCAGTTTTTTCCAGGCAAGAGTGAAAGAAATTTTAAAAATTTGAGTCATCGCAATGTTCACTTTCACTCTTGATAATTGATAAGCTAGCAGCTTAGTGTTTGTGGAAAGCGGCTTTGTTTATTGCTGGTTGTCATGGTGTTGTTAATGCATGACTAATTATCAACCCCACCCCACTCGACATTTGGAGGTGGCCTTTAAACTTGGTTTATACAAGACCTTGATCCACTGTTAGCTTTTCTATTGTATTGCAGAGATATTTCCTGTGCTTTCATAAATGGGCCTTGAATTACAATTTATTTTTTATCATATAAATCGCTAGCCACAGCATTCACAAAAGTGGAGGAAAAAAGATAGCTTAAAAAAATCAAAAATAAATCATTCAATTGAATTGCAGAGGCCAGAATTAAGCCATTTCTGCAGTTCGACTGGCAAGAAGGCCTGCTCCAGTTACAGCACAACCCGGAGTCAGACCAACTCACTTTACGTCCCTTCCTGTCTGACGCTACTGTGGGAGGAGTAGAGGGAATGATGCAAGACAACTGCAAGATCAGCTGGACACACACACACACACACACACACACACACACACACACACACACACACACACACACACACACACACACACACACACACACACACACACACACACACACACACACGAAGTTTCCTTTATCTGGACGACATGCCACTGTCGAATAGGAATGAGACCATGGTCATGAGCGTGGGGGGTGCAGGATCAAAGAAACAAGCTTTGCTAAAGAGACAACCCTCAATGACTTGCAGCCTTAGGAAGAAGTCTTGTCAACTGCTTTGGTTACTAGCCAAATAAAAAAATATCAGTCTGTGCTTCAGCAACAAATCCAGCTAAATTGTAAAGAAGGTTTGCAAATATGCCAATGCAGGATAGACTACTTGCTATAAATCCAACCCAAACGTTTTATATCCTTTCCAGCGCATGACCCATTTTAGGTATCCTGCACAATAATGAGATGAACTCATATCTTTTTGACAGAAATAAGATAGAAGAACTATCCAAAACACCGCTGGTGTTGCCTCGTAGCCTTAAATAAAACACTAGAAGCGATCACTTGGCTTCCAATTGCTTTCATTTCCCCTTTACAAACTCAGCAAGCGAGACCCAGCTATTTTTTCCCCTGTGGAGGCTGGAAACCCAGAGGGGGGAAATAAATAAATAATGAATACTGAATTTGATTTCTGGGGAAAACACAAGTGTAGCAGTTGAGCTTATAACCTTTCAGGACAGACAAGCCCAGTTTCTCAAAGACCTGCAGGGTAAATAAACTAAAAAAAGAGAAAAAGAAGAAGCTGAGATCTTTCAGAGCACAAAAGAAACGTTGTTCAGTGAGACATGGTCGCAGCACAACTATTGATTGGTAGAACTTGCCTGTAGTCACAAAACACATCTGAGGATCATGGGCCTCTCTGATGATAACTTAAAACCCCTCCGTGACGATGTGGAATATTTTGTGATACAGTTCCGAGCTCTCGCACCTGATTTGTTATAAGCACCATTCTTTATCATCCAACTATGCTGCTGACACGACAGCCTGGGATGCTTCAGGCGCCTATTCAGAAAGCAGCTCAATATTCGCTTTCTGCTCGAGAATGGCGAACAACCTTAATGTCATATGACTCAATAGAAATAGTCAA
The DNA here is from genome assembly GCF_960531495.2 of Zeus faber. Classification (NCBI taxonomy): domain Eukaryota; kingdom Metazoa; phylum Chordata; class Actinopteri; order Zeiformes; family Zeidae; genus Zeus; species Zeus faber. The sequence continues at coordinate 34,198,133 of NC_137190.1, read as the reverse complement.
TCCAGAAAATCCCTGTTCTAAAATGGCCTTTAAGGCCACACCCTTTTCTGGTGGATTTTTGAGCTATTAAAATGCAATTCTATGGCACTTCTTGCTGCAATACTTCAATGTCTTTTACAGTTATTCTACCTCCTTACAACTGCAACACTTCTTCCTTTTCACTACAAGTCTGTTAAGTTTGTCATCTTTTTATATATAAAAATAAATCTACCTCAATTATTTTTGAATGAATACTGTTAACTGTTGCTCAGTATTGGTGCTAGCTAGTAGCCTATTGCTGGTGAGAATCTGCATTGTCCGGTTGTCATATTGCTGCCAACACAAGACGTTCAATTACTCGTCTGACTTAATCATGTCTGTAACTGTCTCGAAAAATCTTGTAGATCTATGTTGGAGCTATCCGTCCATTTGAGGCCAAGTGTCATAAACACTACAGGGACCTCCACATGGATCAAATCCTACAACACGAGGAAGCACATTACACCAGAACAGTAAAATAGTGGACTCATAGGACAGCTCTGAATTGCTGGCAACACTTAAGCGGAAAAACTCAAACCCATACCAAATTTGCAGAATAAAAAAAAAAAAAAATATATATATATATATATATATATATATATATATATATATATATATATATATATATATATATATATATATATATATATATATATATAGATTACACCGCTGGTTGGTCTGTAAAATAATCTTGTCTCAAGTCTTGGTCGGTAGAGGAGAAGTCAAAAGGCTACTTACTATTCTGTTGCATTTCTCTCAACTCATCCGGGTCAATCTTCAGTTTATCCACGTGGTCACGTAGGACGCTAGTCCACTTCTGTAGCGACTCCATGATGGTCCACGGCCGCGACATATCCACAACAAACATAGCCAGGCTGTTAGCTAGTGACTGGGCTGTTATGGCAAATCGAAGCAGACCTTTGTGGTACAAGTCCCCATCCAAGATCCACACGTTACAGCGGGTAAGGTCTGCCGGTATAAAAACACAACATGTAACACCAGCTATCCCAAGTGCCAAAGGAAACACCAAAATAAATGATTAAATTAAGTATTTTTTAGATGAATACATTTACTCTCTCTCACCATCTATCTCCTCATCGTGGACAGTCAAATACAGGTACTCTAAGGCCCTCCCTATCTTGTTCTGATCAGATCCTTTAAGTTTTGCCATGATCGAAGTCTTTCCCGATCCATCCTCACCTGGGGAAAAGAGGGTCCCAACACTGTTAGGGCATTTGGCTGCATTGCTTTTAAAGTGGAAGAATTATTGAAAACGAATAGCCGACACCTACCAAGTACCAGTATGTTTTTCCCTGATGGCAACTTTGAGCTTGATCGAGTTGAAACCTCACTCAATATTGAAGTCCTGCATGAAACCAACAACACAGGGTGAGACAATATCTGGAGTGTTGAATTGTATCTTAATTATTATTATTTTTTTAATCTCCGCTTGAACATCCTGGTGCCATATCCATTTGACAGCGAGCTGGGTAGCCCTGGGTTTTGTTTGCAAACATTTGGTTGAGCACTGACAGCTAACTTGTCTGCTTCTGTAGTGCAGCTCGCTATAGCTGCACAATAGTGCCAGGAGCCAGTACAGCTAAGAAGACAACGTAGGAGAACGTGGAGGATAACAGTGTAGGATATGACTATAGGATCCGAGGGACGGAGTAAGATACAGTGTAGGAGCTACGAGACTAAGCAGGAGACAGCGTAGGCGACAATACCAAAATAAGCACTTGCGAGTTCTACTTTCTGGTATCTTTACGATTTGTGTTTTTTTTTTTACAATTTTGGTTCTTTAATTAGCGCGTCAATGTGGACGTCCCCGCTGGCCGGTTCTACACTTGATAACGTATCCGGCTAGCTACTTAGCTGTTAGCATGGTACGAGTTGACGGTGTGAACCATTGTCCCCGAATAACAAGCGAAGGCATTCCGCCCCCGCATCAGACCGGCTCGCTAACATTCGAGGTATTTCGCCGGTGGTCTGCTGTGGCCAGTGTCAAACCGAGTTAGCTTTAGCCGCGATGCTAATGCATCTGACAGATCCGCCACTGGCTCAGCGCGGTGCTAGCGCTAGCCGGTTTGTGGTGAACCGCAGACGGGGGTGACAAAGCGGGATTCCGCGGCGAAGACACGACAAGCACGACTTGCCAGAGGTTCTGCCCTTCCTCGTCCTCCTCCTCTTCGTTGGTGCTGTTGTTGTTGCTGGCCCCGGCTGCGCCCGGGAGCTGTTTCTCCAGAACGGGAGCCATCTTCTCTCTCTGCCACCACCACAAAGGCAAGGCCCTGCTGCCTCGGCACGGCTGGGTCCGCCCTCATAAGGGGGGCGCTGGGTTTGGGCTCCGCTGCGTCGCGCCGGCGGCGAGGTGCACCTCGGCTCGGGACGGCGCGGTCACACGCCCGTGCAGCGTGACGGCCCCGGCGGCCCCGGTCTTTAGTGTTGCTTGAGGCTCGAAGGGAAAACCACAGTTCAGACGAGGGATCGCATCACGTCCCTCACTGTCGAACACAAACCACCGACAGGATGATTGGGATCCCGGCGCGAATTTGAAATAGTTCTACTAGTTATGCCTAGTTCTCTTTACCGCCCGCGCTTCCGCTTCGTCGAATATTCCGTAGCTAATGATTCGCCCTAACAAAAAAAAAAACAACAAAGCCCTACATACGACCAACCTATTTTCGCCGTTTGTTAATGTGAAATTGAATTATCCTCATTTATGTCTTCAGAACTTCCATTATAGTTCCTATGTAGGGTCACCAGATGGCGCCCCTAGCTAGTGTTAGTAGGAGCAGCTGTGAGCGGAGCGATATGAGGCGGAAATGTGGTTGCCCGTGGCAGCGGCCATTATTAACGAACATTAGAACTATTGATCAATCACAATAGAATATTCCATAAAACACTGTAATAAAATAAGTGAATTGTGAGTCCAGCTGTTGCGGCAGCAATACCGTTGATAAAAAAATTTCACCTAATTGTTCTGCTGCTTGTAGTACTACTGCTTTTGCTACAGATACAACTACTACTGATATTAATACTACTACTAATACTACTGATACTAGTACTACTATTGCTGATACTAATTCTGCTGCTACTTTTGTAGCATTGCTACTTGCTGTATGACTACTATTACTACTACCAATATTACTACTTCTACTACTTCTGTTACTAGTTGATATATTATACTATTATTAGGCTCACGCCCCTTGGGAGCCCTATTGTTTTTGTTAAAGCAACACTATGTAAGTTTTTTTTTTTTACCCTAAAATAACAGCTTCAAAATCATTTTGATGGTACACTGACTTGTAACCCTAACCCTAACCCTAACCCCGAACGCCTGTCCTTGCCCTATGTAACTTTGGTGTTCGGGTACGAAACTGCGGAAAAGTGTGTAACGCTTTACGGCACTACTTCACTTCTTAGATGTTTGGCTCCGGTAATTCGTTTTATATATATATATATATATATATATATATATACTGTATATTTGTTTGTTTGTTTATTTTTTTTAAACGATAAATTATAAACTTGCCTGTCAAAATATCCGGTAATAATGCACATACAAAACGTAACCGTTCCACCTCCCATGATGGTGCGGATGGAACGTGTCGTGGTGCGTCCTGCACCCGCACCACGACACGTGGGCGCCGGCCCTCACTTCCTTTGCACCACAGGGTTTGCTTCACCCTCTGACTCGCGTGTGTCAGCCGAACTGCTAGGCCGAGCACATCCCGTACCTACACTTGTAGCAGGAGGCGGATCCCCACGCCCGCCGCAGGGGCTCAGTGCTCGCTGAAGCGGCATGGTCAGTGCAAGGGGCGCTGTAACCTAGGTCTACATTATATTTGCGTTCGTAACTCTTATTGAAACGTGACCGATATGGGTCGAATTTGTCCGGTAAAATTAATTATTTTCGGAACCTGGACCAAGTTCTACGACACTGGTGTAAAAGTGCAATTGCACTCAAACTGTAGGGGCGTCAAATCACAAAAGGCACGTGATGCTACTTTAATGAAAACCTGACGTCAGTGGTGCATGGATGTCGTGGATCCAAGTTCAAGTTCAAGTTCGAAAGGATCCGACACGACAAGGTGAATTACATGTGTATTTGGGACGGTCTCAACATGTCGTCATCCGAGTTTGATCCAGATCGGTCCATTATTGTGGAATAATTTAGTAAGAAACTTTTCTATCATTGCGGTAACTCACACATGCGTAAATGACGGCGCACACAGCTCACATGCAAATGTAACTGACATCGGACCTTTCTGGAAATCATGGATCCAATGAACCCACCGACAATCTGAATAATATGTGTATTTGGGGCAGTTCCAACATGGAGCTGTTCGAGTTTTATCCAGATCGGTTCAGGATAGTGGAAGAAGTTTGTGATCAACAATCGCAACCTCACCAAGATGGTGCTCTGCGCGCATGAGCAAGTTGAAGGAGTACACAGATCACGTGATAGCACTGCAGTCTAGTGACGCACAGATATAGTTGCAATTGAACATTAACCAAAGGAATATACAAATTCTTACCATACAAAGCGACAAGTTTTATTTTATTACAATTAAATTTGTGTTTGAAAAAAAATACGTTTCAGTATTACCAGAAGACAATTGGATTAAACAAAGCGCAGCATATTAAAAGTCATAAATATATACGCTTCTGATGAAGCTGACACACACCAGAGTAAGTTCTACAAAATTAAAACTCAGTAACATCAACAACAATGTATACAATTTTCATGAATCATATTTACTGGTAACAACAACCATAAGAAATTACAAAATACAAGCAACACATATTTATTGTGTATGTGTTTTGAAATATTTTCATTCTTTTTGTGTTTTTGGTGTACACTACACGCAATTAATTTCATTATACAGTATATCCTCTACAATTGAAGTCATTTAAACCACTTACCTTGGTTTATATATATATATATATATATATATATATATATATATATATATATATATATACACCCAAAATGGACTATGTGTACAAGAGATCAGGTGGAAGGGGAGTAAGGCCAGGAGTATCGGAGCTGGGTACAAACTGTTCTACCATTCCATTGCTGGGACCACGTCGTTAAGTGAATTGGTCGATAAGTGAGGACCTGTGTTATTTCACGGTAAGGGGGCGTGGCCATTGAAAACGCTAGCGTAGTGAATACTGATAGACTGCGGGAACGAGACTGAGACTGAGAACGGTGATGCACGATGAGATGTATACAGTGTATATAGTGTATAAAGTATACACAGTGTACAGTATATATAGTGTATATAGTATATGAAGGGTGACGCACGATGAGATGCTTGACACTGAGACGCCGCGCGTTAGGCCCACGGCCTCCCAGCACCACTAGAGGCCGCTCTTGCCCCATCTGCAGCTCCCCCCTTGAGCCAATTGCACACTCCTGGGATCAGTTACCTGCATCACTCCACACAGTATTTAGTCTGGGAAGCTGGAGAACGGTCAACTAGCTTACCCGATTTGTACAGCTACTGGTGCCATGCCTAGTGCGTGTTTCAAGTCCCTAGTTTATGTCTCTTTGTTTCGTCTTACCTGCTTGCCGCCGCTCGTCGACCCAGTCTCTCCGTCCCTCTCCAGCCAGCCCGGTTTACCTGCTTGCCTCCGCGCGTCGACCAAGGCTGTCCGTCCCTCTCCCGGTTCCCTGTCTCTCCACCCGGATCCTGGACCCTTCCTCCCGGTCATCATCATCCCTGCTCCATCCCCACCTGGCCGGGTCCCCGGGCAGCTCCGTGTGGGCTAATAAACATCCTTCGTCTGCCTCCCGTCTCCCCGTGTCGTGCGTTTGGGTCGCTCCTAGCCCTGGTCGTGATACCGCGGTATTGTACACAATACCGACTAGTCCGAGAGCTGGTCGTTAAACAGGTTGGTCGTTAAGTGAGGAGTACCTGTATTGACTGGTCACAGTCGTCACTTCGGTAATGACGCCTCATGCTCGGTGTTTACATCCCGCAGCACGAGCAGCGGCTGCTCGGCCACACGGTTACCCGAGGAAAGTGGCTCAGAAAGTCTCCCCTCTTGTTTCTTTCCATTTGGAAAATAAATACATCTCCAATTAAAAAAAAATGAACAGTTATTATTGGTTTTGTTTGCACAAACAGGGACATGTGGTGATCGCTCTGATAGCAGAGAAATTGATGAGATCGCTGAGCAGAGACTTATTTTAGAGGTGATAATCTGTAGTTAATAAATTTGTAGTTAGTTACAACATTAACCTGAATAAATTCTTCAGTGTTGTAAACAGGGCAGTAGTGGTAGTAGTCTACTACTGATAATGGTAATATGTATTTATTACTGTGGCTGACAAGTGTATTACAGTTATAGGTAAACTAAAGTGGAGTACCGCCAACCCATTGAACCATGTTAAAACGTCATTAAAATAGTTTATTTGGCTGTGCCATGAAATTTGCACATTTGATAAGAGCAATACAATCGCTTGACTAAAATCACAGAAAAATTGTATCTTTTTTAAAATCCATATCACTAGAATATTGACATTTGAGTTTGTGTTCTCTCGTTCCTGTTATGTCAATATGCTCGCTATCGAACCCTGTTTTTATGAAGCTATGTTTGGGAAATTATGACCCATGTCCACTAGATGGTGCTGTTTCAACTACTCAAGGCCGTCACGGGAGCGAGTGTGATTTGATATCCAAACGGTCTGGTTGTGTTTCATAACTTGTGACACTTGTGCAGTTGTTAGCACTGTATAGTTTGAAGTACTCACTCCCTTGCGATCATGATTATTTATTTAACCTGTGCTGTCAGCGTGCTGAGCATACAACACATAGTATTTGTATGCTGTTGCGTCGAGGACAAAGTGAGTCTGCGAGTGGAATTCAAGTTCTCAACCTGCAATGCAACTCTTTATTATTTAATCATCAAGAACTGCTGCAATAACTGTCCTGTGGATGACCTGTAGGATGACAAGAGCACAGTTTTTTGTTATACAGAACCGCCATCAATCCCCCTCTTTGGAGAAGAACAATTTTATCATGTAAAAACAACTACACACTACTCCAAGAGGGGGAGAATCACCACGGGTGAAACAAATAAACATAGAACCAAACATGTACATGGAAAAACAAACAGACGACATGTATCCAAAGAACAGTTAATTAAGTCCAGGAAAACTGGAACAGCTATTAGACAACGTGGCCTCTTCGTGTCATAGTTATGGCAGTAAATAAGGGACAAAAGGAGAAGGATGTAACCAGGAGGTTGTTGGGTGTGTGTGTGTGCCTGTGATGAGACCTCCACTGTGTCTGTGTGATGTGTCCACCGGTGAGTGTACTGGACTAATGCCAATTGATTCTGGTGTATAAGGACGCATTATATCACAGTGCCTCCAAGCAGCGGAAAAGGCCCCGAAGCCACCCCTGAGGCCCGCGGCCATACAGACACCCCACAACCGCAGGAAAGCCCTGAGCACCCCGCCCTGCAGCCACAGAAGACCCCCCCCCCCCCCCCCAAAGAAGCCGGAAGCCCGCAGATCAACACCCAAGCCCGGCCCCGAGGAACATAACCCAGTCCCGGAGAGCGCAGGGAGACCCCGCACCCCTGAGGTGCGCACTTACAACCCCCATGTGCAGGCACAAGAAGCAGCCGCAGGCGTAGAACCCGGGCCGCGGACGCCATGCTCAGACGTAATGGCATTATTTTATGCTGGTGCATTTGACCAAAACCTGCTGTGCTTATGTGAGAATGTAATACATTTTATAATGCACTTCGTGAAGAGTAATAATGTCAAACATAATAGGGGCAATACATTCGAATAAAATAAATAATTTGTGAAATTTATCCTGGTGATCTCCCAATGACCTGATTATGCACAAACACCATTGACTGGCTGACTGGTTTAATTATTGTCCTACAGGGGGTGGAAAAAATATTGCATGAAGACATCACATGAAAACAGAGTTTGACAAACACCAACAGGACAGTGGATAAATGCCAATAAAGTACAGTCTCAATAATTATTGACGGAACTGTATGCCAACGAACACTACACGTTGTGAGATTCACGAAGAAGGGAATTCATGACAGGCCCGTCATTTGGAGAGGGCTTGTATACAAGGCTGACGCCTAAAGACTCATGAAAGGAGAACAAAACCTGAAGCCCTGAACAAAGGAACAATAAGCCCTCGTCCCCTTCCTTCCTGATGCTTTTACAGTATGTTCCAGGACAATAATGCACCCACACATATCGCTAATCAAGTTCACAAGTAGGCTCATGAACACCGGAACACAGGCCACACCCACCCTGGCCTCCTCATTGCCTGATCTGATCATCATGGAAAGCTTCTCCGCCTTCATCCCTCAAAGGTGGAACTGGAGGCTTTTCTTCTTGAAGAATAGCGCCAATTCCCACTACGCACAATTCAGGACTTTGCACGATGGCCTTCCAAGAAGGATCACAGCTTTAGACAAAAGGATGGCCCCTGTCCTCCTCCTCTGGGCAGTGCTTGGCAGGGATCTCACCTCACACGACACCCGACCCTGCCTGCTTCTTTGAGAGCGTTTCAATAGAAAAAACAATAACACCGTCACCGACGGTGGGTCCTCACCTAATGCCATGGGTACACTACCTGACTTTCAAAGCCGTCAGATTGCTGTTCTGTTCACACTACACAACTTTCTTTCTTGTGATCGGGAATCTTGAATTTGTTGTGGTTTTACACTACAACACATTACAAGATCTTTCACCAGAGCGAATCCTGACAGGTCTCCAAACTACATTTTGTCCCGAAAACACACGTGAGAAGTGACACCGGAAATTACATAATACCATGTGCAGAACAGGATTATTTATCTTAACATTTACATTTGTATTTAGCAGCTAAATTATAAACCCATCTTTGCCTTGATTACAAAATCATGAAATGTCTTCAAAATATTTGCTTTAGCGTTTTCAGAGCTCTTCACGTCACAGAAGAGGGCGCTGCTTTCTTAGAAATACTGATATCCCCGCCTCTTTTCCAACCTTGTTGAATTGAATGGAGTTAATATAAATGTTCACATAAAGCAACCATTTTACTCGTCTTTTTTTCAAAGTCAACTTTTTTTTCCATGAACCAGGTATTGAAAAGGCAAATACAACATCTAAAACTGTTTGTGTTATTATGGACGCCCTTATTTGTTTTAAATGCCAACAACAACAACAACAAAAACAAGACAATGCAATGGGAGAGTGGCGTCAGTTTCGTTGAGAGTCATTGTTTTCAGAAAACAATGACCCTCGACGAGTAATCGATTCTCACTGCACCCCATCAATTTGAAAACAACAACAAAATGACATTGGGGTTGTTTTTTTTGTTTGTTTTCTAAGGCGTCTCACAGGAGCTGCTTATTACAAGTTGGAGATCAGGGCATTTATTGAAATGTTGGTACATATGTTTAGACGGCGCTTGGGAATATTAAAATGTCATGCATACAAGCATAGTCAACACAGTTTGAGTACATGATCACAAACTTGTAAAAGATGATAAGATTCACTAGTGCTGCGTAAACAAAAATACAATATATTTCCTTATTGCCTTAATATGCCATTTGTTTAGGCGCTGCAACTACATGTGGCAGTGTGATAGTTAACTTGGGTAAATGTTTGAGCAGGCGGCGTGGCGTGTTCCACAATGTGAAGGTCAGTTGTAGAATTTAATTAAGTTTGCCTCCCGGTGAACATTGGCCCATTAACACCCAGAAGACAACTGGCACAGTGCTGAGACATGTCAGGCATGCAGAGCGAGAGAGAGCGAGAGAGAGAGAGAGAAATGCTACACACAGATTACCACCCAAAAAGACACGGCTAATTACAAAAAAACCTCGATATCTGCTGGGCCAAATACAGCAATGTGCAAATACAGCTGCAAGATTTGTGAGCTGTTGTGACCAGAAAAGGGTGTCCAGTCACCTGTGTAATCCTGCACTGACCATTTGCACTGTGCTGATCTCTGGAGATAGACATGCTGTACATACTGCACTTACAGAACAAATATCTTTAAATTCATTCAGTTAAAAGAAGAACATTTTTGCAGTGTTTGTATAATTCTTGCTCATTCGTATTTATATCTTTTTAACTGCAAGTCTACATTTTTCTCTTTTATTTTAAGTTATTTTTTAGTTATCTGGATATATATATATATATTTATGACAGAGAAATTACATTTCTTCCATGTATGTACATTTATTTTTATTTTTGTGTTTGTTGTTTTATTTCCAACTTCCTTTGGCAATGTAAACGCCTGTTTCCCATTATAATGAAGCCCCTTTGAATTGAAGTGAGAGAGAGAGAGAGAGAGAGAGAGAGAGAGAGAGAGAGAGAGAGATCTTTAATTTGTACTATTGAGATTTGGGAAAAAGGGATCAACATGGGGGGTTATCTCATATAAATATAATATACAGTATATAAAATATAAAAACAAATCTAGAGACACAAAATATTTTTAATATAAAGTCTTATCTGTTGTTATATTATTATTATTATTATTATTATTATTATTATTATTATTATTATTATTATTAATAATAATAATAATAATAACAATAATAATAATAATAATAATAATAATATTGTGATTACTATTATTTAATTACTGTTGTTGTTGTTTTTATTATTAAATAGTGTGTGTGTGTGTATAAATATATATATATATATATATATATATATATATATATATATATATATATATATATATATATATATATATATATATATATATATATATATATATATATATATATATGTGTGTGTGTGTGTATGTGTGTAAATAAATAAAATAAAATAAACGATGGGAGGGTGCAGATTGCACAGAGAGGGGGGTGGGTAATGGGTGGATGGGTGCTGGGTGGGTGGAGGTAGCGACAGATGTCCAGAGTACAGTGAAGGAGGGGTTGCACTCCTCCGTCAGCAGCGCTACAGCACGGTCCCAGAATCTGTGCCGCTGTCAAACACACACACACACACACACACACACACACACACACACACACACCCACACACACACACACACACACACACACACACACACACACACACACACACACACCCACACACACACACACACAAAAGGTATACGCTTCTACTATTATCTGATTCCAGAGCTGCAGCGGAGTAGGACCGGGGATCACGTTCTGCACAATTGGAAGCAACGTGCACAGGTCGGTTCACTTACTTATTTCCCTTATTAGGATGGAAGAAAAAACTGTAGACGCACTATAATCTGCATGTGAAGAATGTAACTGAAGGAAGGGTGGAAGTAAGAACGAGAGAAAGGAAAAGAAAAGATGCTGTCACGTCTCGGCAGGAGGCAGTCTAGTCTATCCATTGTTCTCTATCCTTCTATCCCTATCTCTGTCTAAAAGTGCGAGATTCTTCAGGGGCCAAAACAGAAATGTTGGAGGATTTGCCATGGTCATGGGGCTTCTCGGCTCGGAATAGTTTTTTATTTGACATAATAATCAGGATTATTAATATTTGTAATTTCGACCACACGCTATATGCCAAGCCCGCATGATGCGATTGGGATCAATTTGGATCAAGTGGTACAGCAACGCAACGCTTCGAAGTTCGAGTCCCCTGTGGCAAATCACATAAACGACGCATGTCGGTGAAACTGCGACCATTTCAAACGGGCCCGAAACAAAAAGAGGAGTGGAGGGTGGAGAAGAGGGGTGTGGGGGTGGGGGTATCTAAAATGTGGGATGGAGATCCCGAGTGCTTCCGAGAGGGAGTGCTCATTTTTTTTCAGGACTGTAAATCAGTGCGATCAACGTGCGGGTTCCAAGCGATGCGCAGGGCTCAACCAGAGCTTCCGGGGTTCCCCGCAAAATGATGAATAGTTGAACTTCACCAGAGAATCTATAATTATGACTATTTTTTTGGTTATAGTTCCACTGTTATCGCTACCTATAGTATGGGCAGGTATGGAAATATGGAGTAAATCATATATCATAATATAAATCTTCTCAGATTAGGGATCCCAGAGGCAAAATCGAATCAAATGTGATCTGTGGCCTAATGCTTATTAAATGTATAGCCTTTGATAGGAAAAGGGCTGAGAATCACTGCTGTAGATAGTTTTCCCTGCACCCATCTCCTAGTCGTTAGCCTTTAACGTCAATGACGTCTGCATCCAATGCCTTTTTTTTTTTTTTACCATTTTCACTTCAAAATATGATGACATTTTCCACCCGTTCCTATCCAATGGCGATGCACTTTTTGCACGCATTTCTCCTTTAATATTACATTTATGTGCTAAAGTCTACATGGGGTCGACTGCAGCTCTGGCAGAACTGTTGCATTCAGCAGTACAGCAGTAAGACTCGACGCCCCTTCTGGTTTCCAGTGGGAATTCAATTTTACATGTATCTATATTTTTCTTCTTGATGCCAGTCAGGGTTTATGATACTGATTCACTGTGGGGATTAAGTAGTTGCGTTTTCTACTGAATAGGGGTGGAGCAGATCACAAAACTCGTATCACGTTTTTGAGACACGTATCGGATCATTTTTCGGATCAGCAAAACAAAAAGAGAAAGGGAGACAAACATAACTTTGATTTCCATTTATTATGTAAAATACTTAAAGCAAGGAACTTTTGCCCACGGTATTAAATGAAAACAACATTCAAGATGTCCAATGTTAAAATAATATCTTAAAATATAGAAAATATTCAATACTCAATTGTGAAATTAAAGTGCAATATGAGGCACACATGATACCTTCTTCCTTTGAACATAGTAGTGAATGAAGAAATATGATTTGGTCCGCCCCCAGTAACTGAATTAAATTTCAATAAGTACCCAGTATCATGTTCAATTTCTCACGTTTATAACAAACTAAATGTCATAAAAATTGGTCCAGAAATAAGCAAGTTACAGTCAGCTATGTAGAGAATTATGCAGCTCTCAATACACATCGTATTTGTTTACTAGCGGCTCTTGACCGCTCCTATGTGGCGGAGGCCCAGACGCATAGCGGTGACATACAGCAGCTCATTCCCGACATGTCGTAAAGTAGCAGCAACATCGCGTGACGTACGGCACAGCAATCATTGCGCTTCAGAGTAAAACACAGCACGCATCTGTCTTGTCTCTGCTTTTCACTGCAACTCTGAATCGAGATGTATGGAATGACTACTTTAAAACGTGACAGCAGCAGTAAAACGGTATTTCACTATGATGGTTTGATGAAGTTTTGTAATTGATCCGCGGTTCACATGTGAGCTGAGCCGTGAGAGGCAATCTGTACGGATCATGGATCAACTACTTTGTGTTACACCACTTCTTCTGACGTTCGAGTGAGACTTATGCACAGGAGCCCTGTAGTCCATCCAATTAATATCAGCGTTGGATACGACGATGGCCAGTGCCTTGGTCTGGTGCATCTCTATTGCAGCACTATGAACAGCTCTGGTGCCTTCGCACCTCATCCCTGCAGCGGGTGATTGGCTGTTTTATCTTTGGCCTCTCATTGCAATCTCATCAGCTTGTATCTCATTACGTAGCTTGATTGGTTTTCTTGAGTGGATTAAAGCTACGAGTGATGTGAACTGTCCGAGGCCACCTACTAACTGTTCATTGCCATCATCAACGGTTGAAATTGTCCTTGCCGAACCCCCAAACGAAACCTTAATACAAAAAAAAATGGGTTTGATCATTTCTCCTATTCTCTCCGGTGCATATGGTAGTGAGAAATATAACACCACATGGTAGCAGACACTTTTGAGTGGTGCTGCTGTAGCTACTATGCAATCAACCAATCAATAAATAAAGGGTCTACTAAAAACCTGCAAGTCAGAAGGAAATACAAGAAGCTTTCAAGCGTACTACTAGTAATCACGTCAAATTCGAATGATGAAAGGAATGGAAAGATTGCTCGCTTGACCCTTACACCACATGCTGCCATTGAGTTGATATATACAGGATTTGTGGAAACAGCAGATACATAAACAGAGGGCAATTGAGACGTGAGGATCCTCCAAAGTTATCGTGCAACGATACAATTATTTTTCAATTTTGTTCCGTGACCAAACGACCGTAATTTGGCCTCTCTTATCACCCTCTAGACACAAAACCTAATTTTATATTATAGTGCTATACTCTCTTTGACCAGACAGGCTACGTTAAAACAGGTTGTTCCTGTTCGAGTAGTTCCCTTCCATGTTCTCTCCACTCAATGTGCCTACGCTAGCTGTAATTCAAGCTCCACTTCTCTCTTTTTCTCACGAAAAGGAAGTTGAAATTCTGTTGCAATTATCGCTCTTTTCATGAACTGCAGTAGATTACTAGAATTATGCTATTTTGGATCATACTAATTTTGGATTATATTATGTTTTACATTGACTTTTTATTACATGACGCATTTGTGACCGAACTAACAACAAACCCATTCACACCACCCAAGTAAATGCATGTATTAAATATAGCACATTTCTAGAGTAAGTGGCACAAGGTGCTTCTCTTGTTCATTAAAACAACATAAAAAAACATTACAAAACCCTTTTAACAGACAAAGGTAAAAAAAAAAAAAAAAAAAAAAAAAAAGACCTTATCTCCAAGGGTAGAGGTAGAGGTATTCCTGTTTGATGGGGGGACAAGAGGTTCGTTTGGTCGGTCGGGGCTGGATCACAAAGTGCCTCGGTTGGTGATAAAGTCATGGGGAGCCGGTGAAGTGGAGCAGAACAGCTGATGGAACATAAAACTATTTGTTATTCTTATTCTTATTTTTATTAAGCATGATTCTTTATCATTCAGAACTTTTTTTTTTTGCGATTCACGACACCCACTTCGCCACGATGAGAGAATGCCAGGGGGAATAAAATGCTAATCAAAATCCTTGAAGGTTTGTCCTGGATTAGTACGCTGCTTTGGCAAACCGCCAAAGTCAGAATTCCTGAATGGTTGTGCAGCCCCCTGGTCAGATGTTAGGATGGTTCCCATGCACTGGTTGTTTGTCTTCCAGCCAGGCTCTGTGGGGCAGGGAACAGACCCAGTCATAGTGGAATGTACTCCACTCTCCTCTGTGTCTCACTAGTCAAAAGTCTGTATGACATGTTTTGGGGTTGGATTCCGACTTCAGATCTCATCCACATGGACTTTGCATGTTCTCCCCATGTTTGTGCAGGATTCACCTGGGTGCTATAGTCTCCTCCTACCACCAAACACATTCATATTATACTAATTGGAGAATGTCATTTGCCCATAGATATGAATGCTGTGTGGTGTATATTTCTGACCCTGCAATGCACTTGTTGTACCTTTCAGTGTGGATTAGCAAATGAGCACAATCCAGAGGTACAATTAATGACTGAAATCAGCTGGCTCCGTACATGGCTCAAACAAAAACATGGCAGGACTTTTACTTCCTAGAATTATCCACCTGTTCTTGCTACTCCCACTTGCTATGGTTCAAAACATAAGTTTTAACTGAATAATGCTATCAAAAGTAGAGGAACAACCGTGCAGATCAAAATTTGTTTTTTCATTGATGGAAATTATGGTCTTAAAATTCACAGTTTAACTAATGTCATTCTCTGTTTGGTTCTAGGAGACACCATGGGAGGAAAACTCAGCAAGAAAAAGAAGGGATATGACGTCAGTGACCCCAAAGAGAAGAAGGACGAGATCACGGCAGCTGCCGTCAGTGTGGTGGAGTCCATCCAGGCTAAAGTGGAGAGTTCAGCACCGGCCCCGGTAGCAGAGATTACTGCCGAGGCTGCCAAGGTGGTTTCAGCAGCAGTAGAGGAAGCAGTAGGAACAGCAGTCGCAGCAGTTACAGAAGCTGTGGAGACAGTAGTGAAAGACATCTCAAAAGAGCCAGCTTCTGCGGCTTCAGAGGAACTGGCTCTAGTTCCAAAGGAGTCCGAACCAGCTGTAGTTGAGCAGTCTGTGGAGGAACCATCCCCTGTTCCAAAAGAAACAGAAAAGGTGGCAGAAGATCCAAAGGAACCAGAAAGGGCTGCAGAAGAACAAACTGCAGAGGAAGCTGTCACAGTTCCAAAGGGACCAGTATCAGAAGCAGAGGAACAAAATGCCGCTCCGGCAGAGGTCCCAGCAGAATCGGTTTCAGTCCTGGAGCCTGTACCCATAGAACCTTCTTTAGCAGCCAAAGAGAAAGCATCTGAAGAAGCAGAAGAAGCACCACTGCCTCCATCAGAGGAGCAAATATCTACAGTGGTTCTTGAAGAACCTGTGGCTGCAACAGAGGAGCCAGCAGTTTCTTCGTCACCAAAAGGGCCTGAGTCTAAGCCAGAACCTGAGGTTGAGCCAGAGCCTGAGGTCCAAGTGCAGCCTGAGCCAGAGGTCCAAGTGCAGCCTGAGCCTGAGGTCCAAGTGCAGCCCGAGCCTGAGGTCCAAGTGCAGGCCGAGCATGAACCTGATGTCCAAGTGCAGTCTGAGCCTGAGGTCCAAGTGCAGCCTGAGCCTGAGGTCCAAGTGCAGCCCGAGCCTGAGGTCCAAATGGAGCCTGAGCCCCAGGTCCAAGTGAAGCCAGAGCCCCAGGTCCAAGTGCAGCCCGAGCCCGAGGTCCAAGTGCAGCATGAGCCTGAGCCTGCAGTCCAAGTGCACTCTGAGCCTAAGGTCCAAGTGGAACCTGAGCCCGAGCCTGAGGTTGAGGCCCAGTCTGCAGCTGAGCCCCAGACAGCTACTGCCATTGAAGAAGAAACTGTGGAGGAATCTGCTCCACTCCCTGAACAGGTGCCAGAACCAGAGGCTGGCACTCAGACACCAGAGGTTGTTCCTGCCATTGTAGAGGAAATCTCTGACACTATACCTACAGAGCCGGAGGCCATTCCAGAGACCGTTCCTGAGCCAGAGACTGCTGTGGTGGACACAATTGTGCCTGAACCTGCTGCTGTCCCTGCACCTGAGTCTGAGTCAACCACTGAACCTGATGTCTCAGTAGAGGTATCGGCTGACGTAGAGGCAGTGATCCCAGTCACAAAGTCAGTTGAAGAGCTGCCTGTGGAAGAGGGGTCTGTAGCACAAGTTGTACCAGAGTCAACAGAAGCAGAGCCTGATGCTGCAGTAGAGGAACCCAGTGCTGATGCTGTAGCTGAATCCAAAGCTCCAGAAGCCACCCCCAACATTGTCATCTCAGAGTCGGTCGCTGCCAGTGAGATCACCGCAGAGGTAGAGGTGGTGGCCGAGGTCTCTGCGGTAGAGCAGCCAAGCCCAGAGCCTGAGAAGGAAACCAAGATGGAGAATGGGGGATCAGAGAGCCCATCTGTTGTAGAGGAAGCAGATAGACATGCTGCTGTGAACGGAGAGTGCGTGGAGCCCGCTGTCGTGTCAGAGCCACAGCCAGAGAAGTGTGTGAATGGTATCGAAACACCAGAGGAGTCTGCTGTCAATGGGCAGAATGGCTTGGGAGTGAAAAAAGACTTGAGCCTGAGCGGGGACGTCCAAGAAGCTCCTGACACTGTGTCTGACCTGATCAAGTCTGTCATGACAACAGACAGCCAGGCTGTTGACCTCATCTGAATGATGCAATCTTTCTAAAAAAAATAAGATAAAATGTGAATCCAGTTATATCCTTGTGAGGATGCAAGGAAGCCATCTAACAAATACACACAGGCTTTCTGGGATGCTAAAACAACCGCAATTATCTGTTGTGGAAACTCAGGCAAAATTTGTTTTTGCGGCTAAGAAATTCGATGTTCTGACCACTCGAGGATAGAAAGAGATCAAGTGAAATAGCAAGTGAGAAGGCAAGATGGAAGTGCCTCCAATAGGTTGTGTTTGAGAAGGCAGTGCAGTTAAGAAGTACAGTGGAACACGAGCAGAGAAAAACCATAGGACACAAATCAAAGAAATTGAAGAACGGAGTAAAATGATCTCTTTGTTTGCGAGCCTGATGAATGAAACAAAACAGGTTTGTAGGACACAACATATAACATTAGTATTCTATCTGATTTCCTTTTTTGCGTGTCCTTTCCATAACAGTATGAGCAGACATGGATGTAGTGTTTTGGCTTTTTATAGCTATACAACCTGAGGAATGTTCATTTTATTTGATGGTTTGATGTAGAGAATAAAAAGAAAATGTTATAGTCTATCGGCCATTTGGTTTTCTTCCTGTGCATTCTCAACATCATCATTGCATGTCAGAATATTTTGGGTGTATATTTCCGGTGTCACTTCTCGCATGTGTTTTCGTGACAAAAGGTAGTTCGGAGACCTGACACACTCGTCTGGGATTCCTCCTGGTGAAAGACCTTGTAGTGTGTGACCCTGTGTCACCGATCAGTCGTATAGTGTGAAACCACAACGAACACAAGATTCCGGATCACAAGACAGAAAGTTGTGAAGTGGGAACTGTACAGCTATCTGACGAATTTGAATGTCGTGTAGTGTGCCCATGGCATGAGGCAGATTGAGAAGAAGTGGTCAATACATTTTTCATCCCTCTGTGTCCTGAACCTAGGTATTGTTGGGCTGCATGCTAACTGTGTTAGCTCCATGCAAGGCTGCAGATTGGATCAACTAGCCGAGCGCCTGTGAAGTTCAGGAAATAAACCTTACAGCATTTCAAAATCTGAGCTATTCAAGTGATACATATTGTGCCTTTAAAACAGGTAAATATAAAAACATAAAAAGAGATGAGCTTAGTAGTATTGTTGCTAGGTCCGCGTCTTTCCCGCGGAATTGTTCAACTTTTGAAGTGTTGCCGCGGATTGAATTTGTTGTCCACCAGTTGGGTGGGGTTGTAAATATTTTGCATGGAAATTACATGAATAATATGTATAAATAAAAATAAAAATAAATAAAAATTGGGTTTAGGATGTATGGAATGATGTGGAATGAAACCGTGTGTAATGGGGAGACCCCCCTCCGCTGGCTTTGGGCTGGTTTTGATTGGCCATTACGCTGGTTCTGTCACACACACCTGGCAACCTTGCTCCGTGGTTTCAAATGTTGCTTTATTCTGTACTACTATTTATGACTATCCATCCACTGGCTTCAACTGAGTTGCAGTGATAATTGATTAATTCAGTGATTTATTTTTAAATGATTTTAGTGATTGTTTGAAGGTGCAGGACTTGACCGGCAACACAGTCTCCCAGGAAAGAACCCTCTTATCACAGTCTCTAATAAACTGGGAAATTAGATTATCCCCGGGTTGTAGATTGTATTTGGCAATCAGCGGCACAGATTTCTCAATTGGAATGCTTAAATAACCAGATTATAACCCGAAAAAATAATGTCGAGCAGAAATGAATGAACTCACTTTGATCACCCCAGCCCACCCGTCCTTACATCACCACCTCTGCTGTCGAGAAACCCAACCACCACCGTGTTAGCCCCCTCCCCATCCCTCGGCATTTTAAAGATTGGAGCAGGAGAGGTCGAGCTCCAGGCGGGGGAAGGGAATGCTTGGAGAAGGCAGGAAGGAGGAGGTCGGGAGGGAGATGGGGAGCAGAGTGGGGGGTTGGTAAAAGGAGTAGAGGGTGGTGTGGGTGGGGGTGGGGGTGGGGGGGGGGTTGATGGGTGTAGACTGGTGCCCCTGATGCAACGCAGAGGAATGGAAAGCAAGCTTTTCAGACGTCTCAGGGTGCTGGGTTTCAGCTGGTAATGCAGTCTCCGTTCAGATGGTGGCTGGTGGCGGTAAACCGTTTTTTGGCACCCACCTGATTCCTGGGTGCCTTCCCCCCGCCGAACACCGCTTCACACCTATGCTCAAACCGTTTTTTGACACCCACCTGATTTCTGCATGCCTTCACCCGGAGAACACCGCTTTACACCTACGCTCAAACGGGGCGCTCGGCCATGCAGGCGCTGAAGTAAATGCATTAGCAGGCTGGAGTCAAATGGGAGGCGTTTGTGTGTAAACATATTTGTGTGTCTGTGTGAGTGTATTTGCATTGGGTAATTTAGGGGATGCGTTTAGCCGAAAACAACAATTATTAGTAAGTACATTGGTGTACGATCACACAATGCCCTAATATCCTAGATTTATGTCAGAAGGTCTGATGGTGATATGGAATCTTCCCGTATAACCGCCCTCCCTCCTCAAACCGCCCAACCGCTTTATAAGTCTCCCCACATACCAGCTCTCTCCAATTTCTTCTTCTTCTTCTTCTTCTTCTTCTTCTTCTTCTTATAAACTGCTAGATCTCAGCTTTATGAGAGGAATGTGCAGCAAAGGGATGGGGATGGGCGTTAGGGTGGGGGACGGGCTGGATGGATGTCTGGCATGTTTTTCTTCTCTCCGAGCTGTTCCATCAAAATGTCTCTTTATATGGATGTGGGACAGGTTAAAGGACAAAAGGTCACCGGCTCTAGAGACTTTTCCAAAGCTCTTGAACGTATAGTTGATATATCTTCAAACTAGCACTGGCGCAGAGTATGAAAACACACAAGGGACACTCTACCCCGTAAATTGTGTTGTGTTGTGTTTGTGTTGGATATAAGTGCTCTAAGGCTTCTGGCTGCCTTTCGTCAAAATAAGGGAAAAGGTGAAATATTTTGTTAACATCAATGCACATCGTCTGGTGTTTGATGAGGAAATTGTATCGTCACCTATTTCAGTCTTTCAAACGTTTTTTTTCTGCCATGGTACACATACAATTAAAAAATCCCACGGCACACTGCTATCCTGTTAAAAGAACATCTATAACTTTGCTTATTAGTATAGCTTACTAAGTCCTCACATTCAGTGTGAGCCTATTGTGATGAACACAAGCTGCTATTCTGGCTGGAACTGATGAATCCGAGCCTGAAAAAAAAAATCTTTGATGGTGGCATTTAACTAAAACTTATCTACATGAGACAAAACATATAAAATAACAGAGGGCCACATAATGCTGTAAGCAGTTATAGCGATGGGGATGACAGAAAATTAAACTTAATTAAACATTTTAGGCATTGAAAAAGGATGTTAGTTTGTAATATATGCTATTTAAAATGAGTTCCAAATCATCAAATCAATGGCAATGAGCATTCACCTTACCAGCATTGCTTATGTTTTACTGTCATTTTATGATCTACATTTTTTCTTCTATGATGTAAATTCAGTTTTTTAAAAACTAATGGTGGCTTTTCACTTTTTACCTTGACCAAGGCCTCTATATCTTCATCTAACAATCATTAAAAATATAATATAATTTTATGATTTGGTTTATACGATCTGAACTAAAGGATCTGTATAATCAAATCGGTATACACATCTCACATCAAACACATAACTCACTTGCTGAAAGAAAATAAGCCCTGTACCTTCCTAGCTGGAATTTAGTGATGATATAGGAGTAAAATGTCAGTGGAATGGTTGTGAAACTAGTGGGTAAAAGAACAGCTCCAAGTTCTGCAGTGACTTGAGTGGTTGGAGAAGCGCAGCCCCCCTCGCTTCTCTCTCCCTCATGCACCCTCTCAGGGCGACAGAACAGGGTCCTCTGTCCACCGAATCTGGATGATTTAAACACGGGCTGGAAGTGGCGTAGTTGTAAAAGGCCAGCTGCATCGCCTGGTTACCCCTAACACTATGCGCTCTATATGGAGGCCTTGGCACGGGGAGCATCGTTGGTGTCCCGGCCTCTTTTCTTCCTGTGAGAAGACCAGCCTTTGAGAGGCAAGAATGTGTGTGTAGTCCAGGGAGCTAACTCATCTGACTATATAATCAGTCAAGCCGCAACAGGCAATGGACACATTATACCATTGTGAAATTAGCCCTTCTTGCCAAACAATGAACTCTGTTCTTCAATGCAGCTCGCCATTTGTGATTCCAGCTCTTCCGAGGGTTCCGGGCAAGGTAAACTCAAGGATCCCCCAGGTGGTAAGGGGGCCAACTTGCCAAACTTGCAAAAAAAGCATTATTTCATTCATTAATTTCATATGAACTAACTTCATACTCATTTAACTGATGTGACGACATAGTATGTTTTTAGGGTGGTGGTACTGACAGAGTTTGATACTGATTGTATTTGTAATTTCCCTTTATAAGTGATATTTAAGTCCCAAAAAAAAGAAAGGAATCGTAAGAATGAGAGGAGGTGAGGACCTGAAGGAGGACTGCTTGTATGTCTGGTACTACTGAGCTGGGGGATGAACACAGGCTCTCCCCCACTTCAGCCTCCCAGCTTGGCTTGTGTGTGTGTGTGTGTGTGTGTGTGTGTGTGTGTGTGTGTGTGTGTGTGTGTGTATGTGTGCGTGCGAGCGTGCGTGCGTGTGTGTTTCGGCAGGGGAGGGAAGGGAAGGGGGGTGCTTAATATGAGTCAGGTGGCCGAACCAGAGCAACAGCCAGTCACTGTTTATTATTCAAACAGGGAAGAACTGTACGCACGCACACACGCACGCACGCACACACACACACACACACACACACACACACACACACACACACACACACACACACACACACACACACACACACACACACACACACACACACACACACACACACACACGCACACTAGCCAGTTAGTCGGAGAAGAGTGCTGGTAAGGATCAATATTGATCTGGAAGGGTTTGTCTAATGGACACTGAGAGCAGCAGTGATTCCAAATCTATACAATCACAAGCCAATCACGCTTCTGCTTGTGCCCACGCACACACACACACACACACACACACACACACATACACACGCACACACAAAGGCCACCCCCACTTTCTGTCTCGCTGTGCTGCTGCAGCTGCTGGGCCAAATAAGCACTTAACAGCTGTGTGTGTGTGTGTGTGTGTGTGTGTGTGTGTGCGTGCGCATGCGTGCGTGCGTGCGTGTGTGCATGTGTGTGTATGTGTAGTAGGTTTCACAGGCAATGCATGTGCAAAGGGGGATAAACCCTTTTTCACAAAGCTAAATCCTTGAGAGAGGGTCAGAGAGAGAGAGAGGCCATTTATTCAATACCATGACGTGTTCTTCACAAGTGCATCTTTCCAGTTTGTCTTCATATAATGCCTCCCAGAAAAAAACAAAAACATATTTATGCTGTCAGACAGAGGTATTTCCACCCACATGATGGGAGTAGCACCCCTGGATCAACCAATACAAGTCATTGGCCAGGCGATGAAACTCTAGATTGAATTTTATTCCGCCAAGTGAGAAATGAGTAACTAAAGTTGACATCCAAGCCTGATTGCATCAGCCTGTTTGTATGGGTCATGTAAGCCTTGTAAATGAAACAATGGATTGGCAGAGGGGGAGGGGGTTGTAGGTGCAATATGTGTTTAAGATTAGTGATGGAAACTCATTCTGTGTTTGTTCACCTTGTCCCCTCCTCCAGGTCATAGTAGAGGTCCCAGCAGGAGATTGTTTTATACCATATCTGAGATATCTAAACCCGTGGCGCCATTTACTTAATAGAGGCAAAGCAGCACAGGAATGCTAAAGGGAATTCTGATTGGCTTTAAGGTTAGATAAAATCTTAAGAGGCATGGTGCTCGTAGTGGTGTCCGTGTTGTCTACATTGGCAAGAAGATGGCAAATTTCTCCACCGTGGTTAATAAAGTTATTTTTTGTCGGAATACGCCGGAAAAAATGTTCAATTAAGTTATGTAGCTCAAATCGAACGAAGAGTTGTTACATGACACGGTGTGAGATGTGACCTTGGCTCTGCACGGTGACCGGGTCGAATCAAAGCTGCTGATGGTATAAGTCAGCCGCTGCACACCGCCAGCGTGGCCCCTGATGAATAATTGATCAAGAGAGCTTAATGATCACTGGCACTCAGAAGACATCTGAGGGAGGAGGAGCAGAGGAAAAAGCAGACGAGAGGCGGTGGTGGTGGGGGCAGAGACGCATTAGGATTATTGGGTTGTTAATGTGCGGGGGATGATTATGAGATGGAGGCATGAAAGAAAAGTGAACGAGATACAGAGAGAGCGAAAGAAAGAGAGATTGATAGGGAAATTCAACTGAGAACCAACAACGCACGCCATTCTCTGGGCGCTGCTGTGTTTGGTTGTGAGGAAGTAGTTGCAGTCGGAGGGAAACCAGCTGATCGGCTGGTTTCGATCGGTTAGGTTTGTTGGCAGGCTGAGCGATCGTCTAAAGGGACGCTCAAAACATAAATATTTAAAGGAAGATAATAAAACAACATTTACTCTGAAAACATTCATACTGAAACACACTTAGCCGATTAAATCCTTTAATCTACGGTACAATTTGTGTTTGGAGAATGAAACCATCCTTGAGCTCCGACTCCAAAACAAACCCCTGTCTTACGGGACATTTAACTTTCTCACAATGAGGAGCAAAGCAAAGCAAAATTCCGGGATCTTGAACAAAGCTCC
Source organism: Zeus faber (assembly GCF_960531495.2). Classification (NCBI taxonomy): domain Eukaryota; kingdom Metazoa; phylum Chordata; class Actinopteri; order Zeiformes; family Zeidae; genus Zeus; species Zeus faber. Next base: position 34,173,846 of record NC_137190.1, on the reverse strand, counting down.
AGATTACCAATAGAAATGCAATAATATCTGCCTCGTGATACGGAGTGTTCCTCCAATGTTATGAACATCCATCAAATACCTTTTGAGATAATGCTTTCATAAACATACAGACAGAAAGACCTGCAAGCAGACACATTTACACCGACTGCAAAGAAAATAATTTATAAAGAGGAAGAAATAGCATGTACTGCATGGGGTGGCCTCAAAATACATGTTTGTGGTTATATTTCAGGATTATTACATCCGTCAGAAATGGAAAACAATACATAGCCTCACCTGAAATCTCTTTCAGTGGTAATTGTATATCTTTTGCGCATTGTCTTTCTATTCACTCCACGGCCACGAGAACATTCCGAGCCCAAAGCACCGCAGCCCCAGAACAACAAGCAAGCATACACACACACACACACACACGCACACACACACACACTCACATTTTTACACTCCTGCGAAGGTACACGTGCACATTATACAGTATATATATATATATATATATATATATATATACACAAAATATATCTACATATATGTCTATATTAGTTTGAGGTATTACGATTACAACAGAGTTATTACCTTTGAACCTCTTATTTGAATCTCTCCTCTGACACTCCTTTCGGGAAGGCACATACATAGAAGAATCAAGTGGAAAAGACAAATTCCCTTTGGAACATTTAACACTGTTTTCACAATTGTTGCGCCTGAATTGGCGCAGCTAAATTTTGAATGTGAATGATGATATGCGTGATAGAACTCTACATGCACCACGCCCCTGGTATTGAATACATAGGGGTCTCGTCTTGCTAGTCGTGCCGGTTCGGGGTTCAGCAAGATGCTAATCGAGTGAAACTACTTCTGTTGAGGGTCTTGGTTGATACTTCCAACACCCAGGGCAGGGAGAGATTCCAACAATGCAATTTGGATTTTACTCGGACATACTTAGAACTGAATTGCAATTTTGAATAAAGAAGGTTTGCCTTAGAATTGGGGATAGGGGTCTTTTGCATTTGAACACACACAGGCAATCTGCTGAACACATTCCCCAGGAGGCGCACAAGTTTAACGAGTCCAAAGGTTTTAAACAGAGTGGGCTCCGACATCCACCACAGACATTGTGTCTTGTGCACACATACCTTAAAGCACTGTTTCACAACCTGGCACACTTTTTACAATGAAACAATCCCATGGCACACCATTATCCTTTGTCCATTAAAAAAGTCAGAAACATGTTTAACTGTGCTTATTATCATGGCCTACTAATAGCCATGCAAGACGCTGCAAGCAATTTGAAAGACACTGCCTTAATGAGCCCGAAGACCAACAGATCTGAAAGATTGTCTGCCGTAGAACGTGTTCCGCGCCTGCTGTGCCTCAACCTCTCCGCGTTTGCAAAAATGGCCAAGGACTTTTAAGACTCTAAGAGAACGTGGCAGCTCCTCAGCCTTGCCTTTCACTTTTACTCCTGTCATCGGAGACAGTCGTGGGCACAGAGAGGGGCAAGAGAGAGAGGGAGGGAGAGCGAAAGAGAGAGTTATGAGTCCAATTGGCAAACAAATAGCTACTTATGTCCTCATGAAACCATGAACAATTCTTGCTTTTTTAAATTTTTTTTAAAGGAGAATTACATGTTTTACCACCGTGGCCATTTGCACACTGATAGCATTTTGGTTGAAACAATGATTGTCTATAAATCGATGTATGCTACTATTCAGCACTGCTGCCTGCTGACTTCTCTGCAGACACAACATCTTTCACTTATTCATTCACATCAGTTAGATTTTCGGTTTTTCCTATTAAAAAATGTGAGATTTGTGAAGATTTTATGGAGGGGACAGGCGGCTCTCATAACAACACTGGTATTACACCGTACATACTGTAATAAGATAGTTAGAACATAGGAATAATTCATATTCATAATTTGATTAGATCATCAGCCTGCCAGGAATTAAAACTGTACAGGATTTTAAAGATTGCTTGGACTAGGTAGGGAATAGACTCACCCAGCAGCTCACTGTCTCCTTCGGAAAGCCTCCCCTGTCTCAGCCCTCGGTTATACCCCCTCAGTTACCTTGCAAACGAAAGTGAGTCCCAATTGCTGTGGCTACAGGATTTTCATTAAACGACAAGTATACTTTTGTCCTAACCATTTAGATCCTATAATGTGCTCTTCCTAACTTTTTACTATCCATAAGAAGGGTACTCAAATTTAGGTGACTTATTTCTCTAGTCCAGAAGGACAAATGCAACTTGTAGCTTTAAATACAGGTATAATGTTTATTAAAGTTTTGCAAAGGGGTAGTAAATCAACACATGATACAGACAGGTTATGATTATTGGTAGTGATAGAATCAAATAGTCAGCCTGACCAAAATCATTAAAAGAAAAGGAAAAAGTAATAAAAGCATACCTGCAGGGTTTCCCTAAGCTATCAATTTTGGTCGAATTTAAGTTTTGGAGCAAGCCGGGTAAAATTGAGATAATAACCGGATGGTAGCAGTGTACCCATATGAATCAAATGGTTTAATATGAAAAATTTGAAATGTAGTTGAGCAGCCACACCTGACCTGGATCTGGGTGATAAGGGCAGAGTGGCTGCATACCTGTTGCTCTTGGTTGGTCTAACGAGCAGCAGGTAAAACCACCATCCCCACACACACTCAGGAGAGGAGCCCTGTCATGACATGCTCTATCTGCTCCTGGCTAATTCCACCTAGCCTCCTCTCTACAATAAACTGGTGTGTCTACAACATCGTCTTCTGTGTCTCTGTGCCAGAGGGCCCTGAAAACACCACTTGGGTGTCGTGTGGCAGGCAAAACTGCCACAGTGATGATGTGGAAAAGTTAGGTATTGAGATATTTGAATATAAATGTATATGTATGTATAATACCAGGAGAAGTCCGAAAAAGTGAGTTACTGTATTTTCAGCAAAAAGATTTCTACGTAATATGGGGCTTTATGTGGATTGATTCTGAGATGTTCATTTTAGGAAAAAGCTAAGATGGCGATAGTTAGGGAAGTAGGTCATGCGCAGAAAGTACCAAGCAGGGACAATACCCATAGCAATAATTGATCATGCGCATAGTATCCCATTTTGTATATTCTGTATATTTTCATATATCTGACTATTTCTGTTTTTTTTTTTTTCTGGCTATATATATATATATATATATATATATATATATATATATATATATATATAGTAAAAAAAAGTCACCTTTTATTATATTACATTTATATTCTGAAAACGATTCACACTGTTAAGCTTTTATTCTAATGTCAATCACACCAAACCTCAGCATGACCAAATTCCTAGTATATGTAATTATATCTGGTTATATAACTGATTCTAATATTAATAAACTGATTCTCATTCTGACTGATGGAACAAAGGGCGGATATCCTAATCAATTTTGGTTCTGTTCTTTACAAAAATGACATTCAAGTGTGTGTGTGTGTGTGTGTGTGTGTAAATCTGTGTGTGTCTGTGTGTGTGTGTGTGTGTGTGTGTATGTGTGTGTGAATTTGCATGTATTCTGCACGTGTTCCAGTGAAAGTGAAACACACTGAAGCGTGGAGCAGCTGGACAAAAGGGTGATCTCGCCACCCCCCCAAGAAAAAAACCCGGAGAGTTTGTGTGTGTATGGGTGTGCGTGTGTGTGTGTGTGTGTGTGTGTGTGTGTGTGCATATGTGTGTGTGTGTGTGTGTGTGTGTGTGTGTGTGTGTGTGTGTGTGTGCGTATGCGTGTGTACGTGTGTGTGTGTGTGTGTATGTGAGTGTGTGCGTGTGTGTGATGGGAGGGGTGGTGGTTGAGGGGGAGTATATTGAACAAACAAGGACTCCCAAATGCCCCCTCCTTTAGATGCATTCACAGGGAATCACCAGCGCTGTGCTCCCCTTCTGTCGCTGACCTCTTCCTCGCCTCATAAATTCTTAAAAACACACACACACACACACACACACACACACACACACACACACACACACACACACACACACAGACACACACACGCACACACACAAAACTCCTTGCTCTACACCCACATGCACAATTAAACATACAACACACAAAACCAACACAAATCAATCCCCAACATGCGCACACACGATTAAACACACAGACACACACACACACACACACACACACCTCAACTGCAGAGCCAACACCAGGCCTTTATTGGAAGCAGGCTTATCATATTAGCGGCAGGCTTTTATATCTAATTCTCTCTGGTTAATACGTATATTTGATCATATTTTAGTATGAATTTTGGTGATGGTGAAAAAAGAGAGAGCTAGAAGCTACCCTACAAGTCTCACACACACACACACACACACACACACACACACACACACACACACACACACACACACACACACACACACACACACACACACACACAGCCCATGGCTTTGCCATATGTCCACCACACAGGGCTGGCAGCATCTCAGCGCCCACACTCCCCCGACCAAACTGAACTGGTGAAAGGCATCAGCCCCCGGACCCTTGTGATAAAAAAACGAACATTACTATTCCATATAGTCACAATCAACAAATTCCAGTTGTAAAAAATGACAACTGCATTGTTATTTGTTGATAATTTATTATCGGGTGAATATAACTCTTGAAATCTCTATTATATATTTTCTATAGATGATCTTTTCATGAGTATAGCAAAAATGACTCTAGACCTGTAAAGGGTGAAATTATGTAATTTTGTTAAGTGGTCAAAATTTGTGGAAATCTTCTATTCTATTCTCTCCTCGTGCTCTTTCTGGCTAAATGAACCCCACACGCCTCGGAAACATTCTCCCTCTGTTTGAAACAAACCTCAAGATTTGTCATCTAAACATATTCCGTTGTTAAGTGGAGTGTTCCGGGAAACAGTTCCCTACCCTGGCTACATAAAATGTGTTGCTTCTATTTGTGTAAAGTTTGTCTTGAGTGATGAGCCTCTGAGACTGTGTGACTCTCCGTGCCTGTAATGTGTAACCTATAAGGCGGTTATAGGTGGGCGTTTGGGTTATGATTTCCCGGTTGAAATGCTATGATTTATGATTTCCACTCACGAATATGCACACTCACGTACGCGCGTTTCTGCGTGATATGACAAACGATGTGACGCGAGGAACGTTTGCAGCACAACGGTGGTCGTTTAGATACAATTTTCATTCGGATGCGTCGGAGGGAAGTGTAGCTCTGTAAGACTGAGGGGAGGGTGAGGGGGATTTCTGATGACTAGGAGTAGTGATGGAGAGAGAGAGCGTTTACTACAGTCTGTGTCTGTCTGTGTACTGCATGTGCGTGTATATCAATGTGTTTTTTTGTGTCTGTGTCATGCAATGTGTCTATGCATTTGTTTATGTGTCTACATGTATATGCATGTATGTGTGTGTGTGTGTGTGTGTGTGCACTGGTGTGTAATATGCATGGGTGTGCATGTGTTTTTATGCACCACGTGTGTGTTTGTGAAAGTGTATGTGTAACGAAAAAGTGTATTTGTACAGACAATGTGTTCCATCAATGTGCGTTTATGTGTGTGTGTATGTGCGTGTATGTGTGTGTGTGTGTGTGTGTGTGTGTGTGTGTGTGTGTGTGTGTGTGTGTGTGTGTGTGTGCGTGCGTGCGTGCGCACTGGTGTGTAATATGCATGAGTGTGTGTATGCATGTAGTATGTAGTATGCATGTGTTTTATTCACCACATGTGTAGCTCCCCTCCAGTTACAATCACGACACCAGGCACTCTTTGGTTATGGGCATTTATTTGCACATCCATGCCTCCAACATGCTGTGAGAACCAAATGAAACAAATACACAAATCATAAAAGGATTACAGAACATTCTCATACAGAATAACCATTAAAAAACAGAAATCGCACAAACACAAAATGTAGCTTGCATATGTCATTGGCCATGTTAACTCGACGGGAGTAATAAAGAAGACTTCCAGCTTAGTCGTCATTTAATTCCACTTGTTCATGAAGATTACTCTGCAGCAACACAACTTAAACGTCATCCTCCGTGAATCTGACAAGGGCTCAGCCTCCCTGCTTAGGGTGCAACCAACAATAATGACCGACTCCACTGCAACACAGAACATTGGTTCTGCCACGGAAACAGCAGACAGGTCCCCCCTGACACATGATCCATATTCATATCAATCAACAAAACGTGAACTGTTCTTACATTCATTAAATCTTAAATTATGAAACTAACTTAAACTGTATGACTGACTGATGAGTCGTGTGTGTGTGTGTGTGTGTGTGTGTGTGTGTGTGTGTATGTGTGTGCATGCGCACACATACACATGTATGAGTGTGCATTTTTTGTATGCACCGTGTGTGTGTGTGCTTGTGAAAACGTATGTGTACAGACAATATGTGTTTATGCATCTATGTGCGTGTCTACATGTATGAATATGTGTGTGTGTGTGTGTGTGTGTGTGTGTGTGTGTGTGTGTGTGTGTGTGTGTGTGTGTGTGTGTGTGTGTGCGCATTTCGATGTATGTATTTTTGTGTATGTGTCTGTGTCTCTATATGTGTGTATACACTTTGTAAGAGCGAGGGCGAGAGGGGGAGAGAGAGAGTCCATCTCGCGAGGTCAACCTCCACCAATAACTTCAATTCTGAACAGCAATAACAATAAGTTATCCTTCATCAAGCGTCCGAGCGCTGCATGTGGGCTCCGCGTGACATTCCACTGACCCCTCCCGCAGCGTTTAGAGAACCAGGAGTCCAGAGCACCATGATTAGATTAGTGTCTGGGTTTTTGCGGGAGCCTGTGTGTGTTTGTGTGCGCACATGGTGTATAGATGTGGTTTAGGTTTGTTGGCGGATTATGCTGCCGTGAGATTATTGCTATCGAAGCTGCTTAGCTGTCGCTAACGAGATCAAATTGTGACAAAGCCGACGAGGAAAGACTCAGAATAAGGAATAAGAGTGAGCAGTAAGAGTAGTTAAAGTAGTTAAGCCCGCATCACACCGAATAGGACAAACGACACACATAGTCCATTCATTCATATGGCGATGCCATTATCGCGTCCCATCAAAAGTCCGGGATGCGTTCAAGTTTTCCAACTCATGCAAAAGGAAATTATGTCAGCCAAGTCACGTATTTCAAAATACTGACATTATTAACGTTAACGTTGGATGCGACCATATTCACTATCATTAAATCTCTTTGAGTGAAGTGTACGTATTACATTTTTTTTTTCACACTTTGCAACATCTACACATAGGTAAAGGAAATGTTTTACTCTCATTCATGGAAAATGTTGAATGTCCAGCTGAGCAAACTACTCGCTGTTGTACTGGAACTAACAAGCTCTCTCATTTTCCCTGACATACAGTATTTTGGAATGTGAAACCATACGCAGTTCTTACGACGGCCACTAAGGGCAAAGATCCGACTGTCGCATACGATTAGGACTTGGTCTGAAGCCGGCTTTAAAGTCGTTCAAGTAATTAAAATCAAGAGAAAGTTTTCGGGTGGTGTATTTTTCTCTGCAGGACTCCCCTCGGGAGACTTTGTCATCAAGAGGGAGTTTTATTTCATGGTGACTTATATTGAGGGTAATCGTAGCTCACTTTTAGCTTATTATTGTTTCCACAAGTACTCGTCATTTTAAACTATTTGGTCGTTATAATGTACGGCTGTGACTTTGGAATGGATGTATTGAATAAGCGAGTATGAAATAAAATAAATAATTGAATAATAATAATAATAATAATAATAATAATAATAATAATAATAATAATAATAATAAATAAAATAACAAAAAAATTCTCTACAGACAATTAGCAAAATAGAAAATAAGTAAAAGAGTCTGAAAAATACAATACAAATACAATAAAATAATATATATAACACACACACACATATATATATATATATATATAAATATATATATATATAAAATACACAAATAGAAAACGTAAAAAACATAAAACATAAAAAAAAACTGAAAACACACCATCACTTCGTATCGACACCAATTACAGCACAAATCGCACTGTTGTTCGTTTTTACATCAGCATTACCACTAAAACAGTTAACATTAAACGTAGCATCGGCTGATGTAATGCGGTGACACCAGTTTTCCGAGTCCTGGTGACAAGCAAAATGACTACTACAAGCCGATACACTTGTTGCGTGTTATTACTTTATCCTAAAAAATAAGGTGGCTGTCTACTACCTGTAGTCCACAGAGTCCTGCCTCATGGTGTCTCTGTGGAAGGAAATCACTCCATGTGGAAGTTCCCAACAACACAGTTCCATTCAAACGGATGAAACACTGCATGTCCCTCACACATTTAATCAACTTTGGGATAAAAATAAAATGGACACGATTCAGACCCGTTTCCCTGGAGCTGCAAGGAAACTCCATGTGTGAGGACACAAACACGGAAAATGTTTTGGACTGTTTTCAACTGCTATAGTTTGTATGTTACGACTGGCTCGAATGCCACAAAATAAGGAGGGACACAAAAAGGGCAAAAGAGATGAAATATCAAACGAAAAGCCCTACCGACGTCAAGCAGGTAAAACGATACACACAAACACACACACACACACACACGCACGCACGCACACACACACACACACACACACACACACACACACACACACACACACATACACACACACACACACACACACACACACACACACACACACAGCCAATAATACCCTAAAATGGAATGACTGAGCGTAGTACCTCCAATACCTCCAACCGTAGTCAAGTACAATAGAGAGAAGGGAAGAAATGTAGAGCGACTGAGTAGGACTAAAGAGAAATCCAATAAACGGTTTATTTAGACCAATTTGTATTCTCCTGTTGTCGTGTGTGTGTGTGTGTGTGTGTGTGTGTGTGTGTGTGTGTGTGTTTGTGTGTGTGTGTGTGTGTGTGTGTGTGTGTGTGTGTGTGTGTGTGTGTGTGTGTATGTGTGTGTGTGTGTGTGTTTGTGTGTGTGTGTGTGTGTGTGTGTGTGTGTGTGTGTGATAGTATTCTTCCAGCTCCTTGGTTGGAGCCCTGCCAGGGCTCCCCATGTGTTTACGTCATAACCCGATCTCCACCAATCATCCTCTCCTGTTCATGCTCGCCATGAACTGCCTTTTGTGGAGCGCCTTATGGCGTCAACTGAGAAATGAAAAGAGTGGTAATAGTATTCTTTGGACCACTGATGCATCTCTAAATATGGATATCTTAAAATGGTGATATATATATATATATATATATAAATCTGTATCATGGGGATGGTGGGCAAAATGGTGCCCAAAAAAACCTCCCTCTTGAATCTCGCTTTAGACCACACCTGACGCCCCCTTCTGGCTGACCACCAGAGAACGACTCCATTTCCTACCGTGCCCCTTTTTGAGGTCTCTCTCTCTCTCCCTCCCTCCCAGGCGTACCGCTGGGTTACAAGTCTCTGTGGCTTAGTAAATACGAGCGCAAAGCATCCCGCTAGTCTGCTGACACATCGAAACATCCTGTCTGCACACACGCACACACAGGCGGAGCGCAGAGAAATTGCCTATTGTGCTCAAAGTGCTTGGCTATTAAGAGCCCTGAGTGCAGCAAATGGACAGATGGACTGTTGTTTTTGTCTTTCCTTCCACTGGCCGTCGTCTGTGCTTTGTCCGGTGAGCACGACCACGACCTGTTTGTGCGAGGACAAAAAAACCCAAAACGACGAGGTCGAATCGGTCCCTCCCAGTGGAAATACGGCCCAGGAATGTGGAGAATGCTCTAATCTCAAGTGGCATTCTGCTGTGGTGTAGAGGAGGGGGAGAGGGGGGGTCACGGCAGGTGATCCAACACCCGCCCGCCCCACCCCAACCCCTCCGACCGACCCCCCCCAAATCCCGCCCCCGCCGCCCCACTATGCACGCGTGTGTCAGGTCTAATTTGTTTCTACAGCCCTTTATCACAGTTACAGCTTCAACCGGCCGACGTTAATAGGATGAATTGGTGCGTGCACACACACACACACACACACACACACACACACACACACACACACACACAGACACACACACCGGTACTCTTCCTCTCCTCCGCCACCGCCCGCCCCCCAAGCTCAGACAAGGCTGAAAGAACTACCAAAAAAGAAAGAAACCTTCAGGCATAAAGGGCGGCGAGGGTGGCAATGACCAGCCAGCATCATGAATAACCATTAAGTACATAAATAACGACTTTAATGTAACTACCGATTAAGGGGCTCTGTATTTTGCGTATGATGAACATCAATAATAATAATAATTATTCCGCACAATGACACAAAGAACAAAAGAGGTTAGCGTCGACACGTCTTGAATTGCTTTATTTCCATTGGTTAAACGTGCGGTTTCTGTGGGAAACATTTGTCAGTAAAAGGAAGGTGAGATCATGTCATGTCAGCCGGAACAGCTACACCTCCAGTAAATTCACTTCAATCACAAAACGCAGAGAGCCTGCTGGGGATGTTTTCGCGTCTTGAAGAGGAGCATACTTGAGGTTTGAGCCGGGTGGCTATGTTTACTCCTTTTCTCCGACTCTCGCTCAACAATAGTTCCGGATCTTCTCTATCATTTCATCGGTTTTTCAAAGTCATTATTAAAAGAAGCATCGCATAGCTGGCAAAACGACTGCGACAGTTATTTAGCACATGCGTGCCCACTCTGGCGACGGCAGGGATGTCTCCACAGTAATTTGCCCCCCCTGTTTCTGTTTTCTTTCCAGCAAAAACGGCCTGTTAAATGGAGCAGCAGGCACTTTCTACATGTGCCAGATATCAAGACCACAGCTACATTCATTTTCCTTAGTGTTCACATTGGTTATGTAATTTCCGTCCTTATTTCCCCTTGCTTGTGTTATTGTTAGCATAGAGATTTGAGGTTATCAAACAAAATGAGCTATTGCAGCTGTGGTAGTTTGAATAGGTATTCACTTAATAGGCAGCCTGGTTGCTGACTTAATACAAGCTAATACATTGTTGTGGTGTGGTTTAATCCGCCACACCTGTCTCGGGTCCAGGTAATTGCGCCTGGGATCAGGGTGGCTGTACGCCTGTTGCTCGTCAGAGCAATCAAGGAGTAACAGGTAAATTACCCCCCCACAGACACACACACACACACACACACATGGAGTGCCTCTGCCATGACATGTGTCCATCTGCTCCCAGCTGGTTACATCTGTCCACTCTCTACAATAAACTGGTGTGTTTGCAACATCTCTGCCCTTATCTGTGTCGGAGGAGCCTGAAAATGCCACTCGGTGGCGTGTGGCGGCTGGACTGCCACAATTGTTTTCTCCGTGTTTTTACTAAACAAATAAAATATATGATTCTACTTACAAAACGGAATGCATATAATAAAAAAAAAAGACAACAATCACTAAGAAAGGGAGGGCCAGCATTAACAAATATGTTAATCAACACTAATCAGAATGAGAGTGAGTTTATTCCGCAAAGAACATTTTCATGTGTGTCAGAGTGTGAGTAAGCGTTAAGGTTCTCATGTTCTGTGTTTGCAGTCATCTGGGGAAGCTTAGAGTCACGCCACTTATCTGTGGAATTTACACACACACACACACACACACACACACACACACACACACACACACACACACACACACACACACACACATTCATAATTACAGATGCAGACACGTACATAAACCTCGGCGTGTGCACAGGCAGAAAGATATGCACACAAAACAGATGTACATACTTGCGCATACACATGTACAAACTCACACACCCCTCTCTCTCTCTCTCTCTCTCTCTCTCTCTCGCTCTCTCTACAGATAAAATAAAAGTTCCTGTTTTGCAAATCTTTCCCGACCCGTTCAACTGCTGAGGACATTTTTGTTCGTAGTTCATAGTTTCCAGCGGGATTGATTGGTCCAAATGTGTGGGAGTGAGCACTGATGGGGTCCATGCCATGCTGGGCCAGCACAGTGGAGTCATCACCCAGGTAAAAGCTGTGGATCCACTAGTAGCATCTGTCCACTGCAGTATACACAGAGCAGCGCTGGTTATACAGACAATGCCTGCAGATCTAAAGACTGCTCTCGATGAGGCAGTCAGAGCCGTCAACTTCATCAAAAGCCACCGAAATCATGTTTATTTTTTCCATTTAATGTGACGAGATGGGCAGTGACCATAAGCAGCTTCTGTTACACACTCTCAAGGGGGAAGCTACAGATGCGACTTTTTGAATTGCGGGATGAGGTGAGGGCATTTTTTCACGACACAAAGTTTGAAGTCGCAAATCGCTTCAGTGATTTTGAGTGGCTGGCTAAATTGGGATACCTGGCCAACATTTCCCGCCACTGAAATAGACTCAACCTCAGTCTCCAATTAAAACCATTGACCATGTTCATTGTCCAGAATAAAATAGAAGCCACCATAAGAAAAATGGATATGTGAGCCAGGCGAGTTGACCAGTCAAACTTTGACTCGTTTGAGAATCTGTCTGATTTTTTGACAAAGGAAGAAATGTGGCTTCCTGTCACCGTGATCAATCATGTCAGAGAGCACCTGCATGGTTTGAGGACCAATACTTCCCCATCCCAGATGTGAAGTGCAGCTGGATCGAAAACCCCTTCGTCAGCCACAGTGACGAGACCCTCGCGGCCTGAGCACAAAAGAGCAGGACAATCTTGTGGATCTCTCCTGCGACAGCGCATTGAAACTGGCTTTCTCAGAAGTACAGAAGTACCTGACAAACTTTTGGCTTCATGTTGCTTCTGAGTAACCCGATCTGTCCGACAGAGCTGTGCGATTGGTGATGCCTTTCCCGACGACGTATGAATGTGAGACTGGCTTTTCGGCGCTTGTGGCATTGAAGACGAAATACAGGAATAAACTGAATGTTGAGAAAGATCTTCGCCTGAGACTGTCGTCCCTTAAGCCAAACATCAAATATTTGGTGTCTGCCATGCAACATCAGCCTTCTCATGAGGTGAGTTAATATTAATGTGCTCCTGTTATTATTAGTTTTATCAGCACTGGAGTGAGTCATTAGGATACATTCAAAACACTGCGCCCTTCAGACAACGCTTAACAGATACTGTTACTAACGTGATGTGAAAGTTCCATAGATATAAGGTTATTTTTAAGACACCTCTTTTTTTTTGTATGAGAATGCATATTGTTAAAATATACATCCTCTGAGAATGCACTGTTTGGCTCCCGTATTACCTCTGGTCGGATGTGGGCTGCGAACACTTTTGAGATTTTAAAGTGGGCCGGGTCCGCCGTACGTTTATTTCAAACACACACACACACTCACACTCCAGTTGCATTTAATGGATCACCTCATGTTTCTTTGGGGAACTTACAGCTAAAACACACGTGTGAGGGTTTTGAACAACGGGACGTGCTTAAAATGCCACCTGGACATTTCACATACTGTTCTCATAGCTGCCATAGTTGAGTTTTGAATGTTATCCTCAAACAAACAGGTGGTTGTAATTACAAGTCAGTTGGGAGGAGAAGAAGTGAGAAGGCGGAGAACATAAATCTTTGTTTCGGCCATGTTGGCATTAATGTGTTTGACAGTTGATCAGGGAACCCGGCTTCCCGGTCCCCAGTTTTGTGGGAAACTCGTCGTCCTTGTTGGAGAAACCGGTTTTGTCGTTTTCCGTCTTGATGAGGCTCCCTTCGTGGAGGTTCTACATTTTATCTTCAAGGCGCAATTCGTCTACTCTGTGTCAAATGTTCCACTTGAGCCCCGATTTAGTTACAAACACCATGTCACCATACATGTGACCTTGCATCTTCACCGTGGAGAATTGAAAAGAGTAAGCTAGGGTAAACCCCAAAGCATCATGGGTGGACACCAATATGAACATAATGGCTTTTTTGCCGCTCTAGAGTGAGAGAAATGCTCCATCTCTCCCAAAACGGGGCCCGCATATGCTTCCCACAGAGCACAAGGGAGCGGGGGCCCTCTCTCTTCCTCCATCTCTGTTGTTCTGAATTTTTAACAGGAAATTAAACAGTAGCTTGTGTCTCTTTGTGTTAAGCAACAGCAGGTAAATGATTTGCCCGTATGGCCGGCAATGCTGCCGCATATTTGGGGATACATTTACAATCCCTGCACTCTGCCTCCCATTCGCTGAACTAGATTCATATCAGACGCAGTCACGTGTCTGGAACCTACTACACACACACACACACACACACACACACACACACACACACACACACACACACACACACACACACACACACACACACACGCACACACACACACACACACACAGGCCACGTTTGTCTCCTACTTAGGAATTCCAGCCAACCGCTTGATGACTGACATTGGCTGGGCAGATGAGAAGAATGCCAGAGTGACGGAGATAAGAATGGCACCTGAGGAATGTGATCCCAAACCCCGGTCTTACACCATTTTTCCTCTTCTTCAACTAATGATACCCTAGAAAGAAGTGTACTCAGTCACGCACACGCACAGACACACACACACGCACACACACACACACACACACACACACACACACACACACACACACACACACACACACACACACACACACACACACACACACACACACACACACACACACACACACAGACATAGACTGAACTGTCGTTGCACATTGTAGTTACCTGCGACACTCTGCATGCGCGAAACACACACATTCTTGTACTGGTATCAAAGTCAGACCAGAGTAAACCAACCTGGTTAGATGAAAACTCATGTTACCACTTCTAAATCAAAAAAATATATCAGTAAATTTGGTCCTCACAAGTATAGTAAAACACACACACACACAAACACACACACACACACACACACACACACACACACACACACACACACACACACACACACACACACACTTGCACCAACCAAATTAATAAAGCAAAAAAATTATTATTATAGATTTTCAATATCCTATTTGGTTATTTTAATCAATTTTCCTTTCTTATATTGTTTATTACCCTGTAACTCTGCTTTGGAAGTTAATATACAGATGGATTTCTATTATATTGTTATCATTCATTACTATTAGTGGTGGTGGTATAATGTCGTTGCAGTTGTTTTATAGGCTTGATTTCTTTTTAATTGTATTTGTATTTGTGGATGTAGTTTATTTTACACCATAAGTGAATGAAGGGGAAGCATCTCTAGATGTAATTGTAGTCATGTAATCTTAATACTTTGATTGAATAATATTGAAGAATGCCCTTTTTCTTTGAATAAAAAGAAAGTAAAAGCAACAGTTGGTTGCTTGGTTGGCCTGACGGGCGTTGCTATAAAAGCAGTCCTTGTGTCGCTGAAGCATCTGTAAAACCTGAGCTATTCAAATGCGCTAAAACAAAGTAAAGAAAATTGAAGTTGAAGTGGGCCTTCTTCTCTTCACATTTGTTTTTGTCCACCAACCGACTTCAAGGTATCCCTGCCATTTGCAGGGTTGCATTATTAAGCTCTGCTGTAAAATTGTATATTGTGTAGATGTACACGAGCAGCAGATCGACCAGCTTCTCCAGCACCAGTAAGCCCTCTGGCCTTCTAACAGCTGTGTAAGTGCTGAGGGAAAAATTCTCGCTGTGGATGGTTCCTTTTTATACCACTTTGTGTGCGTGTGTGTGTTTGCGTATATGGCGTGTGTGTGTGTGTGTGTGTGTGTGTGTGTGTGTGTGTGTGTGTGTGTGTGTGTGTGTGTGCATGAGCACTCTGGGCCGTAACCTGACACCCATGTGTTGCAGAGGCACTCAGACTGCGACCACATCTGAAGAGGCTGGGCTTTAAACCACTGAAACTCTAGCTGGTTGGGTGGATGATGGGTGGGTGGGAGGATGGATTGGTTGATGGTTGGATGGGGATGGATGGATGATAGATGGTTGATGGATGGAACGGCAGTTGAATGGATGGTTGGATGGATGGATGGATGGCTGATGGATGGTTGCATGGATTGATGGGTAGGTGCATGGATGGGTGAAAAGAAGGTTGAATGGATATTGGATGGATGCCTGTGTGGATGCTTAACAATGGATGGATGCTCCCATGGATGGACAGCTGCCTCGAATCGGCTGAATCAGTGACCGCGTGGCACTGATTGGTCCGACTCGGGGCAGGGAGCTTTCCTAATGTTTGACTGTCTTGCAGAGTGGATCGGCGCACAGACTCGTCAGCTGACCAGAAGCCTGAGAGTGGAACGCCATTCCTCCTGCTCTCAAAATCATTATTATTTATTATTTATACTCGTGGCCACCAGACGCTTGTGGCAGGGGCTGTGGACTATTACGAACTACAACAGCAGCTCCTCCCCAGCCACGAGTGTGGACGCCTCCCTAACCAACGAACTGAATTCCTTTTTTGTGTGGTTTGAGTCTGGCAACAGCACCACTAGCTCGCCAGCTAGTTGGAGTTACACCACCAGGGATGAGCGTGCACTCTCAGTATCCGAGCATGACGTCAGGAGGGCTCTGATGCGGGCGAACACCAGGAAAGCTGGGGGCCCAGATGGCATATCTGGACGAGTACTGAAGACCTGTGCTAACCAGCTAGCCCCCGTGCTCACTAGGATATTCAATGCCTCCCTGGCCTGATGGTCCCGTCCTGCTTCAAGATGTCCACCGTCATTCCTGTTCCGAAGATCGCCTCTCCTGCCTGCTTGAATGAAGACCGTCCAGTGACCCTCACCTTGGTGGTCATGAAGTGCTTCCAGAGGCTGATTAAGGATTACATCTGCGCCTCCCTCCCCCCCACCATTGATCCGCTGCGGTTCGTGTACTGGCTAAACAGATCCATGGACGATGCAGTCTCACAGGTACTGCACACCACGCTCACAAAATTAAAACACCTTGATGGTCGGAAGGGGGCCTGTGTAAGATTGTTGTTCATTGACTACAGTTCAGCTTTCATACCATAGTCCCCACCAGACTGGCTGTCAAGCTGAAGGAGCAAGGACTGAACACTCCGCTGTGTGCCTGAATCCCAGACTTCCACTCAGCCCGGCCCCAGGTGGTAAGGGTGGGGAAGTACATGTCCAGCTCCCTCACCCTGAATACAGGATCCCCCCAGGGCTGCGTCCTCAGCCCCCTACTGTACTCCCTGTACACACATGACTGTGCGGCCAGGTCCAGCTTCAACACCATCATCAAGTTTGCTGACGACACCGTCGTGGTGGGCTTGATCAATGACAACGATGAGAAGGCCTATTGTGAGGAGGTGGCTGACCTGTCACTCTGGTGCCAGGACAACAGCCTCCTCTTGAACGTCAGCAAAACTAAGGAGCTGATTGTGGATTTTAGGAGAGGATTACAACCGAGGACACACGCACCGTTGGTGATTAATGGGACTTCTGTTGACAGGTTTAGCAGCTTCAAGTACCTGGGAGTCAACATCACAGAAGACTTAACATGGACTTTACATACAGACACTCCAGTGAGAAAGGCGAGGCAGCGTCTTTTACCACCTCAGGCAGCTAAAGGAATTCAGGGTCTCGGTGAGGATCCTCAAGTCCTTCTACTGTGGAGCGGTGGAGAGCATCCTGACAGGCAACATCACTGCCTGGTTTGAGAACTGTACTGCTCAGGACAGGCGGGCCCTGCAGAGGGTGGTGCGTTCAGCCGAACTTACCACTGGTACTACCCTCCCCTCAGGAGGGCCCGCAGGATCATGAAGGATCCTCACCACCCCAACAACGGACTGTTCCAGCTGCTGTGGCCGAGCAAGTGCCTTCGCAGTCAGACAGTGAGAACAGAGAGACTGAAAATGGAGTGGAAATGATGGAGTTTCTTCCCGCAAGCCATAAGGACTGTCAATGCTGACCTCACCAGCGGTCCTAAGAAAAGCACTGAGACACTCACACTGCCTTACTGTACTGTATGTAGCATACTGTACTGCATACTGTATCACTGTTGTAGGTTACTGCATACTGTGCTGTATTGCTGTTCATTTCGGTGTTACTGTATTTCTGTGTTGTACTGTTGTATACTATACTGTATATCTCTATACTCACTTTATTCACGTGCTCTTTACTGCACATATCTGTATATACAAATAGCCTATCCCATATACATAACCTTATTCACTTCTATTTTGTACCCACGCTTTGTATTATCTTTTTAAGTCTAATTTAATTTAATTTTGTTGATATAATTCTATTCACTTACTGCATTACGTTTTAGGAATAAGTTAGTTTCAGTTAGTTCGCTAGGTAGGAATTAGGTTAACTATTACGTTCGGTTTAGTAACTATTGTGCATAATCTCCCGAAGTGTTGCAAAGACATTTCACTGCATGTATGTATGAAAGTATGTATATGTATGTGACAAATAAACCTCTTGATCTTGATCTTGGCTAGTGAGCCTTTTTGTTCGATGCTATAATAAAAACTCTCGACATGTTGGTAACCGCCCACAGGATGGTTGGTGATGGATGAATGGTTGATGGATAGATGGATGGATGGATGAATGAATGAATGGAAGGAAGGAAGGTTGAATGGATGGATGATTGTCTGGTTAGCTGCCACTCAACCAGGTAGAGCAGACAAACCAGTATAAATCCTATTATCACAATAAAAATTGCAGTGACCAAGTGACTGACAGTTATCCTACAATGTTACTTTGCTTTCCCTTGCCCGTGATCAAAGACATATATTTCAACTTTCTCTGCATTGGACACAAGGATTGGCTGTGTAACAGCTCGATTTTTACTCTGAGAATAAGCAGTTTCGCCGATCATGAAAAAAGGTGTTTTGATATTCTAGAGTGCATGTTCTACTTTAATACGCTATAGGAGGCCTGTTTTGGAGTCAGCCTGCTCCCTCCTGGGTCTTGTGAAGGGGGGGGGGAGTGGGGTGAGGAGGCAGCTGGCCCCCACTCACATCAATCTCAGGACATACCGTATAATAGGTGATACATATCAGCCATCTGCACTGCAGCCACTGAAGCACCCCCTCTTTCCTTCTGTCTGATGCTTACGTTCCCATGTAACGTTGTTACCCTGAATATTACAAGTGTAGACTTCAGGCTTTGCTCTGACGTGATTTTGTTTCGAGTTGATTTCACGAAATTCACACCGTGGAAGGTATGAGTTATTACTTTAGCCTATAATTGACATGTGGTTCAGTTCAGGTTCTTATGTTGAATTGTAAGAAATGTTCAGCCTGTAAAACCGTTACTACGGTACATTTCTATGTAGAGTACTTTAGGCGCATAAAGATGCACTCCATCTCGGAAAATCATTTATATTTCACTTTAGAACCTGACCAGGACATATCCAAGAGATCACAGACCGCTCCCTTGGTGGAGATGGTAGAAACCGGTTTTTAACGTCTAGGAGGTACCAGATGTATGATGTAAACGTGCAATATGTTCAAATAATCAGTTTTGGCAAGTGAGTTACTAATTGGATACAAAAATGCATTTTGGTCAAAATGAACAAAGACATTTAACATATACATATAACATATAACAGCATTTAAAATAATATTTTAAATGCTGTTATATAGATTTGAAGTTTATTTTATATTTTTAATTGAATCATGTTCCATGATGGTTGGTATATTATACCAACCATCATGGAACATGATTCGGGACCACTGGTGTGTGTGTGTGTGTGTGTGTCAAGACAAGGGCACCTTGGATCTCCAATATTTTAGAACATGCAACATTTGACATCCACCCATCTCCATTTCTCCCTCCCTCTCGTCTTCAGCCTCCGCCTCTCCTCACTTTCGCATTATCCTATTATGCCCCTTTTCGAAGCAACCGGTGATATAGAGCTCATGCTGAGTGAGTCAGTGCTTCTGCATGACGCATTGATTTTTTTTTTATTTAGATTTTTTTTAGAGAATGAATGACCTTCCCCTTCCCCCGACCCACCCACCCACACACACACGTATTGTCCCCCATAACCTAAAAAGGAAGCAAAATCTGTTAGAAGCCAGGTCTGGAAGCTGAGGTCAAGATAACATCCACAGGATTGATGTGTGCACAGTAAAACAACACGCTGGCCACAGTTTTACTCAAAATCTAGTCTGAACACAATCCCCGATCCAGATTTTTTTTGAGCACTGAACAACCTAGAAAAAAAAAAATCACGAAATGAGTTTGTGTTGCAAGATCGAAATTTGATTCACATTGAAAGTGAGGACTTTTCAGTGATAAAAGGTTTGACAAATTTTTTGAGGTTCTTGATGAGTCACCCAGTAGAGAATCATTCGATTTTCTGACTCTTGGTTCCTTTGACCCAGTTGTTGTAATGCATGATGAACGGGTCAGAAAAGTCGGTGTGGCTCTGAGTGAAGAAACCTTTTGGTGGAATGCAAAGACTAAATCAGCGACATTCTGTGGCCATACTGTGGCCTTCAGTGCATTGGACATAAATTTATTTCTGAGTAATAATTTTCAGTTTTTGAGTCAAAGTCGCAATTTTTTGCCAGAGTCACTCCTCTCATTGACAATCT
Organism: Zeus faber; assembly: GCF_960531495.2. NCBI lineage: Eukaryota > Metazoa > Chordata > Actinopteri > Zeiformes > Zeidae > Zeus > Zeus faber. The sequence continues at coordinate 34,153,431 of NC_137190.1, read as the reverse complement.
GAGTTATTCAAAAATTGTGTTCGCTATGAACGCACCTTTTGCAAGTTTTTCATCATTAACTATTAGAAGGCTGTAGTTGAGCTAAGTGTGGGGATATGTGCCGTGTCATTATTTAATTGTAAGAAGCATAAAAATGAAACACTGCCCTAGGCTACCTCATAACCATGGATTCAACGCCAATGCTGAAGATTTTTTAGTGAGACAGCAGCATGGAGAGGATCTCCTGAGATAGCTCCGATTTATCACATCTATTTTCGAAAAAGAAACGCTACGCTTTGACGTTTGGAGGAAAAGAAAGAAAATGCCAAAGCAGGTGACATTTCCAGACTTATGGGTAATAGGTTTGTCCTCTGCTCACATGTGACCTCTGAGCCCTCTTGTTCTTTTCCCCAATCAAAATGAAAACAGGCTAATCTGCCCTGTTACGGCCATGCATATAACCAAGTACAGTAGATGACATATTCCAGGAAAGGATTCACAGACATTGAACACATATGGTTTAGTGCTTCAAAGCACCGTCAGCTCAGAGTTGGGAAAAAAACAAAACCATAAAAAACGGTGTTTTTTCCTTGGTTCCGGTAATCTATAAAATACATTTTCAAGTGATCACATAGAAAGCACAGGATAAAATCGGTACTGTATGACCATCGGCTGGTAGGCTGGCTTCTAGGGGGATGGGACGACAAGTTTAATTGATCTGTTGATGTGGCCATTTCATACGGAAAATGCAAATTTGCAAAGTCACCAAGAGATTGGTGAATTTGTATTACTTATTGCAATCGTAATGTCTTTTGATTGTTGAGGCCACGCCTGCAGTTGCACATTGAGCACCTTGAACGCCTCATCACAATAGTCAAGGAACAAGACAAAGCCAAGCCCCAAATTGCAAATGACACAATAAGTAGTTATTTCAAAGTCGGTTTTACTTAATGAAGAGCTATGAGTTGGGATTGGTCCGTAAAATAGAGTATAAAGAGCCATATCTACCTTTCTACACACTACGACATTTTGCACAGACAGGGCCAATAATCCAGCTTATTACCAAAGCAACGGAGATGTGGCTCCACAAACAGCTTCTGTTATGTTTTGCAGCAACGACATTATAGGGGCAAGAGGAGTAAAACGAAACGAGTGTTGCGGGTAATTGGAGCCATCTTCGTGTGTCCGAAGTGATCTGTATCAGACAAACCATGCAAGGATGTTGACACAGCTGGATGGGGGACCCCCCCCCCCCCCCCCCAAAAAAAAAAAAGGATTTAATGTCTCTTCCAGAGCAGCTGGAGGCCGTGGCCTTCAAAGGGAACTGCCACAAGTTAAAAAAAAACAAAACAAAAAGAAACGTTTTTCGTGACACACACACAATAAATCAATGTTTTTTTTGTGGGCTGGAATTTGATTGAGAGGTGAAGTTCTGAACCCGAACCACTGCCTGAAGGAGAGATGGTAACGTGGCACGGCCCCTTTAAAAGTCACAGCAATTAATTATAGCTGTTTTCACTTACAACTTAGTTTGTTTTTTAATGTCTTATAGCTTAACGGCAGAATTGTCACTGATTTTTATGAGATGAGACAGGTTCTTATTTAATACGCATAGCACCAGGCCTGAACGTCAGCTGATCAGCTGATCATTTCCATGAGCAGGGTCATCACCAAGGCTAATGGTGGAGGATCTAGAAATGAGCATAATTGTATGAAATGTATGGAAACACCAGTAAATCCTACCAAAACCAGCCATCACACTATGTCCTCTACACATTGAACCTAAAAACGCATTACTGGAAACGTTACAGGGATTGGACTGCAGACGTCATTTTTTTTAAACTGCCTCTTTGTACTTCGCTCGCGATTTCTCGACTGAAAAAGGAAGTTCCGAGGCTAACACAGATCCTAAACACAGAGGAGATTGAGGAATTCTGCTTTGTATGCCAGCAGAGAAAGGCTTGTGGTTCCAGAGGCACAAGTTGAAAAACACCCAACAACCGTCCTCTAAGCACACTCTGTTCACTGCGTTGACTTTAGTTTGTGGACTTAAAACAGTTTTCTTTCAAAAAAATACAATTTATAGGTCGGGCCTCCTTTAAACAAATGTATATAATTAACAACCTATCTAAAACGCTCCTCTGAAGAGACGAGATAGAGGGGGGCAATACTGGTGAGTTTGTGTGAAAATATGGTTCTAGTTCTAGTTTTTAGATTAGTTGGAGCTGGTAGGTTGGAGGTTTTTTTGGTGCAACTGTTATAAGGCTAAACAGACATTGGAGCGGGTTAGGTAGGTGGATTGGGTGGAAGCTGAGTGTCTTACAAGAGAAAAAAAATCTGCTGAAGTCTAGTTTCCACTCTGGAGAGACAAAGTCAGCAGGAACAAAAAACAGAGCAAATAAAAACCATGACAGAGCCCCCGATAGTTACGTAACAACAACAACCCCAGAATGAGCACAAATCTCAACCTCTCAACCCCGGAATGATGTTTACATAAATCTCTAGTGCAAGTCGACATAATAAGGCTTTTATTTACATCACTTGCGGATTCCAAATGCATTGGCCTGCATTCTACCAGCATACAACAACGACTGTGGGGATGCTAGCTCAGGCGGTAGAGCTGGTGCTCTAGTGATCTAAAGGTTGCTGGTTCGATCCCAGGCTCCTCCTGCTAGCATGCTGTAGTGTCCTTGAGCAAGACACTTAACCCCTAATTGCTCCTGATGGCTGTGTCCGTCGGTGATTGAACAATTGTAAGTCGCTTTGGATAAAAGCGTCTGCTCAATGTAATGTAATGCAACGACTGAGTCGAAAGGGAAGTGAAATGGTACTGAGCTGCTGGTCAGACTGTGGGTAAGAGCGCCCTCTACTGTTTGATTTAACACAGAGCAAACAAGCAACCCTTCAGTGTGAGGAGGTGGTGTTTTATACCACGCGACCGGTACAGAAGGTCCAGGTGATATTGAGAAACCTTAATCCAGTCTCTGAAGGGTCCCACTTACATGTCTGTTTGGAACGCACGGCGGCAAGAGCCCCTGCAGCTTCAGACTGGTGCTTTAGAGCTGAAATGAAAGTGATTCAATAACCACGGAAGTCGCAGGCACGTTAAATGAGGAGCCTTTCTTTTTCAATTCCGACTCCTCGTGGAAGGACAAGGAACAGGAACCGAATGAGTGTGTATAAGCTAAAGCGTGACTTTGCATTTATTGGTGAATTCCACAGCTACGACAAAACACTTTACCCTAACGGATCCTCGACGGAAGCTGCTTTAGTTTCCTTTTTCGACACTTGACAATTTAATGTGGAATCAGCGTTTGGAGGAGATGACGTGCTCGTTTTGAGCTCGCTCCAGACTGCTGTGGTCAGGGCGGGGTTCTTCCCTTGTCGGTAAAAAGTAATCGGCTGGTTCCTTCGTCTTTAGGTCGTCCCTACAGCTGGTAGGTAGCGGAGGTCTGTGCCATGGCGTTGTAGATGAACGTGTTGTTGAACGGCACAAACTGGTGGCTGATGATCTTGATGGCTTCCTGGGCGGCCGAGCCTAAAAATATATATATATGTTTATGAATTTTTGGCGACCGCCGCTGTACAAATAAAGAAATATATGATGTGTAAGAGCCGTACCTCCTAAAAATGCAGCCACTGTGTGCGGCTCTGCAGCTCCGTAGCGACAGCTGGCGTGGGAAAAGAAGAGAAAAGTAGAACAGGACAGACCATTTTAACACATTTGTCTCTCAAATACAAACAAACCCTGACTCCCCAAATTAGCTTGGATCAGAGCCTTGACAAGGGCCGGAGAAAAAGCAGAAGAGTCATTGAAACAAACAGACAGGGCAGAAAGATCCATCACATTTTGTAAATAAGCTGCATTTTGGTTACACATTTTAAAGTAAATATTATTATTATACATATTACATACTGACTACTGTAAAACAAATCGACCGTAAGGGGCAACATCCCGCACAGGGCAAATCCGGGTGGCGCTTGCTGTCATTACCGGATGCGCAGGAAAAACATTCACAAACAAATATCATGGGGCAATCCTCATCGGCAGATATTCCCGTGGTTACTTACAACTCGTGAATGTAATCGTCTTTGACATTGACGCTGAGGCCGTACTCCTGCAGCAGGCTGGTGACGCACAGCTTCAGCTTGCTGATGTCCTCCTCCACCTGGTAATTATAAACGCCTGGGAGAGGAGAGAAGGTGCACAGGAGGGATGGCATCACTTGGATTATGAGGGGAAATACGTCAATAAAAAGGGGGTTTACTCCACACCCACGGCTGCACGAATGAATTTAGAGTGAGTGTACAAGACTGCATGGGTTGAGAGGATTTTAATGGAAGTTAATGCGAATGGTAGATAAAGAGTTCTGATACCGATTCATTCATTTTTAATGGACAGTATTACACTTACAGGGTCGTACGGTCATTAAAACAAACAACAAAGATTGAGATATTATCTATTTTGTTACCATTAGAGACACATAGCATATACAGTAGGTCCAAAAAAAGCAGTGGCCAGCTCTGGAGACCTGGGCTAAAATCTGGACTCGGGTCCTTTGTTTATTTGTTTAATATTTTTTTGTGGGCTATACAAATGATGGACACTTGATGTGGATCTTTGTATCTCATTAATAAAATAGAACAATTTGACATCAAGACATAAAACAATCAGACTGAAAATCCAATACCGGTGGTATTGCTGTTGGCAGAGGGGAGGTTGTTAGTCCAAAAGAATGGAATGGAAAATTTGAGCTACTGTAAATAGATTATCAGGGCCATCTTACCTGGGTAGCGGGAGTGCTGCATGTAGAATCGATCGACGGATCGCAGCATGAGGTAGAGAACCATCTCGCTGTCAGGACTGTCCATGCAGGATGCTGGGGAGGACAGCAGGACAACCTCTGTAGTAGGTAAGTGACCTTCACACCAATCTAAGACCAACTGGTTGGGCCAACAATTGCATTTGACCATTAAGACAAAAAAAAAAATACATTGTAGGCATTATAAAAGTATATTTCTCCCTGAATTTCCCGCTGGGGATCAATAAAGTTTTACCTTATTTTATATGCGTCAGCCCAACATAATACAAAAATGCTGCTTATGTTTTTAAACGAATTAAGCAGCAATATTTGCTTTAATAAAATAAATGTAAAAAAAATTTTTTTTTACTGATTTCATCTTTATTGACCGAGTCCGCACTGTATTCCTCGGCCAAAGACCTGCAGCACACCGCCCTCAGGAAAGCTGCATTCTTACCTGGACGGGTCACACACACACACACACACACACACACACACACACACACACACACACACACACACACACACACACACACACACACACACACACACACACACACACACACACACACACACACACACACCATTTAGCGTCACATTTAGTGTTACACTGAATGAGTCACAAGTCTTTGACCCTCCACTCCACAAAATGTTAGTATAAGATAATACCCACTGAAGATTGCACACACATTGCTTTTAAATGTTTGCGTATAAGTAATCGATCGTATCTTCTCTACTCACAGAACAGCTTGATGTCCTTTTCAGGGATGCTCTCTGGCGCCTTGTAGAAAGGAAGAGGGAAAAATAAAAATGTTCAAGTTCTGCTGTGAATCGATTCTGGCCAAACGCGCTGTAATACATTTTGTTCGTAAGGCTGACATCTCAGACCGTACCTTTCCGACAGACTGCAGGAGAGATTCGACACGCTTGGTCACGGCGGCCGCATCCTGCATGGCTTTTTCCCTGTAACTGTCAAGAAACGCACCTTAGGCAGATGGCAATAATTCAAAATTCTTCATCTTTTGGATAGCTGCTTCATCTGCCCCTCCTCTGAAGTGTGCCACCCTGGTGTCATTCCGGGTTCCTCTGTTGTCATTTGAGCCACCATATCATGTCCGTCGTTCAACCGGTTTTCTGGAGAACATTGCATGCAGGACAGGCCCAGTGGCACAGGGTGAAGAGGCCCAAGACCCACTCCTTCAACCAGGCCTTTCGGACTTTACAACGAACTTTACTTGCCAATTGTTTTCTTTTTTTTCTTCTTTATGATTTTGTCTGTCCTTGCGTTGTTTGAAAAGCTTGAATACATTTTAGATATTTCTACTATTATCGTATCATCAATTGTGGTAAACAATTTTGTAGATAGGACCTCTACATACATTACTTAAAAAACAATAAAAAATATATATAAATAAATAAATAATAACAAAAAAAAATTATATATAATAATAATAATAAATATATATATATATAAGCAGGTATTTTGGTATATGTAGCAATTATGGATAGATCGATTTTTAGGGCCTAATACCGTTTGATTGAGACTGCCAATACCGATATTTTGTGCCAATCTTAAATATCGTTGAATTCTAAAGATTTTACGCCAAAACAAATTTAAAAAAGTGTAATAATATTTCCAGGATACTTTACTGCCTTTAGATGAAGAAAAGAACTGCCACTCGCATTTTTTTTCAAGCAACTTCACAAAAAAAGAAGCCCAAAGTTGCCTAAGTGGACTCTCTCCCTGTCCCTCTGACCCCACTCTCCCTCTGCGTGTGAGCGGGGTTGCACAAAGAGGGAGAGAGAGGAGAGACACTGGCTCGGCTTTACGGAAGAAACAGGTTTAACGCAAAATCAAACTATATCGATATGAACGGCACTGTCGCATCCTATATCTTGTTTAAAAATATATTGAATAAACCGTAAAAAAATGAAAAATAAAATAAAAAAAATCGGTATATCGGCCAGCCCTATCGAGGGACTCTTACACGCTGTTGTCACGGTGACAAAAGAACGTTTTTGTTGACTTCATTTTGCTTGAAAAATGCAGTTCTGCCCCGAGTCAGATCCAAGCCACCTCCAATAATTAAGGGATCCTCATGATAAAGATCACCCCCTTTACCCTGCCTTCTCCTTTATTGTGACATTTCTGGCTTCTGGTATCTCCTCTGCTGTCCCATTGACCCGAGGTCACTGTGTGTTCTCCACTTACACATTCTGAAGGTTGATAAACTTTTGGGAGTCTGAGATCATGTCTGGAATGGTTCCTCGTACGGGCAGGCTGCTGCTGCCTTCGTTCAGGACAAACTCTTTGACGGCGCGTAGCATCACCCAGAACGGCGGAGTCTGTTATGAAAAGGCACACCAAAGAATTACCAACATTTCTGACAGTGACAGACAACTCTTAATTGTTAAATGATCTTCATTTATTAAGCCTGGTTTGAGTTTGGGCATCTGGGCTCTACTGCTCATCACTCCCGGCGAAGTGTACAGCAAACATAGACATACTTAATGAGATAGAAATATAGGAGTGATGCGCTTTAATCCCTCATTGGATAGAAGAGTAGAGCCCAACAGGTGGACGCAGGGGAGGTGGAGGGAACACAGAAAGCAAATCAGGCAGTAACACAGGTAGGGCAAGAGGGATTGGCTGCTTAAATAGACCGGCCCAAAAAGGCGTGGAAGCATGTGACGCCGTTGAGTTGTCTGACAGAACTAGCTCCGCAAACTACTCTACACCCCTTTCATACAATAAATAAATAAATAAACAACTTCAAATATCTTGGTTGATTCCACAACATCCTGCAGGAGTGACTCTACCCATCTACCAATCTTAAGAATCAACTGAAGGAGCAAATGAAATGGTTCAGGAGATATAACTACACTGTGATCTGTTGATATATGACATGTTTATTTAACAAGTGTGACATTTTATAAACACATCTATAACATGATGAATTTGTTTTTGTTCATTACTTACTGTAACAGCCACTTGTCTCACCTGTGTTGTGATGTTGCTACACTGCTCGCTGTTGAAGAAATCTTTCACTGTGGTGGGAATCTACTGAAATGAGGCTGGCGTTATTACAAGAGGTGACATGGCTCCAAACAGAGTATGAAGTAGTTTAAAGACACAAACTAACACAATGATTCATTTTGCCATGTGGATGGAGCACCTTAGTGGGGTTTAAAGCTGTATTGACATTCTTAACGGCCTCCTCAAAGTTTTCCTCGTCCTCGGGCACCCCATTTTCATTAGTTAAGATTCCTGGAGAGCAGATAAGGAGGAAAAACGTTTAAACAACATGTACAGTGTTATTATATGTATGAAGTATAAAAGTATTTATATAAATAGAAGTGTATAGACAGCGTGCATTGTGTCTATCTTAAGAGAGAATGCCCAGCAAGTTAAGAGTATTACCTTGCCGAATGAGCTGTCTAAAGGCCTCCTTCTCCTTGTAGTTTTTGGGGGGTTGACCCTCGTGCTACGCAGACAAAAGTGCCATTACTGTACACATTCAATCAAAAAAAAGGGGGGGGGGGGGTTTCTCAAGCAACTACCGGACCGAGCCGTACTGTACCTCACTGAGCCACTTCTCCAAGTATTTGGCCACGATGATGATCCATGGCGTGTGACTGTGATCCTTCAGACACCGTGGAAAGCAAAATATAAATAAATACTTAAAAGCTCTCAAACTTGAGCTAGAAAGATAAAACAGATGGGACCAAAGCACATGCACGCCAATTTGACACACAGTAAGCGCACACCTTCTTCTCCATGCCGTCCAGATCGTAGGACTGGATGTGGTTCTGTAGCTCAGCAAAGGGCTGGTCCAGCCTCAGGTCCTCCAGAGCATTGTCTGGGTGAGATTCGATCACTGTGGGAGGAAGCCACCGGGATTTAAGTCACAACTTTGAGGATGCCAGAGGGAGCATGAATGGATATTTTGTTTAGTCATAGTTTAAAAAGCGCTCAAAATGGCACATAAAACAGCATACTATTTAGTACGTCAATTTAGTATGGATGATATAAGTGTTCATTAAGGACCAGGATTAAATACGCATATGCAAACACTGCATACACCGTGCTTGGCAGGCTTTTCACACAATACAGTGAGAGGGCAAGATGTTGATAAAACTTTGCGGTGATGTCATTAACCTGCAATTTGCCAAAATAAAGTGGTGCAGATATGAAAATTTACCATGTCTGAGTTCTTTATATTCACATTTTACTCACATACTAAAGTACAATGGACAATGTAGTGGACAATGTAGTGCGCCTATGTAGTAGGAAGTAAGTGATTTTAAATGCAAAATCCAAGATTTCTTGGCTTCAGGTTTCATTCTGCCACGACAAACTGAAATTCAAGGACTTTCAAGTAATTTTTTAAGCACAATTTTTTCCACTTTCAAGGACACGCAAACCAAATACAAATACATTTTCTATGTGATCTTTATTAATTAAAATATGATCTAATCTGACCCCTGGGCCACACCAGAAGCGACATGTCACCGTCGCGAAATTGGCACGAAAGCATTGCATAAAAGATGCAATGCTTATGGTGTGGCCCAGGGGTTAGTCTCATCGTCTATTATTTCTAGGAGTATATCTATTATCTATTATTAATTTGATTGTCAACTACTATTATAAGTGTATATTTCCAATCATGCTGGAGTAAATTTACATTTCCCTGGCATAATATGTCATAAAAGGGATTCTTGAAAAGTTTTTATTATGTTACAATTTGAATGACAAAACTAGAGGGAAAGTCACAGGTATTCAATGAGCACATTTTTTCCCCCAAGGAATTTTCAGGCACTTCAGAAAAAAAAAGGGGTGATTTTTAAAGGCATTCCAGCATTTACATTTATGGTAAGAACCCCTGTGGGTTTAATTCCAAGCAAGGTCCTACCTGTGCGTAGCAGCTTGCTACTAGTGATCAATCTAGCACAAGTCTTAAATGTAGTGCAAGGCAAGATAAAAGCAGTCCAAGACTTTGGATAAAAATAATTTTCTAAACATCAAACATTTAGCCAATTTTAGATGACCAATCTTTTGGCAGTTGGAGGGTGTTTTAAGTAAGGTGCAAGACGTTTCAACCGTTTTGACGCAACTGACCTGTGTGCTCTTTAACCACTAGTCGCATGTAGCCAGTGAGGCCGTAGGTCCGGCAGACTAGGAACGGCACGCCCATGGTCCACAGCACTGAACCAAGCCTCAGGCACGTGCTGTTCCACAAAGTGGAATGAGAAAAAATATATATATACTTAAAAAGAAAAGAAAAAGGCATTCAAAACAATTATTAATATTGAGATAAAAGGTGCAAACGAACCCACTGAGAAGAGAATATTCACTACAAACATCCACATCAACCTTGGCTCTTTTTGCATTACATTATTATGATGCGGGACCATGTGTATCTTTATTAGGGATGCAAGGGTTTTGGAAGTGTGGGCCGATACAGATGTTTAAAATAAGAATTTGGCCGATAGCATTTGCTGATGCGGATACGGATGTTTCCCAAGTTCCCCTGAACGCAGCATCATTTACAATTTTCAGAGTTCCCATGAATGCAGCATCACTTCCTGCTTGGAGCGATGCAGAGCCATGCCCACGTCTTCTAAAAATCGCAGATAGCACCGTTCTCTCAGGTGGATAAAAATAATTAAAATAAAAAATGCTATAATGGGTCGCCAACTATACCTTGGGGGCCATTAATAATCCTGGGCGGCCCGCCCAAGTAAAGCCCATGTGTGGGAAACACTGGATAAAAATCAGCCACTGCCATTGGTGAATTTCATCTTATTTGCCGATAGGCCGAAGGCAGTCAACAAGGCGAATATCGGCAGATACCGTTGTACGGCTGATAAATCGCTGCATCCCTAATTTTCATCCACGAAACTGGAATAAACACATTACCTTTCCGGCAGCTGAACACCAATGACAATGGTAAACTTGTGGAAAAACTCTGGGTCGTTGTCCAGGAGTTGGTCCGGAGTCTGACGAAGCAAACAGATTAAGTGTAATGTGTCTCAATGAATGACAGTCAGCCAATAAAAAATTAATTCAAATATCTCTCCAAGATAAAAAAAATCCCCTGCACATCTACCACCATGTAAAAATTCCATTATTGTCGTTATCAAAAGTTTAAATATTGTCAAATGGTCAAATCAACTTACTTCCTCTACAAAGTTTCCAGACACATCGCTGTTGAGCTCTTGCAGAAGCTCAGTGGCAGCCTGCGCTCTGTTCTGCAGCATGAAATACATGGTCAGCCCTTTTAAGGCGTAAAAGAAGAATATTTATATTTTAAGAATATTTATTGGAGTTTCTGATCTTTTGCAGTTTCTACGCGTTTATCGGTAGAACATACCTTCCCTATGCTGCTGCTGCTCAAGAAGAAGCTGCAAGAAAAGGTCAATGAGTCAGAACACAAAAACCACATGAGGCTAAAATCAGCTTTCAAAGCGGTGAAGCCTAAATGAGCGCCTTACTTATTCCCAACATCTTCACCGGAGACTGTGTGCCCATCAACAATGGTAAAAGCACCAATACCTGCGATTCACAGTGACATTCTATTAGACAGATGTCCTTTTTCGAAAAAGGTGTATTTTGGGGTATTTCAGATTTTAAATGCAGGCATAGTAAAAATGAGCAGCGCAGAATTATATACCTGGCAGCACAAGGTTTTTAAGTATCTCAGTTCCAGATGCTGTGGCGTTGATAAGACAAATGTGTGCATTTTCCAGGGCTTCTTGGCCATGGTCACCCCACAGTCTGGAAGAAAAATAACACCATTTCGGGGTTGATTCTGGCATTACAAAATGAAATTCAAGGACTGTCAGGTACTTTTTTAAAGCACTATTTTTTTTATTTTCAAGGCCAAAACAAATGAATCAATATTCAATGTGATCTTTATTGATTAAAATATAATTTAATATTAGTCTCATTGTCTATTATTTATATAGTCGTATATCCATTATATCTATACTGTATATCTATTGTTAATCACTTTGTCATCGACTACTTTAAGTGTCTACTTCTAGCCATGCTGGATTAAATGTACACTTCCCTGACATAATCTATGTTGTAAAAGCAATTCTGGAAATGTCTTACTGTTATGATTTGAATAACAAAACCAGGGGGAATATGACAGTTTTGTCAATGATGGTGTTTTTGATCCCCAAGGTCTTTTCAAGCACCTCAGCACATAAAGGGGCAAATTTCAATTAGGGATGTGCACGATTAGCCGGCTAGTCGATTAAACGTCGCTGCCTTCGCTAGTCGGCACCAGAAATACTCGTCTGTTAAACTTATTATTATTTTATTAATGTACACATTCAATTTACACATTGACATAATTTGCACTGAAATGTCCTATTTTTCTGGTCAAATGTTGCTTTGTAAAAGACGATTTGGTTTTTGAAGAATGTAATTAAAGGTTTCAAATGTCTCTTATAATAAACACACTTTTTTTTCACCTTATAGATCCAATTGTGCTCAATTTTTTGGACTGTTTTCAAAGTGTTTTCTTACTTTTAGATTAATATAAGTTTAAACTTCGGTTTAAACACCAGGGAAACTAGTTGTTCGGAACATCCCTATTTTCAACGCATTCCAGTACTTAAAACTCAGAGGATGAAATTCAAGCATCTCAAGGACTTGGTAAGAACCCTGCAATTTAGACCCTCATCCTCATCTTTTGACACCTCGTACCCTGGCCTGCTGCTACACATCAATACAGGAAGACAGAAGTACCGGGATAAAACATTTCCTAACAATAAATCGGGGGGAAAAAGGAAAATAAACATGTATGTAAATGAATGTGTTCACAGAGCATGCACGTATGTACATGCACGTACAGTGTTTGGCGGGGAACACCATGCCAAGCTGGAAGTGGGTGTTATTCATAGATGACATAATGTGCAATGATGCGGATTAGATTGTACGTACATATAAAAACAGAGGCTTACCCCTGCTGTTAAATGTACTTTCTAGGGAGTTGACAGATCATTTCATCTGATAATGACTATAGAAATATTTATGAAAAGATAGATTAACGACGTGATAGCGAACAGAGGTAGTGGACTAAACCAGGCGGTATTATGCTAGCGGTCTTTTTCCCCCCCCCCACCCTTGTTTATACCGAATGGAAATGTTTAGATGCGTCTCTGGAACGTAAGACGTGTGCATGTCGGTGGTCTGTCGCCACGAATGTTACCTACCTCAACTGCCGGTCGTATTTCTGTTCTTTAGAGGCCCTGAAGTCTGCCATGGCGCCGAAACTCCGCACAGCCAGAGGCACCCACGGCCGGCGAAGCGGAGACGCGTCGGCGACGGCGTCGGCAGATTCGACGCAGAAGGCTCGGCGCCAACGATTTACGGCAGCACTTTCGACAAGAGCCGAGGCCCCGCGCGTCGAAGACTCACGAAAGGTGCCTTCAAGGCGAACTCACGTCATGAAACGCACCAGAGTTAGAAAGAGAAAAGAAAGTAGCGCAATCTAAGTAAGAAAGGAAGCAGTAAGTGAGCTTCACATGAGCTTCAATGTACATATCTCGTATTTTGACCAATAATACAACATAAAATAATAAATCTCATATATGAGGCGCATTCTCAGACGCATTACAGTTTCACGTTGACTTATTGACTGTTATTATTACAAGCAAATTAATATATACACATTTGATATCCGTCTATATATATATTCTTGTTTATTTATCTATTTATTTACTCGCTTATCGTTTATTTGCGTATGTCTTTCTGTCTGTCTTTCTTTCTTTCTGTGTTTACTCATTGTCAATGTATTTATGCCGGTGAGAGTCCGGCGTCAGAGAACGCGCCTATGGATGGGCACTGGAAGAGGCGTGTCGTGCGTGCGTCGTGGCCCTTCCCACCCCTCGTCCACAACTTTATCAATCAAACCGCGCGGCCAAATGTACCTGCCCGCCGAGCAGCACCGCGCACGCCAGGGTGCGAGAGTCGGACTCCAATTAGTCGGATCGAAATCAAGGAAATGAAAGGGAACCGCTGGGGCTATGGAGAGGAGAATGGTAAGGATCTACCACCGGCGATTTCTACCCCCGGGCTGGATTCATTAAAGATGTGCATTTCAGTTTTTTTCATTTTCAACAGTTGAGATGGATTTTTTTTTAAATGGTATTCATTGTGGTTCCAGCTAAGCCACTGCTCTGTGTACACATTTTGTACCAGACTTTACCTTCTTTTGTGTGTGTGTGTGTGTGTGTGTGTGTGTACAGTATATACAGTTGATATTCAGGGAGCTGTTAATACCAGATTAGTGTGATTATCTGTTCAGGGCTACTTAGTGCTCACCCTAACCTGCTGCTTCCCCTTGTAAGGTCATGCAGGACACAGGAAAAGTGTATTGCATTCCATTGAGAAGTAAAAAAACAAACTAAATACTAGTAAAAGTTAACATTTAACATCCTCTCAATTAAGAAAATGTTTAAGATGTTTTTCCTCATGATTATATCACATATAAAGCTAAGGGGCTAGGCCTATTTATGTTTGTACTGTCCTGGCTATGCTTTGAATATTGGTCACACTTTAAAACTATTACTTATATGAAAGAAAACTCTTAGAATTTTATTGTGTGTGTGTGTGTATGTATGTATGTATGTATGTATGTGTGTGTGTGTGTGTGTGTGTGTGTGTGTGTGTGTGTGTGTGTGTGTGTGTGTGTGTGTGTGTGTGTGTGTGTGTGTGTATGTATGTATGTATATATATATATATATATATATATATATATAAATAATCACATTTAATTCATTTTGATAACTCCATGGGCCAGTTTGGCCACTTAGCAAATAACATTCTCCTCTATTTAGGTCCATCTTTGTGGCACAAGGACTATCCCATTGCCACAGGCAGCCGTCAGTCTCCCATTGACATAATCCCCAGCGAAGCCTCCTATGACTCCAGCCTGCCACCCATTCACCTCTCCTACGACCAGTGCACGTCCGTCAACATCGCCAACAGCGGACACTCTGTGGTGGTGGACTTTGACGACTCTGATGACAGATCTGGTACGGATACGTAGAAATGTTCTGTTTCGGGTGATATTTATTTTATTTTTACCAAACGAAAGGCCTCCACACTATTCACTTATTGTTGATCTTACATCAGAAAAAAAAAAATATTTTTATTTTATTTTTTATTTTTTTCAGAAGTTGGAAATGAATCTGAAAACACGTCTGCATGTCTGTGGGCTCTTGACGGTCATTTGAACTAGTATAGGGACAATTCAGACAGTCTACAATTCACATTGTTTTATTTTGTTCAAGCAGGGTTAGGGTAGGGTTGGGGTTAGGCTACATCCCTTTGTTATCCAAACCATTGTTTTCCAACAAAAAGACACCTCAGCAAACAAAACAAACAAACAAAAAAAAATATATAAAGTGGTAAAATACGGAAGCTCAAGTAGGCCCAAACAATGCACATAACTCATTCAACGCTCCATTTATTTGCTAGAGGCTACATCTTCATTATAAACAATATAAATGCATTTGATACACTCAAACCACGCTGTGGTTGACAGAGCCTTGATCTCTGGTTTGCTTCGTACATTTACTTTAATTTAGGGAAAGATCTATTGGATTACATTAATGAAATGCCAATAGAAACCTATACTGTGAAGCAGGGTTCGGTTGGATGACCCTTTAAGAAAGCCAAACTGCATAACGCAATAATCACGGTCTACTTATAACCCTCTGATTATGCAGGAGAAAGGTGAAGGCGGTAATTAAATGTATGACTGTGTGTCTGCTGTGGCAGAGATATAATGCTGGGAGGTGATCTCCATGGTTATTATGAACCTATTTGCTTGTTTTTTTTTTTGATTTGTTTTGTTTTGTTTTTCTTTCATTGGGTGGATCTATGCCAAACACCCTGTCATTACCACAATGACACAATGATGTCCGAAATGCTGGGTTGTTTTTGCTGAGAACACGTGTGTGTGTGTGTGTGTGTGTGTGTGTGTGTGTGTGTGTGTGTGTGTGTGTGTGTGTGTGTGTGTGTGTGTGTGTGTGTGTGTGTGTGTGTGTGTGTGTGTGTGTGTGTGTGTGTGTGTGTGTGTGTGTGTGTGTGCGTGCGGCCTGTATACGTACCCTCCTTCCAGAGGTCTGTAGCTGCATCTCAAGGTATCCCAATCAGATTACAGATTACCAGGGTAAATCTTTAGGAGGTCAACAGCTCGGATCTCTCTCTCCCCCACCCACCAAATTGGATTTTGTTATATATATATATATATATATATATATATATATATATATATATATATATATATATATATATATATATATATATATACACCCAACAAATGACTGATATGATGGTGTGAATAAAAAATAAAAAAAAAAGGTGTGTGTGTGTGTGTGTGTGTGTGTGGCGCTTCATAAAGTAAATAAACTAAAAAACCTCCCCAGTATTATGATTCAGCGGTCTGGATGATGGTCAAGTGTAGTGTACTTAATTTCATATAATTTTTTTTTTTTCATTTCTAATCTCCTCTTCCTTTTTTGCAGTGATCAGTGGCGGCCCCCTCGCCAACCCCTACCGGCTGAGACAGTTCCACTTCCACTGGGGGGGGAAGGGCTGCCATGGCTCCGAGCACACCGTTGCCGGGAAGGGTTACGCCTCCGAGGTCAGTGTCTACTCTCCTACGCTGTCACCATTTGTATTAGGGCGTTGTCTCCACACTTATTCCCCGGTCACATCTTCCCTTCTCCCTCTACCCACAGCTTCACCTCGTCCACTGGAACGCTGTCAAATACAGGACGTTCGGGGAGGCGGCCACAGAACCCGATGGCCTCGCTGTCCTCGGCATCTTCTTAGAGGTAAGTGTGTTATTATTATAATTATTATTACTATTATTATTTTGTTTTTATTTTTTTTCCCATAAGGGTGTCCAGTTTAGCGCCCAGGTGTCACTTCCCCCCCCCTGCCCAAGATTAGTGATGTCACTTACCCCCCCTGCTCAGAGTTGCTCAAGTTCTTTCCTCCTATCACACCTCTCAGTCAACAGGGTTGGCAAAATGTTTGTTTATTTTTTTGACATTAGTTTGTTTATTATTATCTTGAATATTAATCCATACTCTTTATTTTTAATTTTTAGACCATAACCGGAACCAGAATTATTTTATTTTTCCAAGTATATTTGCACATACAAGGACAGTGACTTGGTGATGTCGGTGCAGAAAAAGACAAAAAGCATCACAATATAAGGAAATGAGGGCTCAAGGTTATAAAATGGGTATAAGCCATGTTCACTATGATTTAATTTACGTGTGTATGTATATACATTTGTATTGCACATGTTTATTTAGTGTGTGTGTGTGTGTGTGTGTGTGTGTGTGTGTGTGTGTGTGTGTGTGTGTGTGTGTGTGTGTGTGTGTGTGTGTGTGTGTGTGTGTGTGTGTGTGTGTGTGTGTGTGTGTGAGAGAGAGAGAGACAGGGGCATTTAAAATGAAGGTAAATTGTCATAACTAGTTCTCTGTATATGGAATTGTTTCATTTCACAAACCTTTGAACATTTTATAATGGGGCAGGTGTTCACAATTTCCCAAATGTGCTTTTAAGTACATTGAAGAGCTAGAACTTGTCTCTTTTACTTGAGTTGAAACATGAAACAAGAAAATGTGGTACTTTTACTGGAGTCCTTTTGTGCGTGCGTATTTGAACTATAACTTGAGTAGAAGCGGCAAATACTTCTTCCACTACTATTAGTTTGTTTGGCTGTGACAAATACATGCAAAAAAATTAAAAAAGAACCCAAAAAACGTATCAAATGCACATTTGCTAAAAATGAAAACAAATGTATTTTTTTTTATGTTAGATAGGCGATGACCACCGATGGCTCCACAAGATCACAGATTCTCTGTTCATGGTAAAGTTCAAGGTGAGTTGAGCCATTTTAAGATTGGGATTTATTTTATTTATTTTTAAATGTTTTACTTATTTATATTTTAATTATTTTATTGCAGGCAACTTTTGCGGATTTCAAAGGCTTCAACCCCAAGTGCCTCCTACCCAGCAGCCTCCACTTCTGGACCTACCCGGGCTCCTTGACCACGCCGCCTCTCCACGAGAGTGTCATCTGGATCGTCCTGAGAGAACCCATCGCCATCTCAGAAAAACAGGTTAGGGGCGTGGCTGTGCGTGGCTTGTCTATACCTGGCTCAGGTCTTTGATATCTTTGTGATAATCACACTAGAACAGATGTCGTTTTAAGATTAATTTGTTTTCAGATAAACAACGTTTTAAGATACCCAGGCAATTACTTTTAAAGTTGTCATTGTCATTTTGTGTTCATGCACACCTTTTATTTTAAAACCCCCAAAAATAATTTAGAAAATGTAATGACCTTAATAACTTCCTAAAACAACTGCGAAACCCAAATGGAGTGACACTATGAGCTGAATTTGTTCAGGAAAACGGAGTGATGAAAGAAAATTAGCTGTTGCGTTACAAGATCAAAATTGCACTTCATAAGCTTCGGCAGAACAAGTTTCACTCTTAAAGGGAAGACTCGTCGTAGTGGTGTGAGGTTCAACTCCTTTTTTGAGATAGCCTAGTGTGGAAAGAAAAGTTTGGGAAATGTATGGTTTGGGAAACACAAATTCAGATTTGGGGCCAAGGAATATGGCCTTGTTGGGTCAGACAGCCATGTAGGGAGGCAGCGCTACATGTTGCAATGTCGACATCCATCCAATATGTGCTGCAACCAGTCGGAGCAACTGTTGATAACACAACAAAGCATGTGTTTGGATTGTAAGCCCGAGATCCATCGGGGTACACTGAGAGAATTTTTAAGTAACGTGGGAGCTCCATGCCGCTCCGGGTCAAAGGTTGTGGCCTCAGAGGCATCCCGGCATAGTACGGCTCCCCATCCATGCTGCGGTGATTTAGGACTCTTGCTTTGGGCTCGTCGCGGGACCAACCTTTGAAACATATCAATTGATGTCTTGGGGAGGAAAGCAATGTACTCATGTATATTTTGTTTTAATTTTAAGATCGCATGCTCTTCATCACACTTGATCCTTTCCCTCGTCCGCTCTGGTTCCTTTAGTTATCCACATGTCTGTCCACCACAACTGGGGGGGGGGGGATTATTTTCAACTTAGCTAGGTTGCAGGCATGAGCGCGGTGTGTACATGCCCGCCGGCCCCAGAATGGCTAAGCACCGCAAGACTCCAGGCCTCAAGCCTTTGATCCCACCCAGCTGATTATTCCGATGGATGGATGGCCGGACTGGCATTGGGGGGGGGTTTGCAGGTTTTTTTTTTAATTTTTATTTTTTAATTGAGCACGGCTCACACGAATACCCAGCAGGCAAAAGCCTTTATGCAACAGGGTATTATGTTGTTGTTCAACTCCCTGCATAACTGCAGACTACTGTACAGTGGCAATATATGGCAGCTATGTTTTGTTTTTCCATTCAGGTGACAAATTTGTTATTTGCGTTTTAGGGTCGTAGAATAGTCAGGTTTGTTCGCCAAATTTGCACCTTTGTGCTGTTTTACTCTGTGGATACGTGCATAAAAAGGTAACACAATGGGGCATGGCTTGAACCGTAATGTATGTATATTTACATAATCAATGTAAATAATGGTTTAATGGTACCACCACACAGGAATTTGTAGCCATAAAACAATTTAGTGGATTAAATAGATACCCTATTAAAATATATAGTTATTATACAAGTATGTGTCTGCGCATAGTTAATCAACATGGGGGGTTAGGTAGTTAATCAACATTCTTGTACAGCATGTTTCCTACTTCTCAACAAATGTGTAGTCGTATCACCTCCCCCCCAGTGGCCGTTGGAGTTTTGCGTCAAAGTATGCAAGGGAAAATGGGAGCTGGTACTTTTTTTTTTTTTTTTTTTCCCTTCATCTTCTCCCCCCAGTACCACGGTGAGTAGTTTGCTAGGCTGGACATTAATCTTGTTCCATTAATGACAGTTTTAAGCCCCCTTTGTTTTTGTTTTTTATGTATTCTTTCTTTCCCACAAACACAACAGTTACACCCTCTGAAATTCTTCATTGCATGCGCACAAATCTTATGCTACGAAAACAGAAACTCATACGCTCACATTGACATTGATGCGCCCGTACCAAAAAGTTGCACATCTGTCGAATATTTTTTTCACAATAACATTTTTTCCCCCTGGATATTTTTCTAGTACAAACCAAGTCAATAGCTACAACTGCTTGATCTACCTCCACAAGTCTCAAATGCTGTTTTGTTTTTTTTACGCTCAGAAGTGACAAGTTCCGCACGCTCTCACTTTTGCACAACATATCACAGTAAAATGTCTAACAAAAGTGAGACTTTTTCTTATGTATTTTTTTAAGCAATTTAAACTCTCACCATAGTGCAGGTTGCTCTATCAAAAAGAACAAACAGTGGCGATTTTTCCCGAAGTCGCTTTAAAACAATAGGAGAATCCAGCTGAGAGGGAGAAAAAAATGTGGCTACGCAAATAGTGGGGAGAGGAAAACATGACGCAGATAGATGTTTGTATGTTCGCTTTGTAACTACGATGCATAGAGTTGATAGCCTGGGAACCAAACCAATCTTGGAGCTCAATTAATTTTCTCTGGCAGAATGCGTCTGGCCACCCTCCCATTCAAACAGATTTCCACCATCCTTGCCAGGGTCGGGCCAATCACAACCATGTATCTAATATGGGGCGGGTTTGAAACGATGACAATGCAGAGGAGAGCCCTTGACGCACCTTACCAAGATGGCTGCCACTGACGTGGAACTGCCTGTTGAACCTGCTAACCCGACAGTAATGAACAACCTGGACAGTATATTTTCTCTAAAAAGTTTTTGTTGATAAGAAAGATGTGTTTGTCGTACTTCCGACAGGATTTAGTAAAAGTTTAATTCACCAACTCACTGGCTCAGCGCTACGTCACACATTTCATTGCTCTGATTGATTGTAGGTTTATCCAAATGCGTCCAGAGACATTTTGGTCTGCAGCCGTTGGTAACGGCCCTTGGAAATCAAAAATAAACAGATTCCAGACTAACACGCATTTGTGAATTAGTCTGGCGATGCCAGGCTATAGAGTTGATCGATGAGGATTTTTTTTATTTTTATTTTTTAGAACAATCTGAAATTTCCTGATATAAATACAGTATTTTTCATAACCGTCATCTGCGGTCTCTCTCAGATGGGAAAGTTCCGGATGCTTCTATTCAACGGAGAGGAGGAAGACGCCAGAGTCCGGATGGAGAACAACTTCAGGACCCCCCAGCCCCTGGAAGGCAGGAGTGTGCGCGCCTCGTTCAACTGAGGCGGCCCCCAGGGGATCTGGACCTGCAGCTGGCGCCAAGCATCCACTCCAATTTAGAGTCAATAAGTCAGTCGTTATTTAAGACGGGGCGGGGGTGGGGGCAACAAATCGTAATTCTCCCCGCCGCAAATATAGGCGGGTGCATGGCGTTGGCTACGGTTCAGAGGTGAAGGAATTTAGTTAAACAATTGGGTCGGGTGGAGGGCGCTGAAAACGTATAGCCTGGATGATTAACTTATTATTGACAAATGCTGTGTTGTGTGACTGTGCTGTTAGATTTTTATTTTTTTTTTTTCATTTAATTTTTTCTTTTTGGACTTGGAGTAAGTTGAATTATTTATAGATCCATTAAGAATTGTCATCATGTGCAATGCATCACCCACTTGTGATTCTTCCTTCTTGAGGTTTTTTGCTTCGGGGAAATTAAAGGACACCAAATTTCGCGAGCATATTTTGTTTTGTTTTTCGGCTCTGTCCTCTTTTAAAATGTTTTTCAGTGCAGCGTGTTTGCTACCCCGGCTCCCTTCTCTGACCTGGACCGTGGCCCTCTCTAGATCTGAAGCCGCTCGCTGCCTTCCATCTGATCCTGCTTGATCCCCCCCCCCCCCCCCCTGCACCCCGCTGCCCCCCAATGTTTATCCACACTATTGCTTGTGGAATACCGATCCGAGCGCTCAGAGATCCCTTCCACTCCCCCCAGACCCGACTGGAGGTTGGGGTGGATTAGCGCTGCGGCTGCCTCAGCTTATCTGCTCAGCCGTGACAGGGGGGCGTGAAAGTAAAACATAGGGCCCTTTCAGACCTTTTTAGAAGAGGCTGGTATGCCTCCTCACAATAGGAGGGTGGTTATTTTAGCCAACACTCGCAAAATACAAACCTCTCCGTCCGGGTTGTTTTCTAGATACATCACCTAACAGTTTGTTTTTGGTTGGGTCTACCGTGCCTGTCACCTGGAAAACGAATCCCTTCCCTTCTCCGTGGGGGACCCTCTCTATTGGGGCACTTTCACGTATCTGGGTCGCATGAGTCGTGCTGCGCTGGAAGGTATTACAGCGTGGATCGCTCTGTGATTTACAGCGCCAGCAGTAGCGTCCGTTTCGAAGAACAACAGATCTTCAATCCCTTTTGTTAATTCCCAACAAAGGGCCCGGGGACTTAGCCTGTCACTTTGAACGAGTTTGCTGTAGACCGTCCCTCTTTTTAGACACTGACGGTCGACAACATTAAAAACGATCCATCACGAAGTGAGGTACCTCAGCTGTGAATGTACTGTCTGTAAGCCGAGGTTTTGGAAGCAATTGTTGTGTGTGTGTGTGTGTGTGTGTGTGTGTGTGTGTGTGTGTGTGTGTGTGTGCGTGTGCGTGTGCGCGTGTGTGTGCGCGTGAATTCCAAGTGTAGTGGGGTTTCTGTGTTTCCAAGGTGTTTAGCCCGTTCCACGTGGCAGTAAACAAACCCGTCCGAGCGGAGCGACAAGTATTCGCTCATTTTATTCAAGAATTTTCATTTAAAGTTGCCTCCGCTTCAGTTTCGCTGTCCTCACTTCACCAAGCAAGCCAATCAAATGTGTCCCCCATCATTTGCGTCGATCAGACACTGGCCAGTTTGAGTGGTTGTTCTGCTCAGAGAGAAGACAAGAGATGGGAGAGGCTTCCCTGTCACTCCAGTCAAGATAGCCAAAAAGATAACTGGGATTTAAATCAAATTCCAGTCAGGATTTTTGGGTCACTAACAAACCATTACAATAGATCTGAATTCATGGTTACTGTTAAAGCGTGTTGTCTGTGGTCGTCGAGGCCCAAATACTTTTGATATTACATTTGCTATATAGGAGTAATTTGAATTCTCATTCATTTCTTACACACAGTGGGGGGGGCTCAAGGAGTTTCTTGGGGGTAAGAACTTGTATCCACAGCAATCCTGACACTTGACCATTGGGTTTTTTTGGCAAAGCGGCCATCGATGACCCTTGGACCTTGGGGTACGAGGAGGAATAATTGAAGCAAATGTTTAAACTCCCTGATTTATCAGAGGTGGTAAAGCACTTGTTTAGAGGTAATCAGTAGCCAGCCAGTCGTACCAGTCGACGATCAGTGTCAGATATATTTTCAGATTCTGTTCTTGTGAAATGTACACACCCGTTAACTGTTTTCATGTACTGTACTGGTAAAAATGCTCCAATACTCAAAACTGATACAAAGTAATGTAACACAGTTGCGTAGTTGACACTCGAAAAAAAGAGCAAAATAAAAAAAATGTCGGCTGTTTGGAGGTACTTCAAGGTAAACAAAGAATATTAGATAAACTATTTATACTATACTATTTATTTTTTCACTTGACAATATTTTAGTATTATTATACAATTATTATACAATATTCACAGTGCAGCTCCCTTCGTGATGAAAAGTTCAACTCTTTTTTGAGACTTGACGAGTCACTCAGTTAAAAGAGTCGTTCGATTTGATTCACTTGGTTTAACGCACGGTGAGCAAAGGAGGACTTCCAGTGAACCAGAGCGAGAAGAGTCGGTCATTCATTGTATTTGTTTATTGTTTTGTAGTGATTGCACTTCATTTGCAAAGTACCTTGTCAATATAATATAAATGTTTATTTGCACTTAAAGTGAAAGAGCCTTTCATTTGAAGTTTGAACTGGACATTTCAATGTTAGTTATATGTTGTGTCCAGTTACAGGTTGAATTATACTGAAACTTGGTGACAGTCTCATTCTATTTTATTGGAACTCAGGGACCGTTTCATGTTCTATTACTGTTCCATAGTGAATAATGAACAATATTAAACACAGTGTCAAAATCAGCAATTTCACTATTGTGGTAACTGAAAATTGCAGTGGTAGTTCATATGTGCAGCTGTCCTACCACACGAGCGTGACCAGATCACAGGATGTATTTGTCATCGACATACAGCAGATCAGAAATCGGAATCTGCAGGTCAGACTTAAAAAAAATCTGAAATTGGAATCAGCCAAGAAAATTGCAATCAGTGCATCTCTAGTTGGTAAAAATGTTCGGTAACTTCAGATTAGATGATGCATTTCAAGGGGTGTATCCTAATGAGATGAGTTTGTATACTATATATAGTAAGTCGTAGTAGCTCGCATACGATGTGATTGGCCTCCTTACGAGACGGCTACTGTGTGAATAACTGATGGAGTCATTTAGCTTCAGTAACTCAAACACCACAGAGAATCCCTGTTACGCTATTGTGGCACTCAACATATTTTCCCAAGGTTGGCAGGTCTGGATTCGAGGTGTGCTTCCCAATAGTCAAATATTGATTAGAAAAGTTTGTAAATTGGAACAGTCCTAGATTCTTTTACAATGTGTTGCGCTCCCGCTACCTTGAAAAAAGACTCTCCAAAAAAGAAATGTACTGCATCTTTAAAATAGGGATGTCTCAGTTTGAATGCACTTTAGATTTAGGGGATGGCCACTGAGTAAACAAGGGATTGGGGAGCCTCGCCCCTTCAGCCTGCAATACATTTACAATTTAACCTGCAGCTGACTAATCTGATTCCTGTTAGTTTATGAGGGGTGTTCAGGTGGACTCCATTACAAACACACATCTGCTTCACATGAAGAGCAATGGCTCATGGTTCTATTTCTACCGGCCTTTACACACAAGGGACCCCACGCACCGTATCAGTTACCAGACTGCACTATGCTCCTCGGATGGACTTTGTGGTCCTAGTTTTGAGGGAGGGAATCAGGGCGCCCGGAGAAAACACAATAGGAGGAGAACATGCAAACTGCCCGCGGGGCAGCACCTGCAGGGAGCCACAGTGCTGCCCACCACTCCACCGTCTCCTCCGACACCATTTGACTTAACGTTGTTCTTACTGAAATTGAAGATGTGAGAGTACTGCTGGTAACTTGTGTCCTTGACTCCCCTTGAAGAGGAGGTTCCATATTTCACTTCGGGCCGGGTCTCCGTCGAATGAAAAAGAAGACAGACGTAGTTACCGCAGGGGTTTCCTCGAGATGACTTGTGTTGCGTTGAATGAAGTCAGACACTTTAACAAACACAACCCCCCTTCAGGCGAAGAGAGCTCAATCACATTACAAGAAATTGAAACAATTGTATTGCTTGCATCAGAGCTCTGGATTGAAAATTGAATAAAACACAACAACACACATCCTTTTTTTGCAATGCGTCACGTTCTACTAAACAAAATAACAGTCCAAGTTCAGTGAAATGGATCATAGGTATTTGTACACTACGACTAAAAAATAATGTATCTTTGATCAGTTTAGCAATAATGACAATAATAACAACATGCATTTACACCAATTATAATGCAATGAAATAATATGTATTTATATTATTTTTGGGGTTTTTTTTCAAAGCAGAGACGGCATTAAAGGGAAAATAGCCTTCAGGGATGTGGAGGGTGGCGTCCACGAGGGGGCGGCATTGACCATCCTTTCCATGGTCGCTAATTGGATTGCGCTGTGAAAACGTTTTTGCAGAGGTTAATGTACGAATCTTATTTACGGCAAATAGAAATGGTGGTTTTTTTTGAGTACTGTTTCAGCTTTATTGTTTCCGTTTCAAATAAATAAAACACTATAATATTAAACTAAACAGGAAAACAAGAACGGTGTTTTGACCTTGATGTCCTGTTTTTCTGCTGGAGTCAGGCCCCTATCTGCTTCGTGCTGATGACAGTGGAGGAAAATCTGGTCGCAGCTCAATGAATAAAGAATGAACGCGGGTGTGTTTGGGTATATTTTAAACACCTCTTTTTCTTTCTTTCCAGACTGTCCACCCAAGATAGCATCGAGGGAATCTCTATTTCTTTTTCCTTTGGAGGATACCTGAGAGAGCTCATCATCCTCCTCCTCCATGCATGCAGCCACAATCGATACGGTGCCATGCAACACGACACTGGGAGTGAGAGAGAGGGAGACCAGAAATAGATTGGGTAATCTTTATTTTTGGCATCGAGATATCTATCTGCTTATTATACTGTTTTATTTTTTGCTCAGACGCAGCAACATCTGGGAAATTGAATCCGGGCGGAAGAACAACTTGTCTGTTTCGTGTTATCCACACAGTTCTGCAATTCAGCAAAAAACACCAAATGATTATTATTATTATTATTATTATTATTATTATTCATAATCATTTTTTAATCATTAACTTTGTGACTAGTAATGCTATTGTATTAATAATTTACGAATAGTAGATAATAATAATAATAATGGTATAATAATAATAATACTAGGTTTATTTAATGTATTTTCCTTTTTTCCATCATTCATTTTCCTTTTCCCTTTCCTTTTTTCTATTTTGTCCAGCCAGCGCTAGCTGGAAACTCTAAATAAATCCAATAAGTCACACAGCATCTTCACCTCACAGTCCCATAACAGTCCCATAACAGTCCCATACATCATGTGAAGTTTCCCAGTATTGTCAAGGGCAGAGACTATCTTGCATCAGGTGACACGGCGGTGCAGTTTCCATGGATACAAACACAACACAAATCCTGGGCCAGCTCATATCTCCCCCACTTCCCCTGTCACCCTGTCAGAACCCCCCCCCCCCCACACACACACACACACACACACACACATCAACCTCCTCTCAGCGGAATAGCACCCTCCTTAAAAGTCTTTATTTCGGAATAGATCGATTTTATTTTGTACTTTAACTCAATGCAGTATTATTATTATTATGATGATTATGATGATGATGATGATGATGATGATTATTATTATTGTGATTGTAATTATTATTATTATTATTATTATTATTATTATTATTGTAAAATCACTATTATCCTATTGTTTTTATTCAGATTTTTAGGGGTCCAGCCCCAAAGGGCAATTGTTTTTGTTATTGAAAAACTGACGTTAGGAGTCTATGGATCTCATGGATTCGCCGCACTCACAGACAAGATGAATAAAATGTGTATTCGGGCCAGTCCCAACATGCCGTCATCCAAGTTTGATCCAGATCCGGTCCATTATTGTGGGATAATTTTGTGAAAAGCTGTACTTTTTGTCATCAGTGCAACATGAGTGCATGCGCGAATAACGGTTCGTACAGGTCACATGATAGCATTGCAGTCTAGTGATCGGTCAACAACTGGCTCCTCACCAAGATGGCGGCACATGCAGAGGGGTTTGAAGTCAGAGTTGCATGGATGTCATGGATTTGACGAACCCAGACAATCTGAATAGGATTTGTATTCGGGGCAGTTCCAACATGGCATTGTCCGAGTTTCATCTTGATCAGTTCAATATTGTGGAAGGAGTTTGTGATCAACAATCGCCACCTCACCAAGATGGCACCATCTATGCTACAATGGAGCAATAGTTGCACGATTGCACGGAGTACAAGCACGTGAGTCAATGAAGCAAATCTTACCAAAATACTGTGAAGCACATATAGTGGTGCGATTGGACTTTGACAAAAGGAATATAACATACAAACTTTTACCATACCAAGTTACAAAGTGACAGGTATTATTTTATTACTATAAAACTTAATTATGTTTGAAAGTATTACCAAAAGACAATTGGATTAAACAAAGTGCAGTGTATTAAACGTCACAAATACACATGCTTCTGAGGTGAGGAACTGACACGCAGCTATATATTTATATTTTCATTCTTTTTGAGTTTTTGGTGTAGCCCACTACACACAGTTTATTTCATTATACTGTATATCCTCTACAATTTAAATCAGTTAACCCACTTATCTTAGTTTATTGATTTATAGCTTTATTAAAGACATTATTATTGTGAAGTCATTTTTTTGTTGATTTACAAAGTGCCATAAAATAATTCTGTTCCCCAAAATGGATTAATAGTTGTGATATATAATCATGCTCACAATATAACACACACACACACACACACATACACACAATTATTATTGTAGTGTTAAGAGAGTCGATGTTGCTGTCCTCTGTTCTTGGGAGTGGATTATCAGTCACATCAGGAGCGAGATGAGGTTTCCATCTCTTGGCCGCGCATGTTTGGTGGTCTGTTTCAGGGAAGGAGAGAGAGAGCGAGAGAGAGAGAGAGAGAGCGCGCAAACGATGACATTTACATTTACATTTAGTCATTTAGCAGACGCTTTTATCCTAAGCGACTGTGGCCCCGAGGGTCAGCATCGGCAGGCACATCCTTGGCTGTCAATAAACATACCATTAAACTCTTTAAAACCGGAGAGTATCGTCCAGGTGTGTGTGTGTGTGTGTGTGTGTGTGTGTGTATGTGTGTGTGTGTTTGCCGCTGGCCTTAGCCCTGATAATATTTATAATATGGTACACAATTACTGACCCCAGACCTTTGAGAGTCACAGCCTTGGTGTCGGACACGCTGACCCTTACAGCGTAGTAACTCAGTCTGAGATCCAGTGTTTTGCCCCGTGGTCGCTATAGCAATGCGGTCTCGGCACTGCATCACGGCTCGGCCGCCCTCTATTTACTTAATACGTGGCTGTTTCAGATCAATGTCGTTGACATAGTGAAAAAGTTGCGTCGACGTAACCACATCGTCTTAGCTTTCTTCCAGACAGAATATTGGAAGAAAAATACTCAACATATCCCGAATGTTCTTTGACTACATTGGATGTTGAATTGGTAATTTGTGAGATTGTTTTGTAAAAAAAAAAAAAAATCCATATTTGATCATATATTGACACGCCCATGTCCAACGAAACCGCTGTTCAATGTATTTGTGTTATGGACAGTATGTGTTCCTCTATGTGCTGTGTCTATTGTCAGGTGGCGGGGTCCGCCACTCACGGCAATAATGCAAGAAGTGAAAGGCAGCTGCGGCAATTCTTTCGGCAGAGAAGTTGACCGGCATGGAGCGGAAAAAAAAAGTTGCAGTTTCGAATGGAATTCTGGGACTTGGTGGTACGATACGATCCAACACAGACCTCATGGATTTTAAATGCATGTGTTACACTATATGTTGTCATCTATGTCATAGCTTATATACATTTTTTCAGGCATTCTGCAAACACAAGGATGGACACAGTTTCACAGTTATTGCTCACAGGGGGATGCGTATTGGTGACGGCCATTAAATGTGAAACCTAGAAATAACCAGTTCAGCCAGCAGCCTTTGCCTTGGCTCGCCATCAGCAAACTAGCAACGGCTGCTATCTCCTCCAGCTCCAGCTCCAGCTCCAGCTCCAGCTCCAGCTCACTAACACCGTTCACACATTCAAGTCGTGGCGGGTCAGCCACCCAGCCACGGACATCGCACTGAGACCTCTAGCCCCCACGCCCCCAACCCCAACCCCACCCCCGGCGGGTCAAAAATAGCTCCTATTAGCCTTTTATAAATCAGAGTGCGCCTATAAAAAGCTACGGCTGACCAGAAATGCACGGGTGGCCCGCGTAGCCCTATCTTTAGCTTTTATTTATGTCCGCGGTGTTGACAGCGGCACTTGCCGGGCTTTCCAGTCCATGGGTCACGTGTCCGCCGAGCCCGCGACCCCTTGGATGCTGGAAGGCGGGCGCTGTTGAGGCCAACGGTACCAGCAGCAGCAGCTGCCAAGTTAGCCGGCTTGGCGGCTCCGGGCCCTCGGATTCTTTCCATTCACTTAGTGTTTAGAGGCGTCTCTTTCTAATCACAGATAAGCCCCCCCACCCCGACCCCCCATTGTTGAAGGTGATGGCAGTGTTACAACAGCCTCGTCCCACCAGCTATTGTTGCACAGGGAGAGGTTTTGAAATATACTGTATGTGAGCGGGGTGAAACGAAATGAAATGCTTTTCATTCCCCTCGCTCGCAGAATGATGTTCTTCTCAGGTTTAAGCACAGATAAAGATGCCACAAACCACAGAACATCCCCCACCAGGAGAAACCATTTTCAATGGATACTAGGCTGCCAGGGAAGTATATTGTAAATTGCCATAGAAAGCCTGTTGCAGCGATGTATATCTATCTATCTATCTATCTATCTATCTATCTATCTATCTATCTATCTGTCTGTTTGTCTGTCTGTCTGTCTGTCTGTAAGTTCGATGTGGAATTCCAAAATCCTGCTAATGTGTAAGGAAGAAACTGATTGCACCCTGAAAACACCATGGTGTTCTCCACCATCACCCGGCCGCAGTAGACAGGTAGAGAGATGGGAGGTTTGGATAGAGGTCGTTCATAACCCCCGTGTCATGTAGTGCGGGGTAAGGACGCCTTTTCATTATCGCCGGAGGGCACGGGTTGTCTGTGTGTGTGTGTGTGTGTGTGTGTGTGTGTGTGTGTGTGTGACATCATTACGCAATGGAGGAATAGCTTTGGCTTGATTTGGAAGAGCTCATATACTGTATATACAGTATACAAACCCCAATTCTAATAGAGTTGGGACGTTGTGTAAAACGCAAATAAAAAGAGAATCTAATGGATAATGAGTATATACTTTTCAGCCTATCTTCAATTAAATACACTACAAAGACAAGATATTTAATGTTCAAACTGATAAACGTTATTGTTTTTTTGCAAATATTCACTCATTTTGAATTTGATGACCGCTCATAAAACACCTGTTTGGAACATTCCACAGGTGAACAGGTTAATTGGAAACAGGTGAGTGTCATGATTGGGTATAAAAGGAGCATCCCCCGAAAAGCTCAGTTGTTCACAAGCAAGGATGGGGTGAGGTTCACTGCAGTTGTTATGAACAACTGCGTGAGCAAATAGTCCAACAGTTTAAGAACAACGTTTCTCAACGTACAATTGCAAGGAATTTAGGGATTTCATCATCTACAGTTCATAATATCATTGAAAGATTCAGAGAATCTAGATAGATCTCTGCATGTAAGTGACAAGGCCGAAAACCAACACTGAATGCCCGTGAACTTCGATCCCTCAGGCGGCACTGCATTAAAAACCGACATCATTCTGTAAAGGATATTACCACGTGGGCTCAGGAACACTTTGGAAAACCATTGTCAGCTAACACAGTTCGTCGCTACATCTACAAGTGCAAGTTAAAACTCAACGATGCAAAGCGAAAGCCATATACTGTATCAACAAGACCCAGAAACGTCGCCGGCTTCTCTGGACCTGAGCTCATCTGAGATGGACTGATGCAAAGTGGAAAAGTGTGCGGTCTGACCAAAGAGGAAAAGGACCATCCAGATTGTTATCAGCGCAAAGTGCAAAAGCCAGCATCTGTGATAGTATGGGGGTGTGTTAGTGCCCATGGCATGGGTAACATGCACATCTGTGAAGGCACCATTGAGGCTGAAAGCTACATACAGGTTTTGGTGCTGCCATGTGCTGCCATCCAAGCAACGTCTTTTTCAGGGACGTCCCTGCTTATTTCAGCAAGACAATGCCAGCCCACATTCTGCATGTGTTACAACAGCGTGGCTTCTTAGTAAAAGAGTGCAGGTAGTAAACTGGCCTGCCTGCAGTCCAGACCTGTCTCCCACTGAAAATATGTGGCGCATTATGAAGCGTAAAATACGACAACGGAGACCCCAGACTGTTGAGCAACTGAAGTCGTACATCAAGCAAGAATGGGAAAGAATTCCCCCTCAAAGCTTTAACAATTAGTGTCCTCAGTTCCCAAACACTTATTTAGTGTTAAAGGGAAAGGTGATGTAACAGTGGTAAACATGCCCCTGTCCCAGCTTTTTTGGAACGTGTTGCAGGCATCAAATTAAAAATTAGTGAATATTTGCAAAAAACAAAGTTTATCAGTTTGAACATTAAATGTCTTGTCTTTGTAGTGTATTTAATTGAAGATAGATTGAAAAGGATTTGCAAATCATTGTATTGTGTTTTTATTTACATTTTATACAGCGTCCCAACTTCATTGGAATTATATATATATATATATATATATATATATATATATCACACACACACAAAAAGTTGGGGATATTCAGCTTTTGGGTAAAATTTCAGGATGAAGATAAAATGCACTATAACCTTTACAGGTGAACTTAATTTGACCTTCTCTAAACTTTTGAATGCACACGTCCAACTGTTCAATGTTTCAGTACTTTTTGCACAACTTGCTGTTCTCTAACAAGGAGCTGAACGGAAAAATTGACCTGTTGGTCAAACACATCAACAGGTGTTTGATCCATGAATCGACCAATACATTTCCTGGTTCAATTAGAATTGGTATGTAAACAGTCCTCTTCATCATGCTGTTCACATTCTGACATCATGTGACCAAGACAACACCTAACAACTGATCAACAGTACCTCGCCATTGAGAGGCTTCAAACAGGATGTTCCCAGAGGGAAGTGGCCACTGAGCTTAGAGTGTCACAGAGTGTCATCAGCAGGTTCCAACAGAGATACAGAGAGACTGGAAGAGTCACAGAAAGGCATAGAAGTGGACGTCCTTTGGCCTCAGTGCTGTTCTCTGATGAAAGTCGATTCACGTTGAGTAGAAATGATGGCCGCCAACGATGTGGGAGACGTCAAGGAGAGCTCTATGCATCAGCCACTGTTGTCACCAGACGAGCATTTGGTGGTGGTGGTGTTACAGTGTGGGCAGGTGTGTCTAGTCAATACAGAAGTGCCCTACACTTTGTGAATGGTACAGTGACAAGCCCATACTACCTGAATAACATCATTAATCCAGTCATTGTGCCCTGCATGAACAACACAGGCCTCATTTCATCTTCAGTATATATATACGCACTGCAAGTTAAAGTGACTTACATGCAGGAAAGATATTCAGTGCAGTTTTAGTAAATCTTTTCACAACTAAATACAAAAAGAAAAATCCAAGAGGAGGAATACATGGAAATCATTTCTGGAAATAAATGGTTGACTATTGAATAACATGGACATTCAAAATATATGTATAGTCTTGTGTAACAGATTGGAATTGTAACCCACTGAAATCATGTCATTCGGATCCTGTGTGGGGACTAGTCCTAAATTTGGGATTTTGCCTCCTTGTACTGTTGTCACTGGGTTTAAAACCATTATTAGCGCCCGGATGGAGCGTCCAGCTGCCCCAGAGGAGACTGGGATCAGCCAAATGTTGAGTGCTCCACATTAAAAGAAATTCTGCACAAGGGAGGGAGGGCGAGGAGGAAAACATATTTTTACAATCTGGTGAATGTCACTGGAAAAACCTGGAGTTTAAACTGGGGTTTAAAGAGCATTTCTCTCTCTCTTGCTCTCTCTCTCTCTCTCTCTCTCTCTCTCTCTCTCTCTCTCTCTCCCTCTCTCCTCTTCACTTCTCCCTGTCCCTTTCTTTCCTTTTCCCCCTTGCTTGGCTCCTCCTTGGCTTCTGTTATCTCCATCTATCCGGTCTTTTATAGTACGATCGCCCACACGCAAGAGCAATGGATCACTTCCCACTCAGGACTCTCTGGCAGGAGCCACTGGCCGCATGCTCTGTACTTCGAGACACTAACAGTGTGTGTGTGTGTGTGTGTGTGTGTGTGTGTGTGTGTGTGTGTGTGTTCAAGATTCAAGATGTTTATTGTGTGTGTGTGTGTGTGTGTGTGTGTGTGTGTGTGTGTGTGTGTGTGTGCGTGTGTGTGTTCAAGATGCGAGATGTTTATTGTGTGTGTGTGTGTGTGTGTGTGTGTGTGTGTGTGTGTGTGCGTGCGTGCGTGAGTGCGTGCACTTCTAGCGAAGGGCATGGTGGTCAGGGGTGTACAAATGCACCTTTCGTTTTCATCCTATTATTTTCTTTTTAAAATGTCGAGCACATTTCATTTCTCTGTGTTCAAAATGTGCTAAAACCACATGAAGGTTGATGGATTAATATACCACTATACCAGTACATCTGCACTCAGCACAAACATGCCAGAAATGGATGGATAGCTCTAGATCCCTTTCCTCATCCAGCAAAGGTAGGCGTTGCCGGTTCCAAAGCATGAAGATTTACTTCAATGTGACGCTGCTAAAACTATAGCCAAACTTCTGGTCCATGAACAGAATGACACACAGTGCCGCACAAGTTGGCGAAAAGGGATAATAGTTAATCCGTAAATAATAAAATAAACATCTCCCAGAGTTCTATCACACAGCTTTTTGACCCAGTTATGACGTCCTTGGGAAGAAAAATGTTGCATGGACACTAGGTAAGCAGATCACTGTCCTTTTCAGTCCAGTCAGTCAATAAAGCTCTTTAAAAGTCGTGCATGCCTTATGTGCTGCGATCAATTGAGGGAAGGGAAGAACTGTGGTTTGAGGCAATAGTTTGCTTGCTTATTACTCGAGTGCTCCTTGGTCTCGCCGTCTCGCCGTCTGACTACAGTGTTGCTCCTCGAATTGCCTAAAAAACATTGTCTTGCATATTGTGCTGGTGAGTCGGACGCTCGAACAGAACGTGGGCACAGCCTGGTTTGTCCCGTGCAACATGAGTAACTGTTTTACTTTCGGTGTCTCATTGATTCAGTCACGTCTACAAAGTGCAGCGCTGCGCCTTTATGGTTACTGCAGTTAGTCACGGCTGTGTGGCGTGAGTGCGACCAGGAGAGAGAGAGAGAGGGAGAGATTATTTGTTAATATTAAAGGCTTTCATTAATTGCTTTGGTCCAATGGGATGAAACCCCATACTTTGATAATATTCGATATATTCTATATAATCAGTATTTTCACATATCGTATCGCCCCATGACTGATAGAAAATACAATTTCCCTTTCCTTTTTTTTCCCCCTCCCTCATTTTCAATAAAAGCCTCACTTTGAACGGTTAATCACCTGTTACCCAGAGACACGTCATCTCATGCTCTACTGGTGGATTAGTATGCGGCAGTGCACTTCAACATCTTTGCTGTCAGTCTACTGGCTCTTGAGGGTGGGGGGGGGGAGATTGTACACTGTACCCTCGCATTTGTTAGAAATGTCCCGTTACCATAGGAACTAGCTACCGGAAGAAAAAAAAATCGAGCAAAGTTAGAGCGTCACACAAGCAGGCTATGACAGGTGATAAATAATCATGTGTTTGATTTGATCTCACCTCTTTCCAGTGGCATTTTTGGCAATAAAATTCTAGTGGAGCACCTTGCTGATAAAGGCATATATCCGTTATATTTTTTTTAGCAGACGCATCATCCAACACAGAAGTTATTTTATGTTCCAATATAAAGTCTAATTAATTTCAGTTTGGTTCTAGAAGTTGAAATAGATTAAACAAACAGTAATGCAGTTATTTAAAAAAACAGGAGAAACTATATTCCTGACAGGTCTGCAGCCTCCAGCTCATATGTACAGCAAACAAACTTAGAACAGAGTAAAGGTTTTACTCGGTAACCTAAGCAGGAGTAATGTTGTATCTCAGAAAACAGGGCTCCCACATTACCCACAATGCAATACGTTAAAGGTCATTGTGGGGGCCCAACTGGGCGTGGTCAAGCTGCCGCTACAGTCAGGCGGCGCAGGCTCTCATCCTGGGGCCACTCAGCTGCTGTGGATCGGGACCAGAGGGTCATTTAGGGTTTGTTGTCCCCGCAGTGAAGGATGGCGTGCTTGCGGGACATGGTGCTGACCGGGCAAGACGAGCGCTCTACTCAATGCGCCGGAGAGGTCACGGTGGGAGCACATCTAAGCGCCGATCGAGCAAATTATTTCCCTGTTTGCCTGCGAGCCTTTAAGTTTTCCTTTCGGGCCACAAGCTGCCTTTTATTTCAAAAACTCTAAATAAATACATGCCAACTGGCACCTGGCCCAGACCAGAACACACCTCCACAGTCACCACTTATACTCCTTTTCAACAAGTTAATATAGGTCTCTGAGGTCCCCAAAACATGTCTTTGATGTTTTTTGCAGAAAATACCACTCATCAGATCAGAGAATGCTGGTAAGATGGAGTTCATCTTACAGACATTCAACTAACAAACTAATACAGCAACATTATTGTGGATCCTGCAGCGAGTAACGGCAGTAACTTTTTTAGAAAATGACATCTAATGTATTTCCTCAGCTATGAGCGTTAGCTGGTGCTAAACAGCAAAAGAAACACACAGCACGATTATTTTTTAAATACTTTCCCTCTTCTGCAGTTTTGTGACAGTTTGGGACGTTGCCATCAAAAATAAACTTTATCCACTCAGCCCTGCTGTCCTCTGAGGCTGGGAGCCCATGAAGAGATTTGTGCTAGTCTGTACAGCCAACAACAGAGAAGTTCCCATGCTTAGTTCTGCTTTCGACATAATGTAAGTGGGTCCGGCGCTTCCAAGAAAGAAATGGCGCACCTTTGCAAAGGTAGATACTCAGATGGTGGGTGGCATTATTCTCATGAGCCCCCACTTGACATAGGAGGGGCAGTCAAATCTGAATGGCGCTTTGAATCACATGTTTTATGACCAAGTCGGCCCACAAAAAAATGACTGGGTTGTCTTATTTCACAGATTGTGTGTTAGTAGGCCCATCGGATACACAAATGCATGTGAACTGCACTGAAAAAGTGAGTTTTTCACAAGTGGTGACCTTGAAAGCAGCAGGCCCAATATCTAACAGCCTGACAGTTGCTTGACACCACCAATGAATGACAGGTTCACACAGGCTGGGGGTGTGGGGCTGACACCATTGGGCCCCTCAGTTGTCTGACATGCGCAGAGGGGCTCCTGTGATACACTGTGTTACAGAGCGGTTGAGGAGCTCGCTAGGTGTGCACCAGAAGCTTCACATGTAATGTCACGTAATTCAGTTTTGTTTTCAGGCCATTTTCCTCATCTTCTATAATGGTGACTCTCATTTCTGTGGAACACAAGGTCATTAGGCACTCTTATATGCTGTAATGTGCTACTTTGATGTACTCTAACGCTCATACAGGTGGTTCCGCCTGCGGAACAGAACAAAATGATGTCATGGTGATGGAAATTACATGAACTGCTGCTTGGCGCCGCCCCTGTGGTCAGAATTCAGCACGGTCATCCTCATAGCCGTTTATATTCCACCGCAAGTGGACACCGACATGGCACTATCGGACTTATATGCTGTGCTGTGTGGACTTAAAAACAAACATCCTGATGGGCCTGTGGTGGTGGCTGGGGACTTTAACAGGGCGAACCTTAAAAAAGTTCTTCTTAATGTCCATCAACACATCATGTATGCCACCAGGGGAGAAATAACTTTGGACCACTGCTACACACCGTACAAGAACGGATACAAGACCGTCTGGCTCCCTGCTTTCGGGAAACCGGGCCACACGGTCATCGCGTTGCTTCCGGTTGAAAAGCCTGGCATCGTACATGGGACAGTAGTGACGGGGGACGTAAATCGGCGGTCGGACCAAACGGAAGCCGCGCTACAGGACGAGTGATATCAGACTGGGACATGTTCCAATCAAGTTTCAGTGATGTCGGCAAGTTTACGGACATTGCTTTGAGTTTCATACCCACGATAGCAGACTGTATTGATTCCACAGTGAAAGTTAGGATATTTCCGAACCAGAAACTCGGGTTGAATAAATCCATCCTCGGCACTCTGAATGCTCACACGGCTGCTTACAACGACAGTCTTGTATCCGACAACATGGACAATTACAAAGCGGCGTCCTATAAACTGCGGAGGGCGGTGAAGGACACTAAACAGATGAACAGAGACACAGTGGAGCTACAGATGGAGCAACGGGACACCAGATGTTTGTGGCAGGGGCTGTGGACTATTACTAATTACAAGAGAAACCCCTCCCCAGCCACAAGTGTGGACTCCTCCCTAACCAACAAACTGAACCAACAACACCGCTAGCTCGCGGAGGCTTTCACTCAAAATCTCACGATACATGGCCCCATTTATTCTTTCCTTTACAAGGATCAGTTGTCCTGGTCCCTTTGCAGAAAAACAGGCCCAAAGCATGATGTTTCCACCTCCATGCTTCACAGTAGGTATGGTGTTCTTTGGATGCAACTCAGCTTTCTTTCTCCTCCAAACACGACAAGTTGAGTTTTTACCAAAAAGTTCTATTTTGGTTTCATCTGACCATATGACATTCTCCCAATCCTCTTCTGGATCATCCAAATGCTCTCTAACAAACTTCAGACGGGCCTTGACATGTACTGGCTTAAGCAGGGGGACACGTCTGGCACTGCAGGATTTGAGTCCCTGGCGGCGTAGTGTGTTACTGATGGTAGCCTTTGTTACTTTAGTCCCAGCTCTCTACAGGTCATTTACTAGGTCCCCCCGTGAGGTTCTGGGATGTTTGCTCACCGCTCTTGTGATCATTTTGACCCCACGGGGTGAGATCTTGCGTGGAGCCCCAGATCGAGGGAGATTATCAGTGGTCTTGTATGTCTTCCATTTTCTAATAATTGCTCCCACAGTTGATTTCTGCACAACAAGCTGCTTACCTATTGCAGATTCAGTCTTCCCAGCCTGGTGCAGGTCTACAATTTTGTTTCTGGTGTCCTTTGACAGCTCTTTGGTCTTGGCCATAGTGGAGTTTGGAGTGGGACTGTTTGAGGTAGTGGACAGGTGTCTGTTATACTGATAACGAGTTCAAACAGGTGCCATTAATATAGGTAAGGAGTGGAGGACAGAGGAGCCTCTTAAAGAAAAAGTTACAGGTCTGTGAAAGCCAGAAATCTTGCTTGTTTGTAGGTGACCAAATACTTATTTTACCGAGGAATTTACCAATTAATTCATTAAAAATCCTACAATGTGATTTCCTGGATTCTTTCCCCCCATTCTGTCTCTCATAGTCGAAGTGTACCTAGGATGAAAATTACAGGACTCTCTCATCTTTTTCAGTGGGAGAACTTGCACAATTGGTGACTGACTAAATACTTTTTTGCCCCACTGTATATACAGACACTCTTGTGAGAAAGGCGAGGCAGTGACTTTACCGCCTAAGGCAGATAAAGAAATTCGGGGTCTTGGTGAGGAAACTCAAGTCCTTCTACTCTGGAGTAGTGGAGAGCATCCTGACAAGCAACATCACTGCCTTGTTTGTGAACTGTACTGCTCAGGACAGGCGGGCCCTGCAGAGGTTGGTGCATTCAGCCAAACCTACCACTGGAACTACCCTCCCCTCCCTGCAGGACTTATACACCAGGAGGTGTAATAGCAGAGACAGCAGGGTCATGAAGGATCCTCACCACCCCAATAATGGACTGTTCCAGCTGCTGCGGTCATGCAAGCACTTCCGTAGTCACACAGTGAGAACAGAAAGACTGAGACGGAATTTCTTCGCACAAGCCATAAGGACTGTCAATACTGAACTCACCAGGGGCCCCCACTGAGACACTCACATAGGCCCCACTGCTTTACTGTATGTTGCTTACTGTACTGCATACTGAATCTTGAATCATAATATAGCATTATATCGACTTCCAATTTGGACATATATATATATGGTGGCCCTAAGAGCTCACGCACTGCAACTAAAAAGAACCACATGCAAATGGACAAAACACAAGCAAATTATGAAAACAACACCGCATAAACAGAATACACAAATGCAAAACCACATTACAGAAGTGGTCGCACCATTACGGAAGTGAGCCACTGCTGACCTTTATCTGCAATTCAATACAATAAAAATATTTGCAATTAATAAATAGACTTCTTACAGTAGTGTAAAAAAAAATAAGAATGAAATGGAAAATGGAATTATTGGAACACAAATATCGCGAAGCAATTTATTTTCCTGTCAGCTGATTTTGCATCTAAAGCACTTGATGAAACTACGGGAAGGTGGAAAGTGCTGAAGATGCAATAGTGCTCGGAAACAGGGTATGACAGTAAACAGAGGATTAACAGCTTCCCACTCGAGGCAGCAAGACTGGCAGAGTTTTCAGCCTCTTACCATAAGTCCACTGGACCCTGTCTCACACCGCAGGTGTTGTGTGACACTGGATCGCTGCCTATTTAAAGATTTTGCCACCTCGCGTCCTAGTGCATTTGACACGATTTTTCTAACCTGTGATTCCACTGACTACTACAACTAATGCTTAAATGCCATTTTTAGAGATTGGCCTTTTTTGTATATATATATACATAAAATATATATATATATATATATATATATATATATATATATATCCTTGCTTTTTTTCTTGCTCACTAGAGGTGCTGTTCTTTTTTGTGAATATGTTCATCCATATCAACAGTTTACTGACCACAACTCACTACGCTGGTTTATCCAGCCTTTCACTTCGATCTTTGCATTCTTGCAAAAAGAATGGACCTGCCACCATCAATGGAGACAATCGTAATGAGGAACACATGGATTGAATGGCAGTTTCTTATAAAATTGCCAGCTAAGCAAACGTATCAAAAATTTGGGGTAGCGGTAGGAGGTAGGCTTCGGGCAGAAATCCTCCCTGGCCTCAACTTGGTGTTGGGGGAATGTGGTGTGGGGATGGTCTGGTTGAGCAGCAACACCTGACCTGAATCTAGGTGATGGGATCAGGGTGGCTGCATACCTGTTGCCTATTGATTGGTCTAACAAGCATCAGGTAAAACCACCATCCCCACACACACTCAGGAGAGGAGCCCTGTCATGACATGTTCTATCTGCTCCTGGCTAATTCCAACTGGCCCACCCTCTACAATAAACTGGTGTGTCTACAACATCGCCTTCTGTGTCTCCGTGCCGGAGGGCCCTGAAAACTTCACTTGGGTGGGGTGTGGTAGGAGAAACCGCTACAGGAACACAGGGCAACGATGGGGAAAAAAAAAAAAAAAGATGAGAAATAAGATGATCCAGCAGCTGCGGCCGTGACAGAACACACTGTCAATGTACGTCTGTCAGGTGGTCGTACTAATCCTAAATGCTAAATCCGATGGATTTCACAGCTCATGAAATAGACGATGCCATGAAACTGTCCTGGCCTCTATAGTTAACAAGGGATTAGGATGAAGATTAAGATTAACATTAACATGGGTCTTGCTCAAAACACTTGAAAAAACAATTATGGTTCCACTAATGGTTCTTAAGTACAGCATGAATGAAATAATTTTGGCTTCCCTATGACTCAATTGAACTCTTGCTTGACTTATCTGGGTAGTTAGTAGTAGATGGGATTGATTGGGTCGAGGGGGATTGATATTCCTGTTAACAAAATCTTAGTGGAAGTTCACTGTTTTGGTGACTTTAAAATGGAGAGTAAATTATTATTTTCTTAGTAATTTAAAATGTCGTCATCTGTGACTACCTTCGGAAGGAACCGTTCTTGTGGAGTGCTCCATTAAGAGAGAATGGTTTATCACTCTAATAAACAATGGATAGGACAGAAACACAGAGAGACTGTTATGCGCAACCTCTGTTTTATGAGTTTAAAAGGCGACTTAGACAACATTTTTTGACTTTAAGTCAACGCTCTAAGTTCTACATTTCAATCTCTTTATTGAAACAAAAAAAAAAAGAAAAAGCGATGTATGATTATCCAAGCTGTCACGCCCACTCACTGTGAAATAAAAGCCAATTCTTCACACTTGTTCTGCCTGTTGGTGACTGAGCGACTACAGCCTTTGAAAAAAGTCCATTGGGTGAGTCAGCGATCTGTGTAGAAAAATCCACCTCAAGAAAGTTTGGTTTGAAAGTTGTGTAGCTTGCGGAGCTAGTTCTGTCTTTTACAACTTGACGGTGCCACATGCTTCCCTTTTAGACTTTCCTTCTAGCCCCCCTGTCCAACCGGCTTTGCTGCCTGCTTGCTTTCTGCGCTCCCCCCACCTCCCCTGCATCCACCTGTTGGGCTCTACTCTTCTATTCAATAGGGGCATTCAAGCTCATCACTCCTACATTTCTAGCTCATTAAGTATGCCTATGTTTGGCGCGCACCTCGCTGGGAGTGATGAGCAGTAGAGCCCAGACGCACAAACTCAAATCATTTTGAGGTAAATCTAAGAGTTGTCTGTCAGAAGTGTGAGTTTTGTAGGAGGTGGTGGGGATGGGGTTAAACCACTGTACTTATATGTAGATATAATTTGCTATTGTGTGTGTGTGTGTGTGTGTGTGTGTGTGCATGTGTCTGATAATGAGTCACAGCTGTTTTATTTCCTGATTAATTTGACAGTACTGACAGTTTTTTTTTGTCTTCTTCTAACTCGCATTATCCCAGTTTCCAAATACATCTTTGAAGGAAAATTTCCAGGAAGCTTGTCATCCTCCATGTTCACTTTCAGTTTGTGTATAACGGAAATTCTGTGATTGCAGTGAAACAGAAGGCTTAAACAGCAAACGTAAGCCTTGCAAATGGGAACTGTAAGAGGGCTGCTTTTATGAGAATATGAGAAGCTTCAAGGCTTTTCAGGTTGAATGCAAGGCTCCAGTTAGAACCTTACAAACATGACCAACTGCATTTTCGCACAAACATGGAAACAGAAATTTCCATTTAAATGTAATGTTGACCCGGATCAATCGTAGGCAATGCTGAGACATGACGTCAGGAAATTCCACCCCCCTCCACCCAATTCAGGGCCATTGAGGACACGGTCAAGCAGTGTTTGTTAAAGACTGGTTCGGGACCCAGTGGTGGGTCACAGGAAATTTTGATTAGGTCGTCCAATCAAATTGCAAGATTCCTTCATTAGTCTTTTGAAATGATTTCCTTAATTTCAAACAATTCATTTGTCTTAGAAATGGCTGATTTACCTATTCAACCTCAATATCAGTGTTTTATGCAGAAATGCATCACAGATATGCAGAGAATGATAGGAAAACAATCAGGGGGAGGTCCATTTTTTCTCCAGGGCCCAGGGGGAGAGAGACACACAGAGCCTTTTGTTTCTTTCAACTAGGAAACGGAAATAAAAGACAATAATCTAAAATAAAAACACTATTTGTATATGTTGGGTTTGGAGAAACAGGGAACGCGGACACGCAGCGGAGAAAATATGTACTCCCATAATTCACCTTCATGTTGGGGGATGGGCTCTGCTGGATTATGAGGTGTCTGTCACTGTTCTCCCGTTGTTGCTCTGTAAGTACAGAGCAC
The DNA here is from genome assembly GCF_960531495.2 of Zeus faber. Classification (NCBI taxonomy): domain Eukaryota; kingdom Metazoa; phylum Chordata; class Actinopteri; order Zeiformes; family Zeidae; genus Zeus; species Zeus faber. The sequence continues at coordinate 34,110,469 of NC_137190.1, read as the reverse complement.
TTCTCTGGATTCCTCAGAACCAACACGGTGTGTGCTGTTCTCCCGTTCTCACTGTAGAATTACCCAGTAAAAACAAATGATCACAGTAAACAGTGTCAAACATGACAGGACCGACGCCCATCTGGTGTTACAACAAGGGTCCCGAGGCAAAACTGTTTGGTTTATTTACCATTCATGCAACATGTCATTAACAACAGACTGGAACTACATTTTGAACACACAATGACAACTTTATTGAACATGATTAAATTGTATACGTTTTATTTATAACATCTTTACTATATAAACACTACTATTATACAATATTAATATGCTATATTAATTGTAATATATAAAAATGAAACAACAAAATATCTTAATCCTTAACTTATCATCCTAACTAAGGATACAAGGGTCTACAATTTAACATGGCAATCAAAATCAAAATGCAGTCATAAAATTATTAATTATATATTAAAAAAACAAGAACTTAACATAAAACTATGTTCAAATTGTAAATGTAACAAAGCAACAACAAAAAATAAATTCAGGAACTTTGTTCTTAAGGGCCACTTCAGCGGGATGTAGCTCCCCTCCGGTTGGAATCACCAACACAAGGCCCTCTTTTAGTCAGGGGCATTTATTTTGCACATCCATGCTGTCAAACATGCCATGAGAACGAGATAAAAAAAACAAACAGAAAATGCATAAACTTAGTCTAGTGCAATACAGAGCATTGTCATAAGAGAATAACAATTAAAACAGAGCTCACAACAACCAACACCAACACAAAATATAGCTTGCATAATCCATCGACCTTGAAGGGCTATAAGCTGTTAAATTTAGGAATAATTAGTTGGCTAAACAGTCAACAGTAAACGTAGCTATCATGTGAACTCCGCTTATAATTAGCCGTTAGCAAGGCCGTTAGCATATCCAATAGCCGCAAGCATGATAGTAGAAACGTACAGATAACCTTGCATGCCTCGCTGGCCGCCTTAACTCAATGGGAGTAAGAAAATAAACTTCCAGCTTTACAGATCTTCACTAAATTCCAAGCTTCATGAACAATACTATACAGCAACACAACTCAAGACATAATCCACTGCTCCGCCTCTCCGCGTACAGTGCAACCAACAATAATGACCTGCTCTTACTGCAACAAAAGAATATTGGTTCTGCTATGGAATATAAAGACAAGAGATAAATGTGAGACAGCCCCCTTTTGACATATGTTGTTCATTTCATTTGTTAATTTACAAAATATTATTCTATTAAAATGTAAATTATTAAATTAACTTAAACTGTAGAACCGACTGATGTCAGCCGGGCTGGAGATCGCCAGACGTCTCTAATATTCACCAAGTTTGCGAGAGAAGTCATGTTTTTTCGTGATCTACAGAAACAGAAAGACACAATCGATAGATTAAAAGGAACATCAAGAGCGTTAGATGCTGCGATTGGTTCGCTCGCTCCATGTGAAAGCGTCCGAGGTGAAACGGACGTAGCCGTTACACGCCTCTCCTGGAAATGTTACTGCTTCCATTCACATATGGCTGGAGCCGTTGCGAGTGAGGACTTTTATGGAACATCCACACCAGCTTCTGTTCCCACATGATAGATAGATAAACAGACAGATAGATAGATAGATAGACAGATGATAGATAGATGACAGAAAGACAGATAGATACAGTAGACAGACAGACAGACACAGTAGATACAGTAGACAGATAGATAGAGACAGTAGATACATGGATACAGTAGACAGACACAGAAACAGATGGGGGATCGGGAACAGGCAGGGACCCACGAACAGGCAGGGAATCGAGAACCGGGAGCAGGGAGGAAGTCAAGACCAGGAATCAGGCTTTTCGACGGGACTGAGAGTTTACGAAACACACGCAGGAAAAAAAGAGTAGGCACCCCTGGAACCCTGCCCAGGCCAACAGGGCAGGTAGGGGGAGGCCTTCCGGAGGGCGACCAGGGGGCCGGGTCTGGGAGCCGGAACTGCTCGGGGTGTCGACCCGACCTCGGGAGCAGCTCTGGAGGACAACCCTGTAGGCGGGGCCACTTGGGGGGCCAGCAGAGAATTCAGGCGTTGGCCGGTGCGACCACAGGCTTGGGACCAGGAGTGGACCGAGCTCGGGTGAAAGTGGATGACCGCTCAGGGACGGGATCATGCTGGACCTCGAGAGAGGCCGCTGACGGCTCAGGGTCCGGAACGGACTGATCCTCGGGTGAGCCAGCCAACGGCCCGGGGCCAGAACAGACTGAACCTCGGGAGAGCCGGCCGATGACCTGGGGACCGGAACAGACTGAGCCTCGGGAGAGGCGGCAGATTGCTCGGGGACCGGAACGGACTGAGCCTCGGGAGAGGCGGCAGACTGCTCGGGGACCGGAATGGACTGAGCCTAGGGAGAGGCGGCAGACTGCCCAGGGACTGGAACGGACTGAACCTCGGGAGAGGCGGCAGACTGCTCGGGGGCCGGAATGTAGTGAGCCTCGGGAGAGCCGGCCAACGGCCTAGGGGCCGGAACGGACTGAGCCTCGATAGAGGTGGCCGATGGCTCGGAATGGACTGAGCTTCGGGAAAGGCGACCCGTGGCTCGGGCAGAGGCGGCTGATGTGATAGGCTCTGGAGAAAGGGGAGGAGGAGAAGGGGGGGCATATCATTTCAACAGGTTGAATGCTTACATCCAGTAAAACTCAGCATCCTGTTACCAGGAGATTGAAGGTAACCTGAGGAAAGCAGACTCCTTCCCTTCAAACACCTCCTTAGACACTCCAATGTCCTGGCAGGAGAAAGGCAAGCGGGGCAGTGGAGACTCTGTAGCACTGGGCAATGGAGACACGGAGGTGCTGGGCAACGGAGAGTCGGGAGTGCCGGGACGTGGAGACTGGGGAGCGACAGGCTGCGGTGAACATGGGCAGTGGTTCTCGGCGGCCTCAGGGATCCTTGGGACCCAACCCTCTCTAGGGGGACTTCTGAGGGTCTCTAGAAATAGGCGAGGCGCTACCCCCAGAAGGGGGACTGCTCGGGATCCTTAGGGGCAGGAACAAGACAGGCGAGTTCCGGGCTAGCCGGCTCAGGACTGGGGGCTTGGCCATGGATCGGCCCCAACCCCGCATCTGATTGCCGAGAGAGGGGGTGGGGGGCGAGCAGTCCAGGGTGCCTGGAGGGGACATCCAAGCTGGAAAGCATGCTGGCGACTAGCAGGGTTCATTATTTGGTCCGATCGTACTGTTAGGAATACGGTCAGGTAAACCCGAATGCAGGACACACACAGTTTTGGGAGTAGGTACAGGGTTTAATGTGCAGACAGGCAGGGAATCAAGAACAGGAAATAGATGGGGATCAGGAACAGGCAGGGACTCACAAACAGGCAGGAGCCGGTAGAAGGCAGGGAATCGGGAACTGGGAGCCGGCGGGGGATCTGGAGCCGGGAGCAGGCAGGGAATCGGTAACAGAACCAGGAACAGGAACAGACACAGGAAGTCAGGAACAGGAATCAGACAGGACCAAGAGTTCAAGAAATACACGGAGGAACACATGCAACGATTAGACCCCGACAGAGTGAATGTGGGCCAAAAGGAGTGACGAGGAAGGTGAAGACAGGTGGTGAAATTACTGACTGGGGACAGGTGTGTAGTGACAGGGATGTGACATGACACCAGACACAGACAGAGGGAGCCAGAGAGGGCGAGAAGTAGACAGAGAGACAGCAAACACCAGGGCAGGGCAATATCCTGATGTAGATAGATAGACAGACAGACAGACAGACCGACAGACAGACAGACAGACGGCCGACAGACTGATGGATAGATAGATACTGTAGATAGATAGATAGATAGACAGACAGATGGACAGATAGATGATAGATCGAGAGACAGACAGACAGACAGACGGACAGACAGACAGACAGACAGACAGACAGACAGACAGATAGCTAGATATTTTAATTATCCTCAGAAAGAAATTGTGGCGATGATGTAGCACACAATGGGCAATAATAACAAAATAATAAGAAAAATAATAAGAAAAATAAAAAATAAGAAAAAATTTCATTATACAATAAACCTAAAAAAAATCACAAATCAATTAAAAAAAGATGGAAAATTACAATAAAAAATTTTATTTTACATTTAAAAAAATACAATAAAAAGTACATTGGTAAATAAATGTACCAAAATTGATTTGGGGAAAAATTACAGAGCATCTGTTGAGCAATCTTTCTCTCCATTTTCCGTCTCAGCCCTTGCATGTGTCTGTGCTCTGGGAAAATCCCTCCCGTTCTGCTCCCCTGGTGTCCATCCCGCTGCGCTGCGTCGACTTGACTGGAAATCTCTTTATCTCAGCTCTGCTGCCGCCGTTGTCCTCAGAGAACCAGTTGGAACATATGGAGGTTACGGTTCAAGTCCCCCCTCCCTCACCCCCGATCATGTCACCCCTGTTTTCCTCCGGGGGGAGAGAACAGTTAGAACAGTTGCTCAAAATAACCCATGGGATATAAATGGGTCATAGCAGCGCGGTGACAGTATTGTTTGTTTGCTTGCTTACGTTTCTATTTAGCGGCACATCGGATATATCCAGTTGAGTGAGTGTGTCTACGCGCGTTTATATTTGGAGCGGTGGAAAATTCAGATTGAATTATTTTTAGAATGCCTCGGAGTGGATCGTAATTTGAGGCCCCCGCCTGCTGCGACGGCAGGCTTTGCTTTGTGTCTGCCTGAATTTCTGTTTCCTTTCACTCCATAATTCAGGCTGAATTGTCTTCCTTCTGAGCCGTTTTCAGAGACTGGGCAGAGTCAGAAGTTGAGTCCTTGTGATTTGACGCTGTCGCATCAACCTAAACCAATCACTGAGCAGATGAGGTTTCCGCAAGTGGCTGTTCCGCCAACGGGAACGCTAATTGGCACGATGCAAATTCTGGTCGCCAGTTGCCAGTTCCAGACCAATCCGCTCTTTCTGATCCATGTAAAATGCGGGAAAACCCCCAAAGCAAATGCCCTCAACTCGTTATTACATTTAGTCATTTAGCAGACGCTTTTATCCAAAGCGACTTACAATTGTTCAAACACCGACGGACGCAGCCATCAGGAGCAATTAGGGGTTAATTGTCCTGATGGCTGCGTCCGTCGGTGTTTGGTAAATATAAAAATGTTATAAAAATGTTGTACAATCTTAGCTAAAAGAGCTACGGCTAAGGTGAGCGCTTGGTGTTTGAAACTTTATAACTTATCTAATATCTATAAACTATGAGCACATTTGTGCGTAAATGAATATTTCTGAACATTTTCCACACATCCATCCACTCTCTACCCAAGAAACAATAGGCCTTAGGTAAAGACATTTCACGTAGACACTGCATTTAAATGATAAATGATAAGACTTACAAGGGAAAATAAAAGTTTATTCATCCTGATGGAAATAACTATGCCGACAGTTACACAAGGAAAAAAAAAACAGTTGGAAAAGGGGCATAAAATGAAAAAGGCGCATTAAAAACCAAGTCACAATAAAAATAGTGATTAAAAAATACATCATAGTAGTGAAAATAGAAATAGTAATAACATGATGGGAATAGCAATAAAACAAAGTTGTATTCATTTAAATAATATGATGCCTAACATAGTAAAAGCTGCGGATGGAGTTACTAAGTTACTTATTTATAGACCTTGTCACAGACATTTCAATTTGTTGTTTATGTTTTTTGTTTGTTAAAAAACTTACATTAATGGAAATTAAGTTTTAGATTAAGATTGCATGTTTGTTTTTTTGTCATTGGACGTGCACTACGTGGTAAATTCTTAGCAACACTTTGAATTCATTACAGCTGGGCTTGTGTGTTAGGTCGTCCACGTCAACAATGAAGTGGCACCAGCGTGGGGACACTCATACACTCATCTCAGTGCATCCAAAGATATGTAAGCCCAAAAATGGTGAAAAGTGACTGTAAAGTGATTACATTCCCACCTACAAAACGTTCTGATCCAAATCTGCGATTGTGTTTCGTCAAAGTATCTAAGTATCAATTATGTTTGTGAAGAAATATATAGATCAAATTCTATATGTACAATTATTTTAACATTTGTTCTGTGCTAATGAGAAAATTGCGATTTCTTTCCTTTAATGTACACAGATTTCCCATGCCAACATTTATTTTGAATTGCAATCGATCTCAATTGATTATAATCGTAAACGCTGAATAAAAAATATTATTAATGCAGTTTATTAGTTGTTTTTGTGGCTAAAAATACATTTTTTTGATTAAAACGAAAGGAAATTTACTACCATTAAAATGTATTATTCTTTTTATTTTTTTCCCACAGTCACGCTTAAAGCCCATAACGAACTTCACCTATTGAACAGAGGGAGAAATTGACCTACGAGACAATGTGACTGAACCTTGAATTACGAAAACTGAAAATAAATAAGGAAATAGAAATAGAAATAGAAATAGAAATAACATTTCAAAACATTTACACTCAATAATTTGTGTACAACATTTTTTTTTCCGTAGGGGAAATTCAGGGATAATGATAGCATGTTGGCTATTTTGAGAAGTATTTAGAATTAATTCAAATTAATTGACACAAATTACAAAATCAAGTTAATGATTAGTAATTTGAAGGGAATGAAATGCTATTTCATTGGAACAAATTATTCATTTGAAATGCAAAAAAAACCCAACATGATCTCATTCAAATGCTTGTCATTTGTGCTGTGTGATGGGTCCCAGTATAATGAACTATAATGAATGCGACTAATATGATATTTTTCAGATTTCTATTAAACCAAAAAAATCACCATACAAAATAAATAAATCGGATTTGGCCCCAGCTGTGACGCGCATCCTGGATTGCAACCAATCATCACTGGCCTTTCATTAGCATAAAAATAGGCAGGCTCTCCTTTCACTCTCAGTCAGATAGTCATTCAGTTGAGGCTAGGCTTATGGAAAACAAACAAGCTTCCCCGTTCACCTGGAAGATATAGAACAGCTCTGCATAGGGAGACTTAGGAGGGAGAAGAAGTAGGATTGGCAGAGTTGGCTGGAGCAGTTGATTTGGCCACAAGTCCAACAAATCCTTTGCAGGCTACAGCGAAATGTTGAGGGGAACTCTCTCCTGGTTGGTCTTGCTGGGCGGTTTGGGGTTCTGGTAGGACAGCCTCACGAAAACAACAATAAGGATTGTTCCTGCAATACAATTTTTTTACAGGCTTTACACATTTTGGCTCATTCTTTGAAGTAGGTGGAGCGGTTGCACCTGGCCCTCTTCTTACCTATAACCCCAAAGGTGCTGAGTAGAATGCCCACAGTGGACTGAATAGTCGGCATGCCCTGCAGCTGCTTGGCGGCCATCTTGCAGTTCCCCCTGGTGTTGCAGGGACACACCGTGACTACGACAAAGACAGGGATAGCGTTAATACAAAGATACTCATCATCTAAAGTAGGGATGCATCAACACCGCTTTTTACACAGTCTTTAACAAGGCTTCAACTTTAGGTATTGCACCCATTACCTTCAGTGACCCGTACTGAGGTGGTAAGGTTGGAGTCCTTAGAAAATAACAATCATATAATAATTTGATCTGATCCTATCCAACATTTAATAATGGAAGCTCTCAATATAGTCGGGCACTAAATGTCACGCTGAAAAATGCATTTTCAGGGTTTTATTGACTCTTTTGTACTTCCACAAATCAGCTCTTTTGGCTACATCTGAGAAGAGACTAGAAACAGGAAATTGCTTCAATTCCCTCCGGCACCCTACTGGAGCGCGACATTATGCTTTGGGTGCACTGTGGCAATAGCAACAAAGACTTTTTAATTAGATGTGATATTACTGTTATTCAAAACACTTAAACCAAATACACGAGACACATGTGAACATAATGTGAGTTTCCCATTACGGAAAAGGAGATTTAACTTTTTGTTTTAAGATTTAAACGTTTAACCCATTGGACTGCATTCAAACACAGTGAGAAGATGTATGATTTTACAGCTTAACTCTCTTTTTCTTCCCAATAGCAAAGTGTTCACACGTATAAACCAGTTATACATGATGGGAACCAGCACTCTAATGAGGCCCGGTTTGAAAAAAAAAAAAAAAAAAATAGTGAAGATACAAGTTGAACAGAAATATAAAAATGGTTGCTACAACCATCACCTCATTAACACCATTTGTCTATGACGGGGTCGATCCCTAATGCCCATTCATATCCGGACACCCCATAACCCTCCAGTGTTGGGTGTTGGCTGGTCATTTGAGAGTATATTTGCGTTACCTGGCAGGTTGATAAAGGTGCTTCTGGGAGGGGAGCTGCTGTCGGAGATGGTGAAGGGCACCGTGTAGACCTCTGGGGCTAGGTACGGGATGTTCAACGACAGATTGGTATGGGTGTCTGGAGGAAGACGGGAGGATTCATCAGAAGGAAAAATATTGAGCGTTCAACGTCGCCGCGCCAAATGCTGTACGTGCGTTTCAAACAGAAACACTGACAGATTAGCGCCTGGATCGAGTGCTCCAACTTCACTGACCACCTATCTAATCTCCGAAAAGGATTCCGAAATACAGGCCCAGGCTGCCGTGACGTCAAAGCGGTAGCCCCTCGTCCCCTCGGAGAAGGCGGGCTTATCGAGCGGTGTAAAGACTTATCTAAAAGTACTGAACCCCGAGCTTGCACCTCACCGTCACTCCCCTTCATGTTCCATTTGCTTGTCAAGAGATTCAAGAGCCGTAGTACACCTCTAAAGAGGCCCTCTATCTCCCACCTCACGGTAAAGACTTTGCCCGGTACACCGCAGTAACTGAGAAGGGGTCTATTTGAAAAACAACGACTGACGGCGGAAAGCAGGTCGATCATGCTTCGGCTAATGAACCCAAGCCTTATCCCCGTTGTACCTAAAACCAGAGTCACAATGACTCAGGACTCCATCGCTGTGTAGGTCCACCTGGGTCTTTGTAACATCTCCATGTAGAACTATAAGTTTGAAGTCATGCCAGTTTAGATGTCTCTGGTAGATCACACCGTTTCTAAATCAGTTACATTAAGCCTGAGGGGTGTCCTCAAACAGTGTCATTTCAGTTTGGTAACCCTGGCACCTCCAAACAGCAGTTTTCTCCACCCCCCCCCCCCCCTCCCCCAACCTTATCCAGAAGCCACTAGGCAATGGCAGCCGCAAGGCGCAAAAGAAAAAAGATGTCTACTGTCAGCTGTGCCTTGAAAATGTCATGGCTGTTGTTTTTTTGCAACTTAAATAAACGTCTGTTCAATTTTTGCTGTCAAAACAGTCAATTAGGCTGTTATTGCCGTTTAGCTGGTTGATCACAAGCAGGCCGGCGAGTTAAGACAAGCCTGCCTCCAATTTGTATCATAGATATTTCAAGTGAAATAGACACCAGAGTTAATTGGCATTATTTATTTATATTTTAAGTGGGCTATAACAAAAATCACGGCATAATTATATGAATAATAATAATATGAATAATAATAATATGAATAATAATATGAATAATAATATGAATAACAACAACAACACATCAAATATTACCTAGCAGTACTATATGAAGCATTGTAGATTGGGTGTCAATGCAACAGGAAGTCTGCTGTGCCGTAACCAGCTTTCTCTAGCCTCTTTTGACAGCTAGTGCCAAAAGGCGAAGGTGCATAATAACAGTATCTTTAAAATAGACACATCACCGACATAGATCTCACACATGCACAAACACGCACGCACGCGCGCACACACACACACACACACACACACACACACACACACACACACACACACACACACAGACACATACATACAGCAGCAAGCAAGATTAATTCAAGTCTGGGCACAAGAAAATGTAACACTCACAAGCGCACACACACACACACACACACACACACACACACACACACACACACACACACACACACACACACACACACACACACACAGCATGTTAATATTGCAGCAGGTGTTATTGGCGCTGGCTGACATAATGGCCATTGCAGGTCTGAAGAACTCCAAAAGATTCCTCTTTGATGACGTCACAGAAATGGCTCTGAAGACATACGTAGTTACTGCTTTGCTCAATCAATACTGACTGGATTAGCAAAGGAAAGGGTGGGGAAGTGACAAGAATAGAAATAAATGTTTGGGCTAATTGCTCAAACATCCAACATGTCAGACCTCTGCTCTGCAGGGAATATAGTGGCCCTAGTGGAGGTCCGTCCTAGTCATACCTTGTTCACCTTCGTCCTGTGATGATCTCTCTGGCTGACATTTTCACCGCACCTCAAAAATGTTATTTCTGTTTGTATCTCAAAAGACAAATTAATGTCAATATCAAGCAACAGTTGAGTTTCTTAACGTTTGTTTTATTAAATGAATATGGATTAAACAAGGGCTGCTTAACAGCGTGACCTGGTGGGCCTTTCCGCTCCCCCCATTTCCAGTAGCGACGCCAGTGTGTCCATACATGAGATGAGTCAACCTGTCTGCCACGGGGACGCAGCGAGGCAGGATCCTCTCCATATTGAATACTCTTTGAGCCTCACTGACTGTTGCCATGGTCACTTGGCAAAACTGCGGTTACACAGGAGTGACTACGCTTACCTTAGAATGGTTTCCTGATGAATCATGACGGAATGTCAGTCATTTTGAAGGCCACTCGAGTTCTTGATCGGGCCGAAAAAAATTGGTGCTTCAGTGCATAAGCCTCAAATTTTTGGAAACCAGGTTTGTTTTGCTGCTGCTTCAATCCTATTATAGTGAACTATGGGCCAGTGTTTCCCAACCTTTTTCTTTTCTTTCACGGCACACTTTTTAGAATGAAATGATCCCACAGCACACCGCTATCTTGTTAACCACTAAAAAGGTCACACACACTAGAATTTATAGTTAGTGAGTGACAAGACAATTTGAAATGAGTCGGGAGCAAGCAAGTGAATCTTCGACCCACGAACTGAAAATAATTACTGAGGTCCAAGGCAAGAAAGGACAAGGCGTTTGCCATAATTCATCTTGAATTTCCACTTTGCATTTCACGATAATAATTACTTTTGACACAATCAAATGATTCTTGAGAGGATTCCATTCACAACTGAAAGCCAACTCTCCTGACTCTCGTTCCTCATTCAGGAAGTCCTCACTTGCTCTCCGTGCGTTACAACGGTAGAACTAAGAGTCAGAAAATTGAACGACTCTTTTTACTGACTCATCAAGAACCGAATCTCCAACAAGAGCCGAACCTTTCATCACAACTAATAGTTCTCAATTTCAGTTGTGAAACTTGAGCTTGTTCTGCTGGATAACAGAGCTGCTATTCTGAACGGAACTGATGAATTAGTACAGCCTTGCAATTTGTTTTTCAACACTAGAATTAATTTCCAGTGTTTAACGCACAATATATATACATGAACTTTATGCACTTTTTGGAACACAGCGGCGATCACTTCACCCACGCCTCACCATTGATAGGCGTCAGTTTCCAGTTCCGTCGGACCGTGGCGTCGCTGCGGAGGGAGAAGTTGAGCCTCCCGCCGTGTTGCGGCCCGTCGCTGTCCCGCGAGGCCAGGACCAGTGCCTGCTCCTCCCAGCGGGGGGTGCACAGGTACTTCCACGAGTAGTCGCCCACCAGGACTGGACTGTTGTCGTTCACGTCCAGGATTTGCACGGTCACCAGGGTGGAGGCGGATAGTGAAGAGTTCCCTTGTTGTCACACGAAAAAGAAAAGATCATTTTTGTCAAATCAACTGGTGGAAATTGTATCGTAATGTGTTCTTCTGGTTGACGCTGACTTGACTCCCTTAACGGCCCAAGAATCCCACCGAATAACATTGGCTTCCGGACGCTCTGGATGGTACTTTTTCCTAGTATTGTGAGTGATCAAACGTTGTGCTTCTTTTCAACTCGATGTCGAAAGAAACAGTTTGCTAAGCACGGATTGCTAAATCACTATGCCAGTCACTCTTTTGCAAACGGCAAATTCCTACACCAATCATCGCATGTAGCGGAAAAGGTTATTGACTTCCCTCACAGGCTCACCCATCAATACTCTTTATTGTTTGATTATTGTTCCGGTGTGGTGAGCCCTGCGACTTGTGTCAATAAAGATTGGATTGAATCAAATTCAATACTTACCATAGCAAATGTGGAACTATGCTATCTGCATTTTGGACCACTGCTTGTTAAAATTCCCTTCACTTTTCAATAGATATCTTCATTTTCTTTCATTTTAAGAATCTGCTGAAGTTCAGCCACTACACTAACTCACTTTCAAATGGAATTTATGGCATGACTTCCCGTGCAGCAATATAATTTCTCACCAGTGTATATTCTGGCAAACAGACACTCACAATCTGCAAACATAAAAGGTGTCTGTGTCACGGGCTTTGGTCCAAGCCTTTTCAGACTAACCTCCTCATATCAATTTAAGTTAATATTTTACCATGAAAAGCATCATCGCCGGTACCTGTAACAACCATTCGCTGACATTAAACACCAGAAACTTGACCAAACACTACCAAAGACAAGCAGTTAGTCTCATAGTCGTCAATTTAGAAACATCCGGTTCCGTCCTGGTCACTCTCACAGAACATTACAAGTTGTCAAGTTAAGCTGTTAAGTTGCTGCCAGAAATTTGCCTTCTGGGAAATAAGGAGATGGAATTGAACTGAACTGAACTGAGCTGAACTGCACTCAAGTCAAGTTTATTTGTACAGGACCTTTATCACAGTTCTAGTCTCCAAGGGCTTTGCAGCCCCACACTCACAGGGCAGTTTGATGGAAAAAAAACCCCGATCTCCGAGCACTCGGATTGGAAAACATGACAAAAAAAAAGAGGAAGCACGTTTTCTTTTTTAATTTTAGCTTCCTTGTCCCTTGGCTGACTCTCAAACATTTCAGGGCCCGGTGTATTAACGTTGCCTACCGATGACCCTTACCGAAGGCATTTCAACTCATGAAACTCCCTGCTCTGTTAAAGGAGCCTGCCTGAATCATATGAGTCATTGTGTTAAAGCTGCATTAAGGCAAATTCAAGGAAGTGACAACTGCTGTAATTGAACTCCCACTTTTGTCCCCCATCCCACTCACTTTCTTCCGAGAAATGAATTTACGCCTACGCCTACGCTTACGCCTACCATACTGCGTCAATATTTTGAACTTAACTGGTTCTGCTTACAACAGTTTTGTATTTTGTGAGAATTGCCGGTTCTGTTCGCTCATTACACCAACTGAATCAAACGAACGAAGAGTCGGGAAAATTGAACAAATCTTTTTGCCGTGTTGTTTGCAATGTGCCGAATCTCCAAAAAGAGGCAAACTTTTCATCACTAATCTGAATGTGCTGTATACTGTACGTACATCGACTGTATGTCGCCATGTCTCTAAAGTTATTAGTTGCCGAAATCCAGCTGTCTGGTGGTGTCTCTCGCCTCCATACCATATCTCTCTGTGCCTTTAGACAACTCTCGAATACCGTTCAACCAATGTTCCTGCTTGAATGAGGTTTCAGAGCAAATTTCTTTGACTAGTGTGACTCAATGTGCACCCCCCCCCAACAAAGAGAAAAATCACAGTTATGAACAATTTCATTGAACATAAAAGTAGGGAGTCTTTGGGTTTTGATAATAGACCGTTAAAAAAAGAAACTGAGTCATCTACGTGAGTGATTTGTACTTAAAGACCTCGACAAGGTGGAGTATAGCAGCTTAGCAAGTGGTGTTTAAAAAGATAATTGTAATGTTGCTCATGTAGTGATTTGGGGCTGCTGAAATGGTTCCTCATAAGTAAATGTCCCACCTCCTTGGCATTGGGGGGTCTCGCTTGGTACTGTAATACATCTTTAACTGTGCATTAAAGGCCACCTCCAATTACGTTGCATTTTTGAGCTTCTCAGCAAGTCTCCTATGGAAATATAAACTGTGTTACTATTGACACAAGTTAAATGTAGTATTGGTGAGAATCGGCATCAATTTTTGCTATACTGTAATAATATATGCAGGCATTGCAGCCTCTAATTTTTGGAGAAAAAAAAAAGTGATTTTTTTTTTCCCCATCCATCCATCCATCCATCCATCCATTCATCCATTCATCCATCCTTACGTCCATCCACGGCGATGACTTCCATAGTGTAGGTGCTGTTCTCCTCTCGGTCCAGAGCCTGCACAGTCTTAAGCTCACCGGAATACTTCCCAATGGAAAAATACCTCTTTGTGTCCCCCCGCAGAGAATACCTGAGCATGAAACAAAAGCAAAAAATAAAAATTATCTTTCAGTTTATCTTTAGCTCCATTTAGAAAACGAAACATGCAACGCAACCTAGGATTATCTGGAACAAAAAAAGAACACAGTGGTTTCTGTCGCTTAGAGACGTTAACATGTTTTTGCTCTTTATGAATTGAAAAAAATGTGATTCGTATTGATTAATTTTAAAAACATGAATTATTAAAAATGATTTTTTTCAAAGGGTGGATGCTACAGATAGGAATGTTTCCTATTTTGGACGAGGTACTTTGACATTAGCAGCTTATCTATAGTATTTTGGATATCTTTATTTTCTTCGCTAATCAAGGACAAAACATATGAATCAAAGACAACAAAAAATTAATTAAAATAATCATGCATATGCATGTAGAAGTGCATTCCTATAGCATTTCAGTAGGTTTTGAACGGTTTGTTTCGAATTTCAGTTTAGTTATTATTTATGTTGTTTTTTATTTTGACTAAGAAATTGTATTTTTCTCATAATTTTTATTTTGTATTTTTGTATTTTATTTTTGCAACCAATAATTGGAAAAGACCGTTTCAGAATAAATTCATGCTCTTTCTGTGTGAATAAAACACGTAGAAAATTGTTTTGTCAAATATTTTGTCAAAATTTCTAAATATTATAATAAAATATAAATATATTTTGATATGAATTTCTTTTTTGTTTTCGTTTTATCATAATATTAATATAATATATGCTATAATAATATAATATAAAATATTAATAATAATAATTACAATTGTATTGTAGCGTAGATTGGAAAAAAAAGTTGGTTTTGTATGACAACAAAACGGGTGATTCTTATTGGTCGATTCCCCAAAGAATTCACCTGATTGGGTGGGAGTCGGGGTCGTAACCTCGGATGGTGGCAATCACCCGCCCGGGCTCCTCCCCCTCTCTGACCGTGACCTCGTAGTGGCTCTGGGAAAGGATGGGCCCCTCGTTGACATCGTCCACGTAAATGGAAACGGTCGCCGTGGACGACGGGCCGTAGCGTCCCCGAACCAGAGCCACAGGGTTCTGGGCACTTAGTACCAGGATGTACTCACTCTCTCGCTCAAAGTCCAAGACCTGCACACAGAAGCACGGACACATGTATTATGCTTTGTGGATAAGATAAGATAAAATAAGATAAAAATATTAGATAACATATGTACTTATCTATCCACAGATTACCATAGAGTAGTGATATTATAGCAAAATAGCAATGTTATAAGTACAGTTTTTTGAAAGCTTAAGTAAAATCAAACTATGTATGTGATTAGCATATACAGTATATGCATTCTAATTGGGGTAGAATTACTTACACTACACAGAACCGTCAAAATGATGAGAAAAAATAATAACTAAAAAATTATTCATGCACTTGAATAGAAAAATAATGAAATAAAATATAATATAATTTAAAAAGTAAAAAAATATATATAATTATATATATATATATATATATATATATATATATATATATATATATATATATATATATATATATATAGACACACACACACAGTAAGAATAGAATACGTACAAATAGCCAAATAATACAAACAATACAAAACAGAAATAGTCAGATATCATGTCAATAATGTCATTGTTCAAGGTTTATTCTTTCTTTCTGGCTCATTGTTAGGTATATTTTATTGTTTATGGCTAGATTAGGGCACATTGACAGTTATGCTTGCTTTTTGTTGATTTCTAGGATTTTTTTGTAGGTTTACACGTATTGTCTATTAGTAGGTTATTGTTATAGCCATTTTTAGTCTTTATTGTTTATCTTAGGTTTATAATTCTGTTTATTTTTTATTACATTTTTATTACTTTAGTACATTACTCATCTTCTATCTATGATTCATCTTTAGCTTTACTGTATATTGTATATTTATTCAGGTAATCCTCAGATTTATTGGCATTTTCTTTGTTTTGGTATTTTTATTGTGCTACTATTATTATTATTATTATTATTATTATTATTATTATTACTATTATTGCCTATTTCTGTAGAGCAGAACGGGAGGGATTTTCCCAGAGCACAGACACATGCAAGGGCTGAGACGGAAAATGGAGAGAAAGATTGCTCAACAGATGCTCTGTAATTTTTCCCCAAATCAATTTTGGTACATTTATTTACCAATGTATTTTTTATTGTATTTTTTTAAATGTAATGTATTTTTTTTTATTGTAAATTTCCATCTTTTTTAATTGATTGGTGATTTTTTAGATTTATTGTAAATTGAAATTGTTTCTTATTTTTTATTTTTCTTATTATTTTTCTTATTATTTTGTTATTATTGCCCATTGTGTGCTACATCATCGCCACAATTTCTGTCTGAGGATGATTAAAATATCTAGCTATCTGTCTGTCTGTCTGTCTGTCTATCATCTATCTATCTATCTATCTATCTATCTATCTATCTATCTATCTATCTATCTATCTATCTATCTATCTATCTATCTATCTATCTATCTATCTATCTATCTATCTATCTATCTATCTGCCTGTCTGTCTGTGTGTCTGTCTGTCTGTCTGTCTGTCTGTCTGTCTGTCTGTCTATCTATCTATATATGTATCTATCTATCTATAATATATCTGTCATCTATCTATCATCTATCTATCTGTCTATCTAGTGCAGTTTCTTGACATTACTGGCTTCACACACACACACACACACACACACACACACACACACACACACACACACACACACACACAAACACAAACAGCCGCCGCAGATCAGAGCTTGCCAACTTTTCCGACAGAAGACGGACATGAGACGTAAAGTACTAACTCTGGGTCTTGACACTGAACAGCCCACTGTTTTCTTACTTAAGGGGTGATTGAATTTACTGGAAGGCAGTTGTTGTTTTTTCCGCTGCGAGCCAGCTGGAGTTAGAGGGAAGGGAAGAAAAAAACAAAAAAAACAAACCCATTGATTCAAATGTCATCATACAAATATTTTCCATGATGAAACTTTAGGCCTTGTGCCATTGATTATGTAAAAACAACACATTGATGTATAAATAAGGTTTAATGTAGATCATATGAGAGATTTTGATAATACAAATGTAAAGAAGTAAATAAGTGTAATAACCTATTGAATAATTAAAGCCATTGAATTTTATACATTGAAATTTAAACTACTTTGAATTCATAACATTCATATTTTATTTATAACCACATATCACTTTAATTTCGAAAACCCAATTTCAATGTGTAAAAATTCTGATCCAAAAATTCAAGTTGCAGATATTCGTAAAAAAACAAATTCAGGTTGCTGGAATGCAAGTGGTCAAATTCGGATCAGAAAAATCCAAATCCAGCATCTGGGTTATCAAGGATAGCCAGGTAGAAGCAATCGGGCCCGAACGCAATCAAACCAACTTCTGTACGGTGGCCCCAAAAGCTCAATGCATGCACTGCAACTTAAGAAAACACATGCAAATAGACATACACAAGCAAATTAAGAAAAAATCTTCGCTTATTTGACACACTCGGGCGCAGCATTTAGAAAACGCACTGCAAATTCACTGAGAGTGCCCCAAGCGAAGGGGCACCATGCGCAATGCACCTCCCGGCAAAACTGTGCACGGTGGAACCTGTCTCACTGAGTGTGTCAGCTCCCTCGTCCTGCGAAACTGTTCCAGAGCAGACTCTGCTGGCAGTCCAAAAACTTCCCCAGAGATGATAGGAGCAGCAAGGACGTGCCATGCAGTGCTGGTCAGACAGATTGGACTGGGAAAGCCACACTTGGTGCCTGGACAGTAGAGGCCATGGACTGCCCCAGGGTCTGCACATGAGCAACTGTACCCCAAAACAACACTTCAACCACTCAAAGCATCTCTGCAGCATCTTCGCTAGGGGTAGAAGTGGACAGATCCTGCAGCGGCCCCTCCAGATAGACCACTAAAGCTAGGATCATACTTGCCAAGCGTGGCATGTGGGGTGGCGCCTTGGCATGAAGGGACCTGCACAATGTCGTGGTGCGAGGTTGCACACCTCCGAGATTTTGTTAACTTGGCGAGAGGGGTGTTCCCTTGAAATGCATTGGAAGCGATGGGAGATCAGTGTTTTGCTGTTTTATTTCTAATATGTTGAATAGACATATACACAGAAAAAGCCAGATGTCAAATTCAAGAAGGTCTACTAACTTTTTGACGCAGAGACAAAATAGCATACGCAAAGAGCTCACCCAGTTTTGGCGATTTGATTGTAAATGAACAGGGTCATTGTAAAGTTCAGTTTACAAATCAAAGGTAATGTTTTTATTGGCATTTATGTGCAGTTTGTTTTAAGAGAGCCTTGCAATGAGGGAGAATATCTACACCTTGTGTTTCCGTTCTTGAACGATACGGTTCAGTAAGTTCTTCTGTAATAAAATGCTGAGCAGGACATAACTTCAACCCCTCTCTCTGCATGGACCCTCTCCTGTCTCTGCATGGACCAACAGACCAGCTCCTTTTCTCTTTTTTCGGCATTTTTGTCGGAGGACAGCAATTCCTCCTTGGCACAAGCTCCAATTCTGTGCGCGCAGCCATGTTTGCGTGCTGTCTAGTGTCTACGAGCGCTCTTCTTCGTTTACTACCTCCTGCTTCATACGGTACTTTCTCTCTACTGCCACCTGTGGTTTCTGAGAATACTTCAACGGAGAATGTGCCAGCTATAAACACCCTGCACTCTCTGTTTGGGCGGCACGCGACAACGCGCCCAAACCACGCAAAGGTATAACCAGGGCTTAAGAGGGAATTGGTGCAAGTCAGTCTTGTGGAGGTCTTATTTGCCTGAAAACTTCTGTTTAGCTTTGAGTATATACAGGCACTTTTTGTCCATATTCAGTCGGTAAAATCAAATAAGATATAATAGAATCAAAATCAGCTCAAATATGCAATCAGTAAGTCGTATTGACAGAGCAGACAGAGAAGTGAAAATATTACTATATTGTTTATGTTTTTTGTTCTTTCGAAATGTCAGAAAAATGTTTTGTCTTTGTCATGGTTCTCTTTTTTCGCCCTCAATTTATATAGTGTATTTCAGTATCAGCATTCGTGTGACCTTTTTCCGCATCGTTTCAATCAAACCCTAAAAAGATCGCAATCTGCATTCGAAAAAAATGAAAGAAGTAAAGCCGCGGTTTCCTGTCAAGCTCTCCAGGCCTTTTTCCCACTGAGCCACATGGTAACCAAATAAAACAAAAAGCTTCCAGTGTACACTGCACCTCCAAATAGCTGTCCAATCAATGACGTATAGCCAGGCCCCCGCTCGGGTTTTTCTATACAAGCGGTATCCATGGCGAAGACGCCTGACGATAGTCATAGACGAATATGCAGAGAGGCATCACCACCATTCTTCCATTCTTCGCACTGCTCCTCTTACATGCCATGGTCTCTGTACTTATTCCATTGACAGCTCACATTCAGAGTACATTTCTCACATTCACAAAAAAAGCTCAGCTGCCTTAAAGCTGAATAAGCTAACGTCTACACGTCATAACAGCAGGAAAGCAATTGATGATGCAAATGTCACATTGAGTATCATATTAACCTATTTTTATGTAACGCATCTTGCTTGTTTTTAACATTACTATTTGATTGCCTTCCATCTAGTTGCATGTTGGGGAGGAAAGGTGCAATACAAATAATGGTTATTATTAGGGGTCCAGCCAACCATGTCTCTGCAAAATTTGTGGAAAACTTTCATAATAGTAGTTAATAGTGAAATTAGTGAAAAACTGTCATAATATTAGTAGTCATAATATTTTCAGGAGCGGGCCGCTTTTTGACATCATCATCCAAAATTATATAAGTCCAAGCTTTCTCACCCCAATCCGGCGACTTGCGAGCTGCTCATGCTGCGTTTTACAAAACTCCAGATACTATAATCCTTCAAGGAAGACGTTTTCGCACCACAGGAAGAAATACTGGAGGAACCAACCTCTTCTTTTGTGTCCGCACTGCGTCATCCAGGAACGATCGTTATTCTAAAAACATCGTTCTTCAGGATTATTTAAACTGAGCGCCAGAAGAGCAACATGCATTGACGTAAGTGCACGTTGGTCCAGACGTTAGTCCACACAAACTGTAGGCGTCGAAAATGAAAACAGTCAAAAACATATACCGTGTTTGTGTTCTTACACACGGAATTTACTTGCAGCTCCAGAGCAACAGGTCTGCATCATATTGGTTATATTTTAGTCCCAAAGGTTAAAAACGCTGATGAAATGTCTGAATGGAACCGTGTTGTTGGGAATTTCCACATGGAGTGATTTTCTTCCACAGAGACACCGTGAGGCAGGACTGCAGGTAGTAGACAGCCACCTTCTCATTTTTAGCATAAAGTAATAAAACACAATCTGTGTATTGGCTTGTAGTAATTAGTTCAATTGTAGTAATTGTATTAATTCTGCGTGTCATCAGGACTCTGTAAACTCGAGTCACCTGTCATTACGCCAGCTGATGCTGCGTTCAAGGAAAACTGGGAAAATTATAACTAATTTTTAGTAGTAAGCTGATGTAAAGACGAGTGACTTGTGATTTGTAATTGGTGTCGATACAAAGTGATGGTGTGGTTTGCGAGAACTCGGAAAACTGTAATTCTTATCTAACACCACTAAGTTGGACCCTGTGTATTGCTGCCTGCAGCTACATTAGTTATTGTTATTATTGTTATTATTAGGGGTCCAGCCCAGAAGGGGGTGGGGGGGTCCAAGTTTTATCCATGTCGGTCCATTATTAGTAATAATAATGTGTAATAATTTAGTAGAAAACAGGCCAGAATTAATTAACTTCTGCAGCACAACACACTATAGAGAGGCAACGCACACACAGCAATACCCCGGGTATTGCTGCCTTTAGCTAAATTTAGAGGTCCAGCCCTAACAGGATAGGAGGAGGAGTTTATTAACTGTCCGAGCAGGGCAGAGATCATGCTGGAGTACTGCAACACCACCCTCCACAATTTGTAATTGCAGTTTGAATGAATACACAGACGTGTGATGCCAGCTATTGTGAGGACAGCTGTATACTGAGACTCACCACGGTGCGTCTTAGATATTAAGCCAAATTCCAAATTAATGGTTTACTACAAACGTTATTTTATAGTCAAAATTTTTTGTATTTTCAGAGCTTAAAGTGCTTATTGTGCGTAATCACCAGGTGTCATGACCTTTCACTGCATATGACTGCATGTACTGTATATGTATGTGACAAATAATCTCTTGAACTTGAACTTGTGTCTGTGTTATGAAATAATTGCAATGCGTGTTCAACAGAGACAGTAGAGAAGTGAAGGGCAGAACGTGCTGCCTTAGAGGTCAGCTACTCTCCTCTTAAAAAAGACTAAAATACTCTACTACTTTGCAAAGAAACGGTAAGACTATTTGTCATGATATTCCCCTATTTCTAACCCATGATGAATCCCAGGATTCTCCTTGTCCTCCCTCCCTGATTGGTCAGAGGTTTTGTTTTGGTGGTCTGCACCGGAACTGTCGGGCTGCTAGAGTCGCAGGGAGGAGAACATGGGGGTGTTTTTTATATTGCAATTTTATTTTGACCCTGGAGCTCACACTGTTACATACTTTCCCCGTCATTACAGCCATTTGGTACACCAAATCCCCAACTGCCTCACGTTGCCTCCTTGCATTTCCCTCCACTGTCAGTTTCCGGTCTACAGTCTAGTGGTTAACTGCTGGTGTCTCAATCTAATTACATGTTCTCGCCGGCCAGCGGGGAGTGTGTAATTATGCATAATGAAACAATGTCCCCAGCCCTGTGGCTCTGGTCTCTCATGCTCCAAAAGGTAAAACATTCACATTTGATCTACTGGTTGTTTGGAACATTAGGGATTTATTTTGATTATTATTTTGGTCTTGTTGACCAGGGTGAGCTACCTGTGAGTCGGGTTGTATTGGAAAGGTTTTTCATCATTTACAGCAACACTGTCTTCACTACATTTAATAAAGTAATATATCACACGTTATATTATATTGTGATAAAATGTAATGGTAGCTACAGTATAGCCTACTGTGAAGCTGCTATGAGGCAGGACCAGTATCTGCAGGCCTTTGTTTCTATGTAACTATAGGATTCGTTTTAACCAATGCAACACTCAAAATTTGTTTAAAATCCCAGGCACACACAAGCATAAATACACAACTGAAAAACTACACACACACACACACACACACACGCACGCACGTACGCACACACACACACACACACACACACACACACACACACACACACACACACACACACACACACACACACACACACACACACACACACACGCTAAAGGCTTCCCTTCTGACAGACGTGAGGCGTAAAAAATGTCAGTGGGCTTCATACTGTAGATGACAACTGCTCATTTTTTTTACCCCGTGTCGTACGACATGCAGAAAGACAATCATTTAGAGATACTGATGGAAAGTTGAACTTCTCACAAATCTGTTAGCATCGCCAATGATGACTAGTTCGGTGACGTTGACATACTTCCGGATCTCGCTGACGAGATCTATCAATCTCGCCTGTTCCCTCCTTCAAAACATCATTCAGGTTGGATGTCGTGGCCAAAAGTACAGACGGCCGCATCTGCCAACCAAGAAGCTGTTTGTCTCATCTGTGCTTATTATTAGGGCCCACTAGTGGTGATCCCAGACTCGCAAAAGAGCGAATCTTCTTTTCAAAAACTGAAAAGAATTACTGAGGACTAAATTAAAGTCCGAGGTGAAAAAAGGCCAAGGTGTTTGGCTCAATTGATATCGAATGTACAAAATAATGAACCACATAAACGACGATGATGCACGGACAAACTCTTTTTACCTAGAAATTTGCCAAGAACCGAATCTCGAAAAAGAGAGGAACCTTTCATCACGAGGAATAGTCCTCACTTTCAGAGTGAAACTTGTACTGCTGGAGCTGCTATTCTGCCCTAACTGATGAATTAGATGAATGAAAGTGGAGCAAGTTTACAACACAACACAATTTTCATTCTGCTTTTTATTTTATGGAAGTTGAAAACACAGAACACCTGGCGAGCTCAAAATTTAATTGGATCTTTATTTTTTAATCAGCGTCTCAATGCTAAAGACGAAACCTATTCTAGTCTTCCCGACCCTGACAGCGCATTTCAATTTGAGGATGAAATCAAAGTTGTGATCATGATATGGGGCCTAGACCTGATGTACTTTTGTTATGGATTCTTGGATGTCTTCATATGCAAGTGTGTCTTTTATTGTCTGTGCTTACGTGTGTGTGTGTGTGTGTGCGTGTGTGTGTGTGTGTGTGTGTGTGTGTGTGCATGTGTGTGTGTGTGTGTGTGTGTGTGTGTGTGTGTGTGTGTGTGAGGTCTCACTTTGGACAGGACCAGTGTGACCTCGTTGGTCTGTTTGTCGGTCACCAGTCTGAAGACGTCCTCCTCGTTCCCAGACTCCAGGCGGTAGGTGACCTGCCAGCTGTCTCCTCCTCGGACATCAGCATCTCCGGCCAGCACCGCCGTCACTGTCCTGCCGGTCGGAGCATCTTCTGGGATGTGGTATGGCCCGTACTGTCAGGGGCCAGAAAGGAGAAATGAGTTTGATTCACAAAGAATTTGAGGTTAAGTTAAGGTTGTGTGCGCCTGTGAGTATTTGTCCCGGTTGTTCTTTGCTGATGTTTGTCGTTTCAGATGCTGCCTTCTTATGCTGCCCCCTCCATCCAATCTCCACCAGTATCGCCGCCCATCTCCAACAATATCGGCTCCCATTGCCATCCCATCTCCACCAGTATCAGCTCCCATCGCCACCCCATCTCCACCAGTATCGGGATCAACTCTCCCCCCCGTTTCAGAGCGACCCAGGGCCTGCCACCAGGGGCTCTTCAGATACAAAAAGTCACATGAAATCAACAGTCACATCGACACATTAGCGCTTGTGAATAACTGGAATGCACGAGCCCTGCAGGCTTTGTCCCTGTATAACCCACATGGTCAAGTTATGCGAGTGTTCATCTCACGTTATTAACACGGGACCGGCCTGTGTACGTTGACCTTTGACTCGCGCACCTCCGCCACAATCGCGCACTTAGATGTCTCTTTAATCTGCCACTCCCGGCACTCCTCCATCGAAGCGGCCGGGCCTCTGATCTGGGCGGCCCCTGTCAGCACTCACTGAGCACATCACTCCCTATAGCTTGGCCTTCACATGGCTGTGGAAAAAGCTGGACCTCCAAGCGTGACCTGCTCAAGAGCTTTTTCCACCTTGCTCTACATGTGTGTGTGTGTGTGTGGGGTGGGGGGGGGGGGTGATGGTGTGTGTGTCAGTAGTTTGAGCCAGTAGGGTAACATGATGGAGATAGGCCCGAGTGCAAATGTTTTTTGGAACTCCTCCCCGCCCACAAACACACTCACACACACACGCACACACACACGCACACACACACACGCACACACACACACACACACACACGCACACACACACACACACACACACACACACACACGCACACGCGTGGCCCCGTTAAGCACAGTTTTTTTTGTTTCACTCTATAAGGAAACAGAGTAAAATGAAAAACATCGAAAGTAAAAACACAATGTTGCGGCCCGACCACTCCCTCTCAGCGCCCCCCCCCCCCCCTTGTGATGGCGCCCTAGGTAGCCACCTATGTTGCCTATAGGAAGCTGCCCCCCCCCAGTCACACACACACACACACACACACACACACACACCCTCAAAAGCACACAATTGTGATGTCACCACAGCATGACTAGGCATGTTCAGCACCATATCTATCTGGTATTGTATTATTAAAATATCTATATCTATAGAAATATGTATTTTTTAGAAGTAAATACTGGCATTGATATATGTTGCACTTGCAAAATGCTCATCATGGGATGGGCTTCTAGCGGCCACTGGGCCACTGGTACTTATGCCACTGGTTTGAGCATTACTTTTCAAACAAAGCACAAAAAAAAAACCAATTTGGGACTCTCACGTCATCAATACGAATAGTCCTCTGGCTGGAACTGATGAATTAGATGATGCAGCAATTTGGATCTTGCAACACAAGAGCTAATTTCCCTTCGAATTTGAAAGATTTCCACAGCACACCTGGCGAGAGTCAAGCCAAGCTCAGTTCAAAGTCAATGACGAGAAAATCCATTCATTACCATCAAAAAGCTGATCATGACCTTAAATGACATTGTATTACATCATTTAGACATTTTTGTCCAAAGGGATGAACAATAAGTAAGTATTTGTCAGTAGAAGTCAAACCAACTGTATACCACAGTCACTTCCAGCTAAACCTTCTCTAGGAATAAGTAGCGTTAAAGAGTTACAGATTAGGAAAGTAAAGGGGAAAGAGATTCTCATGAGATAGACAGCTCAGTGCAAGCCGATTTGCAAAATTATTCTGAGATTTGAAACGTCAATTTCGTTGGTGAAACGCCGACAAATAATGACGTGGGTTGTTTTGTGTTACGATGTGAGGGACTTGCTTTGTTCAGGGGTCGAACAACGGGCTCTTTGTAGTTCATAATGTTCGTTCAGCGTTCTCTGTCAGGGAACATGTTGTCTGACAAGGGGATAGCCACAGATTTGCCGCCCATTTTCGCAACCTGAAGGCTCTCCCGTCCCACGTAGCTCGGCAGCCCTCTCCCGCGTCCTCCTCCCCTGTCCTCTCTCTATTATTCAGTAGGAGTGGGTGGGCAGCGAAAGGGGGATTTTCTGCAACTACCCTGCTATCTTTAGCCCGTTTTGCTCTGTTCCAACACAGAAGTGTGTGGAGCCAGAGTGGCAACGAGGAAGTACGTACAGTTGTCAGTCATTCCCTCGGTGCTTTATAAGATTTTTACCTGAGAAATATTTTAGGAACCATCATTGGTAATTTGAATATTATGAATTGTCTATGTCTATGAAGTTAAGAAAATTGCATTAGATTGCTGTAGTGCAAACTAGACATAGATACCTGTTTACAAAGCCGAAGATAGCAAGTAGGAAAAAGCCATTAGCCATTAACTGCCCTATATCCCAATACAGTTCCCAATGACAAGAAAAGTCCCAAGGTCAGTAAGTAGTATTACCTTGGTAATTTTCTCAAGTTGTACAGTACATAAATGATAATCCAAGATATTGCAAGCATGCAAGTTATGAATGGACTTACATTAGGCACTACTCTTCTCTGCCTTGTATACCTTTAGCTGTAGAGTAATAATTACATTAAAAAAATAAAGCTGCAAACAGAAATTTTAGGTTTTATGTCCAATGAAGATTATGCTGTAAAAAAGTAAGCAAAATGTAAAGATATAAGCATTACCTTACTAGTAAATATGGAAAGATACATAGAACTACAATCTCCCTAAACCCAAACCTAACACTGACACTTACCCTAACCCAATCACAAGCTGAGTCATAAGTTAAAATGTCAAAGTCCATGCTCAGCGAAAGTTGTTTTTTGATCATATTTAGCCCCATATGTAGCCATTTGTGCCACCAGTTATGAGATGTACAATGGGTTAAGGTTGAACTTCTCTTGCACACATGCCTTTTCCTGCCTAAGTCCTGAACATCTCTACCAAGTTTCATACCGATCTCGCAAATGACCATATTGAGATATAATAATTTTCCTTATAAGTCACACCTTATTTCAACGTCATTGGCTAATTCATCTAAATTCTTTGTTAAGACACTGGAGAGCTTGGTGGTAATGGTGAAAAGGTGTTATTTTCTTAAACAAAACTAAAATTGACAAAACATGCAAAGCTTAGTATATAGGAATAGAACATTTGAACTGGGGAAAGTTTAATGTCTCTAGTTGTTACTATTTGACAGGATTTTGGCCATTTTGGCCTTGCCTGAAAAATATCAACTTACTAGAGAGCAAAATGCAATAAAAATAACTTAATAAAATTAAAGCCATGGGCCCTGGCGATCGCTATCCAATTGCAGAATCACGGTCCGTCGCAGGTTCAAAGCGCTGTGTGTATAGAGGTGGATTTTGGGCTATAAATAAATCAGTAGAAAACTGGACCTCTGAAGCGGGGCTTTATCAAATTAAACTCAAAAGAACACTGGCCCATTTAGAGCACAACGAAATGAATAAAACTCCTCCAATAACACAATTCCATCTCTTGAGGCCTGAGATCAGAGGCCACAGACGGCAAGTTCAAGTCCTTATCATTATTTATTTTTATTCGAAATGTTTTATTATTATAATTATTATTATTATTATTATTATTATGACCTCTGATCTACTCATACATGTTATTTTTTCTTTATTTTTCACTGACATGTTATTCGTTATGGAACTAAAATAAGCTTAAAGTGGGGTCTTCCACTATACGGTATATAGGTGAATGTATATCTGTGCAACTACCTCGTGTTGGGAGAAGACAGGAGGGTTGTTGTTCTCATCCTGCACCGTCACCACCACCGTGCACGAGCTGTTCAGACCTGCAAGCCACATCACCATAGCTTCTGTTCGTCACTCATGGATAAAATATGTCGATGTGAAGCGGCCGATGCCTCATGCTGCATCTGCCACAATGTCATGCATGGTGGTCAATCCCAAAAGCCAGTCCATATATACATTACACATATGCTTTTTAAAGGGTGAGTTTGTATACCTGAAATGCTTAGATTCACAGAGAAAATTTGTCCAAGTCTGCAACGTTAGATTTTTTTTGCAAAGTTGAGTTGTTAAACGGTGGAAGTTTGACTCCAAAGCTAAATTAAATTTAGGCACATTGCCACCAAATCTGGTGTTTTGCTGGCATTTTATATTATGGTATTTATTTTAGAGCCAAATAATCCAAATAACCCAAAAAGTTACTTTTGAGGGACCTAAAATTTTGCTTTTTTAGGACCCCACAAAGTGGCTTTTTTTGCATGTTCTACATTTCCCTGTGCAGTCTGATAAGGTTCTAAAGTGCATTTTTGTTTTCTATATTTCTATGGATTTTACTACTACCCCTCTTTTACTGTGTTGCATGCTGTGTATGAAAGGTGCTATAAAAAATAAAGGTCATTATTATATTATTATTGTCATTACATTTTTTTATATTAAAGGGGAACTAACCACCTTCATATCTTTATTCATTTGGATCGTTGTTTGTATTGTTATTTTGTGCCTTTGAATAGATAGCATATATAGATAGCAACAGGAATACACTGAAAAAAAATATATATATATATTATCAATAAAACCTTTTTCTGTGCAATCATCAATAATTGTCTGAATTGGCTCGTATATTACAGATATATTTTCATGAAGAATGGCTCTGAGCAGCCCATTCCTGTTTTCAATATAAACAATTTCAATATCAAGACATAATATGTCTTGATATATATATATATATATATATATATATATATATATATATATATATATATATATATATATATACACATATGATATATATATATACACATATGATATATATTCTTTATATTATAAAGAAAAGAATGTGTGAGCAACAAGAGAAAACGTAGAGCACAAGCTCCTTCGTAGAAAGGGCAACAAAAGCTGGGGGTTCGGGGGGAAGAGGTCAAGTTCAGTTTATTGCATCCCCAAAGGAAAATACCATTTCACAGTCTGTCTGAAACAACATTTTTGTCTTTGAAAAGCATGAAAGTCACCTTTGGCGTCCTCGGCAGTGATGGTGAGTGTGTACTGCGGCGCCGTGCCCTCCATGCTGTCGGCCTGCACGGAGATGACGCCCGAGTCGCGGTCCACTCTGAACAGGGCGCGGGGGCTCTCAGGGATCTGCCCCACCAGGCGGTAGAAGATTCGCACATTGTCCGTCTTGGGGTCGTCGTTGTCCGCTGCCTGCACGGTCAGGATTTCCGTCCCTACGGAAGCGGAGCAAGCTTGATTTGGGGGTCCCCAGAAAAAATGTTGCTGGCAGTTGCAACAAGTAGCATCTCTTCCTCTTCAATTTCATCATCGAATGTATGATTACAATCGTCAGAGCTCATCAATACATTTGCATGACGACAGGAGTTTTCCTCTGAATTGGTTTGTCTGAATTGGACCTAAGATTATTATATGGCATATAAATTAATATATAGTAGACAGACATATGTAATAGTTGAAATCATTAAATTAATTATTTGAGCCCCCCCAACAGAAATTGTATATATTTTCAAGCTATCTCGACTTCTCTTGTACAGTAGAAATGATGCGTAGCTTGCGGAGCTAGTCCTGTCAGACAACTTGACGGCGCCACAAGCTTCCACACCCCTTATGGGCCAACATATTTAAGGCGCCAATACCTCCTGCCCTTCCTACTTTGCTGCCTGCTTGCTTGCTGCTTTGCTGCGCTCCCCCCACCTTCCCTGCAATTCACCTGTTGGGCTCTACTCTTCTATCCAGTGGGGGGGGGTTCGAGCTCATCACACCTATAGCTCACTGTAAATACTTCTATGTTTGCTGTACAACTTGCCAGGAGTGATGAGTAGTAGAGCACAGATGACAAACTGAAGCGATGCAAAATGAATAAAGATCATTTCAAAGTTAATCTCAGAGTTGTCTGTCAGAACTTTATCTGAACCTCACTTATTCAAACCTAACGGTTGACTGAACCAAGTATTTTTCTCTGTTGTCAAAGGCATCAAATCCAGTCTTTATGGCTAGCTGACACGTATTTACTTTAATCAAAGCACCAATGAATAGGAAATATGAATTTGGAAACTGCTCCTAAATCGATTCAATTTGGTCAGTTAACCCCCACCTAAAAACAAAAACAAAAAGGTTTTTCAATTATTTTTGTCCTGCCTCTGCAATCCAATTTGACTAGCAGATTGTCAAAAAAGTAAAAACAAAAGGCTTTTTCTATTTCACAAATTGATATGTAAAGATGCTTTTCATCAGCCATTGCATGCTGCTTTGACTGGTGACTTGGCAGAAATGCCAATCCGCTTTCAGCCTCATCTGAAATGTTCCGTTCCTCCCCTTCTCTTAATCCACTCGTGTGTTGGCTCTCTAATATAATTGCTGCTAAAAAAAACCCTATATTCCCATAATAGAGCGAAGGGGATGGACAGTAGCTAAGACCCCCCCGTGTCTACGGCGCTACCTTGAGCCCTTATATCAAAGTAAGGGGAGATTCCTTTCCTCGATTAGTCGGGATGCACCAATACCCTTTTTTTGAGTCAAAAAAGGCTTGTACTGATTACTCACTCTTGGATACTTAGTTACTGAGGAGGGCCAGTACAATCACAGACATTTTAGGCTACAGGAAGAGTGAGATGGATGGATTTTGAAGACACGATGAGTCAAACGTAGAATACAGAACTTCAAACGTAGAATTTCAAATGTAGAACATGATCTCAGCAACTATGTCACTATCACATATTAGGTCATGGGGTTGGTAACGGTAATAAGTATTCGAGTATGAGCATGTGAACACAGTATCTGACTCGATACAGATACTGATCTTGATATCAGTGCATCCCTAACTATTAGTAGAAATATTCCTAATCCAAGCAACAAGAATAAGCTCTGAAGCAGCGCTCTATGTAGGGAGTCCAGCTGTATAGACTACAAGCAAGGGAAGCCTGCTGTAAAGTGATGCAAGACTTGCAAAACAGAATAAAAGTATTATTCTGAGAATTCCTTTAACAATCAGAACCAAACCCACTACATTTACATTAACTATTACGAGGAATTTCTTCTGGTGAGGTCTGGTGCACTTCAGCACAGACCATAAGAATTAAAAAATAAAAAGCTTAACTAGTCCAAAAAAAGAGGAGAATAAAAATAATAATAATAAAATAAAATAGTTATAAAATAAAAACAATAAAATAACGTCAAACATATACAAATAGCCAAAAATACAAAACACAATTAGTCAGATATTTAAGATATACACATATACAAATGATATCCACAGGATAAAATATGTTACGGTGTAAACAGTAGGTTACAATTATAAATTATGATGTGAATTATTAGTATGGGCTAACTAGCTTATAACGGTATGTACAAGGTAACACCTGTATTATTGTGCATACATAATTGCACAAGTTGGGGATCAGTGTGTGTGTGTGTCTGTGTGTGTGTGTGTGTGTGTGTGTGTGACTGTGTCTGTGTGTGTGTGTGTGTGATAGTCCGACAGACAGACAGACAAACAGACAGATATAGATGCTGAGTGGAGTTACAAACGGAGGGATGAGAGAGGAGAGATGAGATAGCGAGTAAATGTCAGTCACCTCGTGGGGCCAGCTCTTTGACTACAGCGTGGTACTGTGCCTGTGGAAAGGTGGGCCGGTTATCGTTGGCGTCGCCTACCATCACCCTCAGCTCCACAGGCTTGGCGATCTCTCTGCCATCTGGACGCTCCACCACGATGCTGATAAGGAACTGACAAACACCCAGACAGCGGAGGGCACAAAACAGAAAAACCGCATCACAAGTTTGGCCATCGCACAAATGAATAACATCTCATTTATAGTTTACATCCGAGGATGTCATGTATTTCTGAGACAGTCGTGTAATCCCTGAGTATCAATCATAGCCACCTCCAAAAAATGTTCTGCTGTTCTTTTTTATATACTAAGCGACTGGATATATAACGGGAGATGGAATCATTTTTCGATGCATTGATGTGGCCATCCTGCCGCCCCTAATTGCCTTGCGTCGCGAGACTCACCGGAGGGTTATGACCCAGAATTTGAAAACCACTGATTTATATCATTCTCCCACAGTGTAATTTTTTCCGGAATTAAATATTCACTAGAATGCGGTCTGATGGAATGCCATTGGACCACTTTCATCACGCCAGGCTTTTACCAGATGAGACCATGGAGGACATGCGTGGAGGCACCAAACAAGCCCCATCACTCAGCATGCGAGTTGATTAATTTTGGACCTGTGTTCGGAATCACACAAGTGAGGCATTTGGCATTGAACTGCTCTTTAGAACCATCCAAAGAATCAATCAATATCTCTGGCAATGTATGGATGTCCCTGGGATATTTTCACACAACAGGGAGAGAGCTGGGAGCACAGATGTCTGCTCGAGCTACAGAATGTAAGACATTAGGAAAAGCATGTAATGGAGACAGCATTTAGAGGAGGATAAACATAATG
>NC_137190.1:34030660-34075660 GCF_960531495.2 Zeus faber | reverse complement strand
TCATTGCTTGACCCATAAACACCTTTCAATAGTGACCCCTGAGCTACTTTCGACGGCTACTGCCGAATGTACCGACCTGGTCCTGTGTCTCTCGATCCAGCGGAGCATTGAGACAGATGACTCCCTCCCTGCTGATGGTGAACAGCATTTCTGGAAACTCCCCTTCCAGACTGTACTCTGCCTGACTGCCACTCCACTTCACCTAGACACACACAAACACACATGCACACACGCACGCACACACACACACACACACACACACACACACACACACACACACACACACACACACACACACACACACACACACACACGTGGGAAAAGCCTATCGAAGTTAAGCATCTATACATTGTTTATGCAGCAATAAACATAAACGCGGCCAGTGCATTGATGAACGGCCTACATTTGTCCGTCGCATAAACAAAAATTCTTAAGTGGTGCCTATCTGCATAGAAAAAGGGAGAAGAAACAATAACAAAACATTAACAAACATTAAAATTAGAGCCCCTCCTCCACGGCGGGGACAGCAGGATGTATGAGCGCACGGCACGAGGCGGCCGTGTGTTTACACGATAAAAAAGCCGACCAAATGGACTGACAATGATGTGGAACAGAGAGCATGGGCCAAGGCCGAGGGGGATTTTCCACTCTGCTTTTACAGCCTCGCGGTGTGCAGGGGGGCCGAAACGGGGGCCCTGCCGGCCATCAAACAGCACCCAACAAGGAGAGAGCCCGTCTGATGCACACCCAGGGCATGTGTGTCTCCTCCTCCTCCTCCACACTCTGTTTTGGAGATGGCTGCCCAAACGCTATGTACTTTTGTATACACAAGGCCACTGCTCGGCGCAGACAGCTGACTGCCTTCCCCGGTGTTATGGTTGTGTTTCTGGAGTGTTACGACTTAAAAGAGGGGCCTTGATTGATGATCGATGGCCAGCATTAGAAATAGTATATACTGTATACTGTACTGAGAACACGTGTGTTGAAGTGAAATCATGTGGGTTGTTTTTTTTTTGCCTCGGGAGCCCTCAGGACATTTTGTCTCGCCTTGGCCGTCCTTTTCGGTTGTTGCCGTTTCATCCTTTTGAATGTGAGAGTGTCTGCTGCAGGTAACCGATACCTGCGATGGGAACGAAACTGATGGCATTCAGCTTGGATTGTGTCTGGTTGTAGCAAGGATTCTGTTGAAGACTGTTTATTATTTGAGAGAAGATTTGTTGGATTAAAAAAAAACATAAAAACCGTCATTGTAATCTTTAATATGAATTCTAACAGACAACTCTTAGATTGACTTTATTTCATTTATTTGATTGACTTTATTTATTATGCATTGTTTGAGTTTGGCATCTACTGCTCAACTGCTCATCACTGCTGGCGAGGTGTAGAGTAAACATAGGAACTGGAATAAATCTAACCAAAATGTTTATGTTCAAATTAGGACCTCATATATTCAAATTTAACACTGCTTAATGTATTTTTTTACAGCCAAATATTTATAAAATTCAATTTAAGACTTTTTAAAATACTTTTAAGGACCTAAGGATTGGCTGCTTAAATAGGCTGACCCATAAGGAAGCATGTGGCGCCATCAAATTGTCTGACAGAACTAGCTCTGCATACCATGCATAATTTGTGAAGTTTAGTTCATTTTCATTATGTTTAAGTGGTAAAGAAGTTTAAATTATACTCTTTTTTGCTTTCTAGTGCTTTCTCAAGCTGTGATGGTGTTGGGGTTAGTTGTGTTGTCATGGGAATGTCATCGTGATGGTGTTCAAAAAAGAGCTGACAATACAATAAAATAGTCAGTCAGTCGGCAATCATCTCTGATTATAATGTGTGTTTTTACAAATCTCAGTTACTAGGATTCTCTATGCAGCATGTAGACACAACTCCTAAAGCAATCACTATTTATCTTATTTTATTTTTTTATTTGAAGGCACTTTTTCAGAATTAGTAATATTTCACTTTGAACTTAGTTAAAAGCCATAACTAAAATTCACTAAATGTAAAGAATATTATATAACACTTTTTCATTGATTCATAAAAGGAATAGGAAGAAAAAGAAAAAGAAAGAAAAATATTTGGAAATGAATAATGCTGTTTACTCAAGGTTTATATTGGCCTATTCCGTCAAAGCTACTGACAGAACTCTCTGTTGCACTATTGAGTCATAACAGATCACTACTCATTCCATCAAATATCCAAATTGCTGCAATGACACCACTTATACAAATGTATTCATGAATCAAATGGCTGATACACTACTAAAGCAAAATTGTTTTCCGAATAAATGGAAATCCACCAGTTGAGTCCTTTGAACGTGACTTCCTGAATGTGTCATAAAAGCAGAGAGTTACCCATCCTCCCACTGGAGCCAGCGGCAGCTCAGTGTAGTCACTCAGCGTGGGTGAGAATAAGGATTCCCCCTATTACTGTAGGTTAGCACCATGTCAGCCAACTCCAAATCGGTGAGATTTTCTTCCGTAAACTTTTAACTCTGGTAAGTATTGCCAGTAAGTGCGATGTATTTGGTGCAGAGGGATGGTAGAATCAAGGTTATGAACGAGATGATTATATAAACCGTTAATATAACAGTTTCCTTTTAGGCCAGATGGCAAGATAAGTGAGTAGAAGCTGGAATAAATCTTACCAAAATGTTCATGTTCAAATTTGGACCTCAGCAATTTTAATTTAGACTATTAAATGTATTTTTTTACTGCCAAATATTAATTTAAAATACTTAAACACGTGCATTCACCCGCATACACACGCACAATTTCTACCATTTATTTCATAAATGATTGATAAAATCCTAAATATCTTTGGTCAGTTAAATGACGATGCATTACCCATACTCTGAACTCATTTTGAAAATATAATGAAATTCAAATGATCACACACACTACCTGAAATATTACGTGCTTATATTAAAGATAGAATTTCATCTGTTTCCACATAACGATCAAAAAAATGATTTCCAAAATAACAAGTTATGACCAAGATGCTGATGGATACTGTACATTTGAAAGAATTGGGATTGGGTTGCTGGGAAAGAGAAGGGAAAAAAATACACAACAGATTTGCCAACCACTGTGAGTCCACATCTTTCCAGTGGGCGGATTCTGCTTATTACAGAGTAGATGAGAGGATAAGGGCGGGTGCGGGGGAGGTGGGAGAAAGGAGAAGGTACAGTGGGTGGGTGGCTGGTGGGTGGGTGTCAGATACCTAATGGGCAGAGGAAACGACACAATATTGGGCCATATCATCTCTTTAGCCACATCTTACATGAATATTGTAGGTGCCTTTATCAACTGGCCTCCTGCCTTTAATCCTTTGCCTCTTTATTTGTTGATTTTAAATTAATATATTATATAGTAATGACAATAATAATAATCATCATCATCATCATCATCATCATCATCATAAATACATACATACATAAATACATACATACATACATACATACATACATACATATATTCCAACATACATACTGTACATACATACATACATACAAACACACATACATACATAACAATTAATAACTGTAATAATGATTATAATCATAACCATAATCACAATTATAATCAATAATTATATTAATACTTATTATTGTTGTTGTTATTATTGATTCTGTTTATGGTTATGGTTATGATTATTATGATTATTATGACTATTATGATCATTATGACTATTATTATTATTATGACTATTATTATTATTATTGCTATTATTATGAATAATAATAATAATAATAATAATAATAATAATAATAATAATAATAATAATAATAATAATAATAAATCTTTGTCACTTTATCTGCTTCTACTTTTATTCTCTTGTATCCATTATTTATTGCAATGCACTGCAGTGTAATGCAGTGGACACTATGCCTCTCCTTTTCAGCACGTTTATTTTACTTCTTCACAGACAACAGATCAATTACTCACCGAGCCACTGCCTGACAGGGCATCAATGAGCCTATACTGTACCTCCTGTTACAAAAGCCACCAAGAAACCAAAGATCTCCGAGAAACCAGAGTTGGATTTTTTTTAAGACAATCATCTTGCATATACAGCTGATTTTACATCGAAGAATGACCAATGGGGAATTAGCACGCATTGTTGTGACAACCTCTACAACCAACTCAAAGCCCTTTACGACAAATACCTTGGACACGAAAAGCCCCCAACCAGCTCATCGGGGGCAATCAGGGGTAAGGTGTCTTGCTCCAGGACACCTTGACAGTTTGTTTTTTTGTCAGTGGGGTCCAGGGTAATAGAATCAGCAACCCTTCCGCTTGCCAGACGACCCTCGCTCCAGCGAAAATAACAGCAGCAAAAATAACAGCAAAAACAAAACAATCTTTGAGGGGCAATTGAGTCCACCAGCATAGACTATATCTAAACATATACCAGATGTTTTCCTTGGGGTGGGAGATAACGATGGCTGCCAAAGTGAGGAGTCAGGAGGTAGCCTGAGCGATACAGTGGCATTTGAACGTCATCAATAATGTATCTTAGTCAATTAGCAGGACCCAAGTGGCTCCAAAAACAGCAGTTGGCAATATGACCCTACTTTAATAGGTGCTGGCTATTGACAAGGTGTTTGGCTCAAGGTAAAATGATCACCGTTTGGAACAGAGTTCCTCATAAAGCTGCGCAGCATTGCAAGTTTGTTGATGCAAGGTAGAGGCGGATGGGAAAAGAAAACCGCCAAAGAGCGAGCCGAATTATGAAAAGTGGGTGTTTAGATGCTTGATTTCAAGTTTTACCATTTATGTATCATATATCATCAATTTGCTGTAGTGATGAAAAGTTCGGCTCTTTTTGGAGATTCGGCTCTTGACTCAAATGACTCGGCAAATGACTCAGGAAGAATATCGGGTAAACTGTTTTCGATTTTCCCACTCTTTGTTTTGTTTGATTCATTTGGTGTAACGAGAATCAGAACAGTGTTTTTTTATTGAATCCTCAGTAATAATCTTTGAGTCTCAGAATATGCCCGTGTGTAATTGCCCACGCTAGTCATGAGAAAGGCGGGTAAACCCTATTTCCTGAGCAAAAATGATAAACTGGCTTTCGGTGGATCTATAGGTAATCTGGTAATCTGACCTGTGAGATGGGGATCGGGTAGGGGCCTGGAAGATTCTCCTGTAGCCGGACGGGGTCAGGCGAAGCCCACGTGTTGCCAGTCACCTCCACCGTGATGATACCGGTGGAGAAGAATGCGTTGGTCTTTCCCGCCATGTCCTTCACCATCACCAACAGCTTGTAGCGGCCGCACATCTCTGGGTCCAGCGTGGACGCTCCTAATGCATTCATGTAGGACATATGAGAAAAAGAGGACAATGTTAAGAAAATCATGTGATGACTTTTTGTGGTAAAATGTTACATTTAATTGCTACTGCTATTGGAATTGGCCTTACCAGTGTAAATTAAACTATTAAAGTGGTAATCCATCAAATCATCTGTGTTCTTCTTCATAGCAGTTGGTTTTTTCTTTGGTTACTTGAGGTAGTGGTGATAGTGGTAGTGATATTTTTTAATCTGAGTTTCTTCATGTTTATCCATATTGACACTTTACTGACTGCAACTAACTGGTTTATCAAATTCCAGTCTTTGTCTTCTACCAACCAATCAACCACAAACGATGGACCGTATATATAGGGGCACATACATAACGTTAATAAATTGAAGAGCTTAAAAGGAATTTTTTAATAAATAATCTTACGGATTTGAACTTTAACAGTATCTTTAACAGAACTTTAAGTATCTTTCGAAGAGCCTACTGAGAAAAATGTTGCTGTTCAGTCAAAAGGAACCTGTCATACAACACATAGACAATAATCAGGGTTTCACAAACCTGAGTTATTGTGCTGCATTTGACCAATGGAGGAGGAGCATAGTTATAATAATATGTGTGTAGCTCTCTGTTCTGTAAGAGATGCGTCAGTGGAGGGACAATCAGGGGTACTCGTGGAATCCTCCAGAAAGGGAATCCCCCTGCGTTTTTTCCTTATGGCTGCACTGATACATCGCCACGGCTATTGATCTCCCTCCAAAGTGTTTCTAATTATAAAGCAATGCTTAAGAAGCCATTTCTCAGCATTATGTGGGTGGGTGATGATGGCGGGGGGAGGCGTGGTTGGGGGGATGGAGTGCTTTAATCATTTTCTTTTGTATTTAAAACGGCATTGTTATTTGCATATCACCCGCAGACAAGCTTGAGAAGGTGTGATTGTGATTTTTCTTTTCTTTGAAAGGAGATGGGATTTTTTTTTTTTTTTTTACTCAG
This sequence comes from Zeus faber, assembly GCF_960531495.2. NCBI lineage: Eukaryota > Metazoa > Chordata > Actinopteri > Zeiformes > Zeidae > Zeus > Zeus faber. The sequence continues at coordinate 34,069,362 of NC_137190.1, read as the reverse complement.
CGGTGTGGGCTGTGTGAGTCAACAGGAAACTGAGGCAGCTCTGGCGTGTTGGCACAACTGATAGCACTGGAGTGTTGGAAATCCAAACAGTAACTGCAGGTACTCCCCAGGTTGGGAGGAGATGTCACGGGAGCATGCTGTGATCTCGCGAGAAGACGGAAGTAAGTACAGATCCAACATGGCGGCGCCCTGCTGCACTGACTAATAAAACGACAATCCGCTCCAACTCAGACAATATCAAAGTGAATTGCAAAAAACATTTGTATTTATATATACATTTTACAAAAAAGGAACACTGCCCGAATCCAAAGTGGAGGACCTCGAGGATTATATCGATTTTTATTATAATGAGTACGTCATGGAAGAGGATCAGGACTGCAATAATCCTGCGAAAAGGAAGAAGACAGACTCAGCAACGGACACAGACGATCTAATCCCGAGTGCTATAGAGGTTAATGTATTGGATGAGATCAACAAGAAGTTGGAAATGCTTGGTCCACTTCTCTGAGACATTACCAAGATCAAAGCCAACCTTGATTTCCTGCACCGCACGGCCGGCGAGATGCAAAAAGACTGCGCGGATTTTAAAACTTCCGCCAAGCGCCTCACAACGGAGGTGGAGGTTCTAAAAAAATAAAATAAAATAATGAAAGAGACTATGCTAGATATACAATCCAGAAGTATGCGGGACAACCTCATCTTTTCTGGGATCCCGGGGAACAACAATGAGTCACGAGAAAACTTGGTGAAAGACTTCCTCCACAACGCCCTGAAACTCTCTCCGGACACCAAGAAGCAGATCACCTTCCACTGTGTTCACCGACTGGTACACCTCGTGCGGAACCGTCCCAGCTCCATCGTTGCCGAGTTTGAACACTTCAAGCACAAAGAGCTGGTTAAAAGCAAAGGACGGGAGCTGAACGGAACCACGCTGGGTATGAACGATCAATTCCCCCGGGGGGATCAACAACCGACAGAAGGTTTTGTAACCCAGGAGAACCGGCAGAAGGGTAAACGCGTATCGCTGGTTGTTGATGAACTATATACTGGATAGACGGTCTGTTATTCCGTGACTCCTCCACCACACCCTGGTTATTTTGATAATTATGTATGTATTTTGGTAATTCTGGTAATTATATACTGAGAGATGTAGAAATTAGCATGTTATCTATGTCAGGGTTTAAAATATCGCTCACTCTCATCATCTCAACCCACCTAATCCCTCCCTCCCTACTTCTCACTCTCTCACTCTTATCACTCTCATTATATCCTGTCTCTCACTATATGTATGTCTAACTCTGCAATGTTCTATGTTTATCTTTGTCTATTTGTCATTTGTTTGTGTAGATATGTATCCCTAAAAACCCCCTGCAATACTAGGGCAGTAAAAAGGAATGTAAAGGAGGAAAATCCAGACATATCTATGGGAAAGCATGGGCGCGGTGGTATAGCTATTGCCTTGGATGCACTGTGCCATCACCCCCTAACTAACCTCAATGACACCCATTAAGTTTGTTAGTTAGAATGTGAGAGGCTTGGGCTCACCTGCTAAACGTAGCAAAAACCTAAGTCACCTCACCAGGATGAACGCCAGCTTCTGTCTACTGCAAGAAACTCACATCACTGCATCTGAGCATCTCAAACTCAAAGCTAAATGGGTAAATCAGATGTTTTCTGCTTCATACAACCCAAAAAAAAAAAGGTGTTTCTATATTGATCAATAATGGTATCCCACCTCAAAATAAAACCACATGTTCAGACCCAGAAGGGCATTACATGATGTTTAATGGAATTTAAGGTAACATAAAATTAACCAAAGCTAATATTTATGACCCTAATGAGGACGACCCAAATTTCTTTCACAATATATTTTCGAAACTCTTAGAATTCTCTGACTCTCTGACTCTGATTATTATATTGGGAGCAGACTTCAACACAGTATTGGATCCAAGTTTAGACCGTTGTCAAACCAGAAATAACCACAAATCCTGGCGTTCGTCGGACACTATAAAACAATATAGTGATTTTGCTCCTGGCGATTGTTGGTAAACTAAACTCGAACAACGACTAAAGGAGTTGCACTCCCAACAAGCCCACTCATCCACTGAGCAAATTCGAAATGAGATCCGAACAATTACATCTCAACTTGATAATATCATCCATCAAAAGACACAACTCCTCATGCAATGAACAAGAGCAAATTATTTTGAATTCAATGAGAAATCAGGTCAATTTCTTGCCAATAAATTGAAAAAAATATTTTTACAGCCATCAAAGATCCACAGGGTAGGATAACATACAAGACATCAAAAAAATATTTGAGACTTTTATAATAAGCTATATCGCTTGGATAACGAATCTAATCGAATGTAATCAAATATATCAAACACTCACTCATTCCTCGATGATATTGACCTCCCTAAACTTTCGACAGAACAGGGTACCACCTTAGATCAACCACTTACTCCAGAAGAACTCAGGAAAGCTCTCTTATTTATGCGCAACAATAAATCACCTGGATCAGATGGCTACCTATGAACAATTCTGGCCACTATACTATATCCCCATTATTCATCAGAAAGGATACAGAAATTAAGTCAACCTCCACCATGCCTCCGCACATGAATACCACTCTCAATTCTGTTTTGCTCAAACCCAAAAAGGACCCAACCCTCACCTCCAATTATTGACCCATAAGCCTTATTAATTGCGACCTTAAGATTATTAGTAAAATACTAACCAACAGAATTTGAAAAGTAATTCCATTTATGATTCACACAGACCAAGCAGGCTTTGTCAAAGACAGACACTCATCCAGCAATATGCGTCGTTTATTCAGTCTGATCAGCAAATCTCAAAGGAACAACTTTAATACTGTTATTGCTTCTTTAGATGCCGAAAAAGCATTTGACAGAGTTAATTGGACGTATCTCTTTTCGATCCTCAACAAATTTGGCTTTGGAGAGTCACTCACTCGATGGATCAAAATTCTCCACAACTCCCCGTCTGCTTCTGTCATCACCAATGGTTACACTTCACAGCGTTTCACTCCACAACGCGGCACAAGACAAGGATGTCTGCTCTGCCCTTTACTATTCACCATCTTTATTAAACCCCTCGCAGCGGCCATCTGTCAAAACGGTAATATCGTAGGCTTACAAACAGGAAACTCTGTCCACAAAATCAGTTTGTATGCAGACGATATCTTGTTTTCTTAAATCTAAATTCTCAGCTATCTCAGACTATTCAATAAATTGGACTAAAACCACAATCTTACCACTCAGTGGGGGGGACTGCAATGCTGCAACCCAGAAACTTCCCTAAACCATCACAACGGGCAACATTAGATACCTTGGTATTGATATCTCCACCAATCCGCCAGATTTGTTTACCCTTAACTTTACTCTATTGCTCAAATCCATTGTAGAAGACCTCATTCGATGGAATAACCTACCCATCTCACTAATTGGTACGACAGCAACAGTGAAAATGAATATACTTCCAAAAATAAACTATTGGTTTAATACTCTAGACTCAATAGTCAATAAATTCAAGAAACCAAGAATTTAACTAGCAACACTACAGAATAACAAAGACTGTGGAGGCCTAGCAGCCCAAAACTTTGGATACTACTTTCTAGCAAGCCATCTTCAATTTATATTTAAATGGTTGCAACGAGAGCAACAATTGGCCCATGGATGGCAAGACATTGAACAAACAGAATGTCAGGAGTTATCATTATCTGATCTCCCATTCCTTACTGAATCAATAAGGAAACATAATTTCTTTAAAAACCCATTCATTGCAACAACTCTGTCAGCCTGGTGGAGATTCTCAAACTCAGTGGTTACACTTTATCTCCAAACAAATTCACGCCAATCTGGCACAACCCAGATTTTCTGGTTAAAAACAGACCAATAATCTTTAGGCCTTGGAAAAGACAATTATTGTTGAATTTAATTACTCATCTGGAACACATTTTTGAAAACAATTCGCTTATATCCGTCCAAACCCTAACCCAAACGTATAATATCCATGGCCACGGCTTTCTTCAATTCCTTCAACCACGGCAGTCTCTAAATGTTACCAGGGGCCTGATGGGGGCGCGGAGCTGCCCGGCATGGCGGAGGCCCATTGCGGGCCGCTATGTGCCCGTGGCTGATCGCTGTAGGTTGGGTGCCACCAGGTACGGGAGTTGGGCGTGCTAGGGCACGGTCAGGTCCGGGGGGGGGTTCCGTACCAAAACTCTTACTCAGTAATACACCACACAATAGGCCTAGGGATGGGTGGAGTGCAAGCTATATGGGTGGGGATGCATCTTGCCTGTCACGCTCCTGCCCCAGCGTGCTTCTTGTCCGTTCCAAAATTTTAATCCCACTCATATTAGCTTCGAACACATACACTCCCACACCAATCCTACTCTGAACAACACTCCTCAAGACCAGGGTCTGCGGGGCAGGAGGGGTGCGAGCAATTTGGGTTCAACTTGCCTGAAGGACTTGCACCCTCACCCCCCGCAATTTTAACAGCAATTGCCAACAGTACATATTGAGCACTGGGGTTTTCTGGGCTGGTGGGTTGCTGGCAGGTTGGTGTGGGGGGCATGGTTGGCTGGGGGGCGGTCGGGTGGGCCCCCTTGCTGGCTGGGCTGGAGTCCTGGACTCCTGCGCCTGGTGGCTTAAGGTGTGCTGTGACCTGGTGGGGCTGCGGAGAGCGCCATCGGATGCCTTCCGGGGCCCCCTGGGGCGCTGCTTGCTGTTGTGTGGGTGGGTTGGGGTGTGGGGGGCAGCTGTTGGCCTTTTTCTCCCGCTACGCGCCGGATGCCCGGGATGGTGGAGGGCCCATATATCTGGTGGCCTGCTAGCTTCGGCGGGGGGCGGGGCAAACATCCAGGTGCCCCGCGCTGAGCACACTTCCCACGCCCACCCATGCCCACCCATGCCAACCAAGGGGCGTGAGTGGGCATGGGGGTCGCGCCGGTTCGCCTGCGGGGTGTCGGTCTGTCGGTGCGGGGCCTGGATCCGGGCCTGCGGCCCGTACATGGCACCCGCGGTCCGGGTTTTGTGCCTGCGGCTGCGTCTTGTGCCTGCATTTGGGGGTGGGTTGTATGTGTGCACCCCTGGGGTGCGGGGTCTCCTTGTGCTCCCTGGGACTTGGTTATGCTCCTGCGGACGGCCGGCTGTGGCCGTTGCTCCGCGGCCCTCCGGCTTCTCTGGGGGCCCCGGGTCTTCTGTGGCCGCAGGACGGGGTGCTCGGGGCTTTCCTGCATCCTGTAGGGTGTCCAGGCGGCTGCAGATCTCGGGGGAGGCTTCGGGACCCTTTCCACTGCTTGGAGGCGCCACAACATAATTCCAACCTTACACACCAGAACCAATTGGATGTATGTAATGTCATGTACACTCACTGGTGGACACCACACACACACACACACACACACACACACACACACACATACACACACACACACACACACACACACACACACACACACACACACACACACACACACACACATACCGGTGGGCCCATCACACACACACGCGCACACCACCACACCTGCTTCGAGTGCACCCCAGCACCCTCCTAGTTGCATTCCACATGTTTTCGTCCAATGTTTATGTTTTTGTGTAAATGTTTGTGTAAATGGTTCTATGTTTAACTGTCTCGCCCGTATTGATTCTCCCCCTCTTGGAGTATTGATCAGTTGTTTATAGACCCAAACATGATAAATAGTTCTCCAAAGAGGGGGGTTGTTGGTGGGGGTAACCAAAAATTGTGCTCTTGTCATCCTACCGGTCATCGACAGGGCGGAGTTATTGCCGCAGTTCTTGATGATTTAGGAATTCATAAAGAGTTAAAATGCAGGTTGAGAACTCCACTTGCAGACTTACTCTGTCCTGGATGCAGTGGCATACAAATACTCTGTGTTGTATGCCCAGCATGCTGACAGCACAGGTAAAAAAAAAAAAAAAAAAAAAAAGGAAATCTGTAAACTGTAACCAAACTGTAACAGGAACACAGCTGGGCCAAGGGTAGATGTGTGTGTGTGTGTGTGTTTGTGTGTGTGTGCGTGTGTGTGCGTGTGCGTGTGTGTGTTTGTGTGTGTGTGTGTGTGTGTGGGTGTGTGGGTGTGTGTGTGTGTGTGTGCGCGCGCGTGTTCGCGAAATAATCATAATTATGACTAAAATAAATACCAAAATATGCTACATTATCTGCCTTCATTCAAAAGCATGCAACTTCAATACGCGCATTGGTTCTTCGCACAAACCATATCAATGTCAAACAACCTCAATAAATGAAACAATCAGACATCAAATCAGTGTTCAGGATAGAAGAGGAGGAGAAGAAGAATCACTTTATTGATCTCCGTGGGGATCTTTGTCTTCTGCATTTTACTCTACCTAACTATTAGAAGCAGTTGCAGACCCAGAGCGAGGCTCCCGGGGACCAACTCTAAGTTCTAGTGACCATGCCTTAGACAAGTGTATCTGCAGGGAGTGTGTACCTGACGTGCATGTCGAGTCTTAACCCAGAGTCTTCTTGCTGTGAAGCAACAGTGCTAACCACTGAGCCCCCACGCCACAAAAAAGAAAAAGCTTACAGCATCCTGGCATTCCCAGGATCCCACCGTCTCCCATCCACGGATCAGCCAGGCCCGACCCTGCTTGGCATTCTCCGGATGACAATCAATAATTACTATGCATTTTAGAAGCCTGTCGCCCATTCAACAATTCATTTTACTGGCTCGTTCTCATTCAGGGTCACTGAAGGGCTGGAGCCTCTCCCAATTTAAGCCGGTTGGGGAAATGCCCTCAAATGGCATGCCAGTCTATTACGGATCACAGACACATTCACACCTTGAGTGAATGTGAAGCGTTTCCAATTATGCTCTTACTTTCACCAGGATGGAGACCCATGCAAACACGGGAACAACTCCATACAGGCAGGACATGAAGTGTATGTGCCATTTCTCTGACTTGTAACAATGGGAAAACATCGAGGTCACCAACAGGGGACATGAGGGACCAAGAAGTCACCAAGGCATGAGAGTATGTATATGTATGTGACAAATAAACCTATTGAATCTTGAATTTTGAATCATGGCTCGCTGTTGGTTCCTAAAGGCACACTGTACGATTTTGGTTGTTAGCTGTGGCGATAAGCCTCTGTAACTGGCTGTCAGCCTCCGCAAGGGGAAATAGGGTTAAAAAGGCTAGGATGCTCTTTATCAACCATATCAGACATGTACAAGTTGAAGCCAGTCCTCTGTCCTATCATGTGATTAGCTGATGGATAAGGCCGAGTCCTTCACCTATCGAGTATAGGACAAGTAATCTGCCGTCCCTGAGCCTGCCATGTCCAACAACCCAAGACAGTGGACCATTGTTCATAGTGAACATTTGTGTCTGGAAATGGCTCGGTCGCACATTGTACAGATGCATTGCGTCAAGTGGCGTGGTTCAAGCATTCCCTTTGATGAGTTGTTTTCTTTATTTGTTACTTTACCCATGCTGTCTATTGTGCGCCTTGGCCAGATTCAGGTTCAGTAGGCATCATTGGCTTTTGCGTTTGTTACTACCGGATTTACGCACAATGACAACTCCATATCTGTCGCTCATCCGCACTGACCGTCCTCGGTGAGGGACACCTCCCCGCCGACGGAGTCGACGGAGAACATGTGACTGGAGGGGATCCGCGGCGTCTGCTCCATCAGGCTGAACCTCAGCTCGGCGTGGGGGGTGTTTCTGTCGTCGCGGTCCGTGGCCTCCACCTGCATGAATGGAATCCCTGAAAGACACGCACACACACAGGTCATGTTGAGTTGAAAATTGAACCACAACGGAGACACTCTCTACTTTATTTATCTATTTACTTTACTTTGATTTATACTCAAGGTTTTCTCTTTCAAGCTATTTCGTCATTTGTGCGAACTTTTCAGAACGACATTATTACCGTCGCTTCATCGCAATTTTGTAGTCAAACTTGATGAGTTAAAAATAAAAACACAACCAGTGCCATCGCATCACTGAGTGAGAACCAGAGATCTGAACAAATTAACATGAAAAAAAAAGTTTTTTAACATGTAGCGAGAAACAACACTTGCAAAATGTGAAATGAGCAATACGCTTTAGTTTGAAAAGTATGCTCAAGCAAAAATATTGCATTTTTTTTTTTTTTCCGGAATGTACTTGGAAAAGTCAATCTTATGTTTTGTGTTAAACACAACGCAGGGGGAGGTGTGTGTGTGGGGGGCGTTTTGATGTACTGATGAAAAGATTAAATCACTTAAATCACTCACACTCAGTATGAATAAGGCGAAATGCTTTTACCCTTTTTTGACATTCATTTTAATCATCAGTAACTATTTCCAGATTGTGAATAGAAGATTCCCGAACAAACAACTCTTGTTTGGAGCAACCGCCGATTCCCAAGTCATTAAAATGATTTTTTCGCAAAGGACGGAATGGTTCGCGAGTCGTTCCTCACTGGTTTGATGGACATGTTGAAAATATATTTTTTTCTCTCGTGTACCTTTAAGGAGTCCGAGCTGGACGCTGCCTCTCATGCTGTGCTCGGTGAAAGTGGGCACGTTGTCGTTCTTGTCGATGACACACACCTCGACATTGAAGCTCTGACGATGCACCGATGCTCGGAAGGACATCTGAAGAGGACGCACACACACCCGCGCACACCCCCCCCACACACACACACACACACGCACACACACACACACATCCCGATGGGTTTACGTCCACAAAGGGAAGCCTTCTACCAGCAATTTCTGTTGAAAACTATTACACATGGTGGGGGATCGTCGGAGGCACTGAGTTCAATAATCGCCCTGCATGGTTGTATAACAGCCAGGAAGAACATAGACGATAGGAGGCCATTTTCAAAGGATGACCCATATTCCAGGATGGCAACACCTCCATACACACTGCTAAATAAATTTAAGAGTACTTTCAAGAAACACACACACACACACACACACACACACACACACACACACACACACACACACACACACACACACACACACACACACACACACACACACACACACACACACACACACACACACACACACTCTCACATCACACATACACACTCATACATACACACACACGCGCACCCACTGACACATCCATGTTAAACGTTCTTTACATGCTGCTAATTTGTCATTTGCATTGAGACCAGTTAATTAATGGAATTTTGGAACATGTTTAATTTCACGTAGGTACTAAATAACAATATTTGAAAATAATATCAAATAAAATCTAGTCATTCCAAGGGCTGGGTTTGACACCTCCACATTAGACTCATACGCTCTAGGGGTGATTTGGCTCTGAAGTGAAACAGACCTCGAGATAATATCTAAATATGTGATCAGTATCAATACAAAAACTCCTTTTATGGGCAAGTGCGTGAGCAGACAAAATGTAAATCCGAAACCCTAACCCTCTAAATGCTGGTTTGGAGCAGAATTCAAGGCCAATTCTTTACTGTGGCAGAAGCAAAGTTGAACCCATAGTCGGTTTTCAGCATAAAATACAATGAGACTTTATGTTTGCTTTCTTCAATATATATATTTTTTCCTTGATTGATATATATATATATATATAAATTGTAATAAAACTGATATTCAAAAATTTAAATAAATGAATTTCAGACATTTTGATGCAATTGAAAGCCCTTTTGGGCGGGGCTAAATTGATTTGATAGTGTCAATAGTTGATAGATTTCCTTGTATACGTGTGGTGTTATTTTGACGTGAGCCAGCCCAACCTGCAGGGAGTAGGACGGTTGCTTCTCCCTGTCCAGCGGTTTCAGGGCGTACAAGAAGCCCGCATCCACTCCAAATATGCCCTCATCGTCACCCGTGATGACCAGGTCGCTGTAGTTGCTCGGGAGGCTGGGGAGCTGCCGCGGAGCAGAACGCAGAGTCGTAAAACAACATCCTACAGTTTTTTTCAGTACAAATGCGTATCTAAGCAAGGGGTGGACAAACATAGACAAATAAGGGCGGTCAGATACAATCTATCTGGAGTTAATGACCCACAACACCTCACTGCTGTGACTTCAATGTTGGTCTCCAGAACAAAACATGACTAAAAGTTGTACTTCCAGTTAAAATGAAACTACGGCTGTGTTGTTAAAGTGCAAATCCATTGGGTGGATAACACCACCAGAATCACAGAATGTCATTCAAAACACCAAGGGTTTTTCTCTCAGCCGGTCACTTTTATTTCTCTACACTTGTTTTCTTTTACTAGCTACGCTGGTTTATTCAATTCTTTGCAAATCTTTCCATTCTTGCTGGGAAAGGCACCGACAATGGAAAGAGCACATAGAGCACATGCATAACGTGAATACATTGAATGGCTGTGTCTTATAACGTGCACGATAAAGAAAATATCTAATATATAACAAGATCCAGTAACATTAAAAAAGATCTTTAGATTTTTTTGATCTCTTTAAGGACTTAGGTCTTTAAGGACTAACTGTCCCTTGCACCTACCAGGCTCACTAGTAGTGATGAAAAGTTTGGCTCTATTTGGACATGTGTCTCCTTACGACTGACTTGGTAAAAGGATTTGTTTTATTTTCTTACTCTTCGTTCATTTGGTCCAGTTAGTGTAACGAGAGTCAGAAGAGTCAGTTTGGCTATGAGTTATGAATGGAATTCTCACAAGCATCATTTAATTTTGTCAAAATGATTTGTTTAGGAAGAATGCAAGGTGTAAATCAGCGCAATTCTATATGAATTTGGTCACATGTCTATAACTGAATCCTAATTCATAATTATTTTCTGTGCAACTCAGGTCTCTCGACTCTTTTTGCCAACAGGCAACTCTTGTTCAGAGTGACTCATGATTCCCAATTCATTTAAAATATTTGTTCGTTATGAACGAATTGTTCGAGATACATTGAATGCATCTTTCTTAAAAAGTGACAGGTAAAAAGGATCAAATACCATTTTTTTTTTTGAGAAAATACTCTTACGGGTCTTACCTATGACCTTGGTTAGCAGACGATTGAGTGTCTGTTGGCCTATACAGTATATCTTGCCACCAACAACAAAACATCACATGTTGCTTTGACATACTTTCAAGATAAAGCCATTACTATGACCACTTCACTTCATTAATGAATTGTACACATTTGCCCAAAAAAGGGCCTTTCAAAATGCTTTCAAAAGTATTGATCTATAATGAAAACAGTATAGTTTCATCTACCATTGATGTTTTAAAGGGAATAAACAGACCTCTGTGTAATGATAATGATGCAACAGATTGAATAAATGCTTAGCAGCTAAACAGCTTAATGATATACAGTGACATTTTTTGCTGCATTCAATTTTGAAAGTATATATTAAAATAATAATAACAACAAATAAATAAATAAATAAATAAACAAACAAAAAATAATCCAATGCCTTACCTTGGAGAGGTACCATGGGAAAATACCATCATAGTTTTCAGGGACTCCTATTTTGACATTTGCCCCAGAACACGGCATCAAAGCACACAGCATGACCAACTGTGAACAACAAAATACAATTATTTTGTTTAAATTCTTAATTTCCGCGCTTTAAAAAAAATGGAATTAGATCATTTGGCAAAAAAAAAGTCTTACCAAAAGAGCTTTGACGATTGTTGGTTTAGCTCTTTGGCCAGCCATTACATCCTAAAAAAATATAGCAATAATACCTTGTAGTTTAAACATTATATACTGTATATACAGTGTATAGATAATAGTATAAACATTAAAAAAACTGAAAGAGAATCAAAATTTGTTTATTCCGCCAGGTATCTGTACATGTACAAGGAATTTGTCTTGGCGATAACTGGGGTTACTATGGACAAATAGCATTTTGAAAAGCGTAATGGACTGAGAAAAACAGAAAAATAAATCCTAATACAATAAAATAGAATAAAAAATAAAGTAAAAATAAAATAAGATAAAAAATAAAATAAATGGCAAATATACAAATTTGACAAAAAATACAAAACAGAAATATCAATTCAAGTATTTAAAAATAAACAGAATATGCAAAAATAGAAACAAAAAGATGAAATCCTTATCTTATGTATTTTAAAAGGATATTAAGTAATATTCTTCCCCATCTACGACCATGATCGTTTCAGTTGAATAAAATGAAATCTTTAACAAATCCTAATCTCAAACAGTAAACTACAATAGACTACAAATAAAGTTTAGTTGCAACACAAAACAGTGATTCGTTTGTTGCAGGTGGTGGAATACGTACCATTTGTGCACTAGCAGGCTCGTTGCACTAAATAATGAGGTGGAATAATGACACCACACCTATTTCCTAAACCCCCCTAATTTCCAAGGTGCCTCCTGCTTTATCTCACGGCTTTTTTCCCGAAAGGTGTGCGTATCTGAGCGAGTGAGAGAGGTGTGAGAAGAGTTTAAATGGTGTGGAAAAAAGTGTGTTCTCGTAGTGGCTTCGGCAGTTAATGGTTAACGCTTTCCCATGGCGCTGCTTAATAACTACCTTGTTTCCTTCCCGCTGGGACGGTGTCGAGCACGGTTCCATTTCACTGACACCGATCTCACGCATGAATATTCAAGGGCCGTTAAAATGCTTAAGACGCTGTACAGACGCCTCGTGTTCTTGGCAGGGACGCCCCCAGAATGTTTTCTAAGGGGAGATAAGGCTGCTGAAAATCTTGGGGTGGCACACCAAAACTTTATTTACATGTTGGCAGGGGGGTTGTTTCATTCAATTAGGAAATGGAGGAAATTAAATACATCTACAAGAACAAGTTTTTGTTTTGTTGGAGAAACGGGAAAAAGGGATCTGATAGGAGATCACTGAGCGGAGAGCACTTTTGAAAAAATTATATTTTTTCTAAACTTTTGACTCATGGGGTGGGGGGGGCCAGCGACCCCCCTGGTCCCTCCTTGGGGGCCCCCTGGTTCTCGGTGGTTGTTGTGAGTGGTTGGATTCAAGGAGAACCAGCCATTTGAATTTGACATTTTATTGCAAAATAAGCCAATGTAAACAAAAAGATCACAAGATCAACATACAGTATGTTATTGCTTAGACTCATTCATTGACATCCTGGGGAAAAACAAATACAAAATAAAATCCTACGGAACAACTCCCCAACATACATTTCGCTCCGCTGCGACCACAATTACTGCTGGCTAGTCCTCTGTGACTCGGCCTTGGTACGAACCTGCGTACCGTGTTTCAAGTAAATAGGACTCCAGATGACCAAGAATTTATATCCCTCATAGTGCTTTGAGACCAAAACATAATAATTCAAAAAATATAATAAAATAAAAATAATAATAATTATTATTATAATAATAATGAGATGTATGTTGCAGTCAACATTACTCAAAGGTCAGTATATGTACAGCGAACAAGGCGGTCTCAGCCTTCAGGGGGCGGTGGTGTAACAATACATACGTAACATACTGTGTAATGAGAGCAACGGATTTAAGGCAAGACACAGAAAAGTAGAAATGTTATTTCCAAAAATAAAACAATCATAATAATCATAATTTAAAAAAACAAAACACTTTATACGGACTATCTCCCGTCCGTGATATGAACTGGAACCAAACATTCAGTCGTGTTCAACTTCGGCCTTACTAAAAAATACAAATATATCGCCTTTCTGTACAGCTCTAGTCCTTTAGGGGGGTTAGTGTTAAAACACACACACACAGCGTCTGGTCTTCAGAGGCCCAAGAGAAGAGGAGAACTGGGGAGTCCTTTTCCCTGTTTGTCCCCAATTTCCCCTTGTTGCCTCCCCCTTAGAGGACTGAGAGGTCGTGGCACGACTTGGACTTCTGCCGGAATGCCATCTTCTTGTTCTTTCGGGCCACCATGCGGCCCAGGAAGCGCTTGGCCTTCTTGCCGATGCTCTCGCGCCGCTTGCAGTTGGCCAGGCGGCGGGCATTCTCCTCCTTGCTGTCCTTGCGCAGGCGGATCTGCCGGACGATGCCCTCGAACAGGTCGTGCGCGTTGTGGTGCAGCGACGCCGACGTCTCGATGAACTTGCAGTCGAAGACCACGGCGCAGGCTCGGCCCTCTGCAGAGAAGAATGTCGGGTCAGATGATCGGAGGGAAAAGGAAAAACCCCTGGGCCCCCGGTCTAGTTGAACGTGCGTTTCTCAGCCACAAAATCCCAATATTATTGGCGCATTCCATTTGAACTGAGAAGTCGGAATTTCCCAGTTCCCAGTCGAAATTTCAAATGGAACGCCCCCTCAGGTCGGTGAAAGCTGTAGTGAAAGCTGTCGTAATGACTGTGATGTTAGCAACGTTTTGTTTTCTTTATCTATTAAGTCTATTTGGACGTGAACATGTACATGTTCGAGAACCCCCAGAGGAGCGCTCCATTCCCCAGTCCCATATTTGTTCTGAAGTTGTCTGTATTCCGAAAGAGCAAGCACAGCAAAGGAGGCGTCCATCTTTGTTTTCCGACTTAGTACTGTAATGTGGTCAACTCGGGTGTCACGTCATTCCCAGCTCCGACTTCCGAGGTAAATGGAATGCACCATATTGCCCGGAAACGAATCAGCGATTGGAAAATGTTGTTTATTTTTTAAATGGGAGTAGTAATAACATTGTAGTAACATATAGGAGTAATAAAAAATCAATAACATGCAAATAACTATCGCACTTTGTGTATTCGGTATTTTTTATATATAGAAGTATTTGTCAATTTTATGCCAATGCGTACTGAAACACACCAATCCTTCGATCCGACTGTCGGGCGCGTTTACTCACCATCAACGGACACCTCTCTGGACCGCACAAGGTCGCTCTTGTTGCCCACCAGGATGATGGGGATGTTCTCTGACTGCCTGGCCCGACGCAACTGGATGCGCAGCTCTGAGGCCTTCTCAAAGCTCGACTTGTCTGTCACCGAGTAGACGATGACGTAGGCGTCTCCCATCCGCATGCACTGCTCTCTCAGCCACTGGCTGTTGTCCTGAAGGCCGAGCAGTAGATGATAAATAGATGGTACTTAGACACGGGGAAACAACAAAAATAATCTTTCATCTTAAACATAACATCCTCCTTCGCTCTCACCTGTTCCCAGATGTCGTACAACAAAATGGACGCCTCCTCTTCATCCACAACAATAGATCTGTTGTATGTGTTTCCTGTGTGGGGGGGATTAGATGTTTTAAACACACAGAATTTCATGTAACCCTGATGGTATTTGAGGAACGGGGAGATATGGCATAGCACAGAAAATTCAGTTTATTCACATTCAATTTTAACTTGGTTTCGCGCTAGTGTCACTCATTCGTTCTGGCCTGTGTTTCATCCAGAACGGAGCCATTAATAGCTTTATAACGACTGTAGTGCCGAGGTCAGTGGTGGTCGAAATGCAAACAAGAGATAGATCAATACATGTCCTCTCTGCGAGCCGGATCCCCCCACCCCCTAAATAATCAATGATCAATGAGGGTGTCTGCACAAGCTTAAAACCCCTAAAATGTGGGGATGCTGCTTTTATCCACTTTTCCATTTTTTACAACCTCATCTTATCAGTTGGGTCTTTATGTATCACAAGTATGAATGGTGCTAAAAATGTATTATTATTATTATTATTATTATTATTATTATTATTATTAATAGTGGGTCAAATGCAGAGGGAAAATTTAATTTTATACTACCTGTACAATGACAATAAAAATATTCTATTCTATATTCTATTATTATTAATGTGTCAGTTCCACCTGCCACCCGCCACCCGAGTGGCGTTTTCAGGGTCCTCCGACACAGAGATACAGGCAGAGATGTTGCAGACACACCAGTGAATTGGAGATAGTGGACAGATGTAACTAGCTGGCAGCAGATGGACACATGTCATGGCAGAGGCACTCCATGTGTGTGTTTGGGGATGGGTGATTTACCCGTTACTCATCGATTGCTCTAACGAACAACAGGCATACGGCCCCCTGATCCCGGCCCCAATCACCTAGACCCAAGAGAGGTTTGGCTGCCTAAACCACACCACCCCCACATCACAATAATAATAACAATAATAATAATAATAATAATAATATGATAAAAAAAATATATTATACGTTCTCAAATGGCGCTAATGTGTAATGTATGGCAGTGAAATAATGGTTTGTTGGGGACCCCCTGGAACCCATCGAAGGGCCCATGCGGGTCCCCGGACCCCAGGTTGAAACTCTACTACGTCAATTATGTTGCAATAATGCTGAAGGCGATGCTGATGATGGTGGTGATGATGAGAGTCCCCTTCACCACCCTACCCACCACTCCACCCTTCACACCTCCGCCTATCACCCCCGCGCACGGCGCCCTGTTTCGCGCGTGACGCGCACCCACCTGCCTCGTCGCAGTCGTGAGCCCCCTCCTCCGCCTCCACCCCTCCGAAGATGCGCGCCAGGCTGGACTTGCCCACGCCGTGCTCGCCCAGCAGCACCACCTTGTGCACCGGGCCCTCGGCGTCGCTGCCGGACGAGATCACCGAGTCGGAGGAGTCGGACGCGCAGCCGTCGCCGTCGGCCGCGCGGCGCAGCGGGTGGTCGGGCAGGGCGCCCGCCGGCGGCAGCGACGCGCGCAGGTCGCGGTCGTCCACGGGCATGCTCCGGCGGTGCGGGTGGGGGCCGTGCGCGGGGAACGGCGCGCTCCCCCGTCTCCGCTCCATGTTGCGCAGCTTGTCATCCTTGTTCAGAGTCATGGCCCTGTGCGGGACGGCCAGGCGTTACCAACCAACCCCCCATCAAAATGCTTTGGCGTCAAACAGGCGGTTTTTAAGCTCACTTAAAAGTTAACTTACCGTTTCTTGGTAAAGCCGCTTTCGAAAAAATATGGAGATATCTTTTTTTTGTTATCGATAATAATAATAACAATAACAATAATATTACAAAAAATCCGGGACAAATTGCTGGTAGAAGTGTGTAATCCTCTCTGCGGTGGAATAAAGTACAGTTTGGACAGGAGCGAGCAGTACTGGTGGAGAGTCCGGCTCCGCTTATTTATAAGGGACCGCGATTGACGTCAGGGGAGATTCGCCTCGGAGCGTCACGTCTTGTCTTATTATAGCGGTGCGTAACGGTAACATCATCATAAAGGAGAGGGGGGGGGGGGTGTCGGGAAGTGCTGCAGGGGCGGGCAGAGGAATCTCCCCGTCTGTACGATCCAAGACGTGTGTGTGTGTGTGCGTGTGTGTGTGTGTGTGCGTGCGTGTGTGTGTGTGTGCGTGTGTGTGTGTGTGTGTGTGCGTGTGCAAGAAGATAACCAGCGATTTGACACAAAATAACCTACTTCCATCTTCCATATCGGGTGTGAAAGGGACTGATATGGCAGGACGACGAACAATTTAAAAAACGTGCTTTCTGAGATAAAGACTTTCCATATTGAAAATATTCATGCGCGTATTGTATATCTTGCATATTGATAACTCTACATATTGATACAGTTTCTCGTGCTGGATATTGATTTCGTACTTGCGGCTCCAACGGGAAGCAGGTGAGGACGCTTTTACGCAAGACAGGCGAGTTGACCAGTGAATGGTGTAATGTTATGCTGCCACCTGGGGGGTATTTGTGTGTGTTACAACTGACTGTGACAGTGGCGGAGTCAATTTCTTTATTATTATTATTATTATTATTATTATTATTATTATTATAACTATTATTATAATTATTATTATTATTATTATTATTGTACCTTGGGAGAGGCGACACTACTGTCAAACACTTAAATGTGCCTTATTGCAAATGTAAGTAATAAACAGTATGGCGATGGCTGCCATATTTCATTAATTCATATATGAAGCATATATCACAAACGTGTGTATGGTATCGTGTCTGCACCAACTAACATATGATATACCGCTGTATTCTGCTAATATTTCTGAGTTAAAAATAGTTGAATATAGTTTACCCTCCCTACCCTACTTTTACTCTCACACACACACACACACACACACACACACACACACACACACACACACACACACACACACACACACACACAAAACTGTTCTACCAGGGCACTGGCATGACAAATACTTGTAATACTTTAAAAAAAAAGTACATTTAAGAGTATTTAAGGTTTTAAGAGTAGATTTACACTTTGGCTCAAGTAGAAAAGTCAATGTGGTGCTGATACTGTTACTAGAGTAATGAGGTGAAAGTGGGAGGGTATTTGTGCTTTTACTTTTACTCACGTTTCCGATGTACTTTCACCACTGATAATAAACACGGACGAAGGTTTCCGATACATCTTTAATGACGTCATAACGTGACGGGACGAGTCAAGCAGCCCGTAATGCCCACGCGACTTGAATGCTGCATTTTGTTCAGGGGGCGGGGGGGGGGTTCCATTAAAATGCATTTGACTTCACTGCCGCCAGTTAATACATGTCAGAACTAAAATAGAGTGCCTTTAAAAAACATGAAATGAAAAGACGATGGTGTATTGTATAAAGTGCACGTCATCGCTGATATTTGCTTACATTTGCTTCGATAAACGACATCTCCACCCGTCGTGGGTGATGGACGTTCCGAAAAACCGGAAGCGTCGGGAGTGTGCGGACGTGATATGTGTCCGACCTCTCCTCCAAGACCGGTAGGTGCTCGTCCGCTCAGGCTCCGCGGCGCCTTCTCGTTTTAGTGGCAGCAGCAGCGCGCCTTGTCACTGCCTGGTTCACACGGTGCTTAATGTGCGACGATTGACTTCTTTGAGCGCCACGTTGTATTTAACGGATTCGTTGTCTTGAGAGAATGCGGCTGTCCCGTGCAGTTCGAGCGTGACCTCGCGGCGCGCACTGCAGGGGGCTCCGCAGGTTGATAGTGACGCAAGACTCGCGAACGATCCGTCCGTAGCGAAAGAATCCGCTCGAATCAATCGAGAGTCTGAATCGTTTTGACACCATCAAATTATTCTGCGGAGGGTTCCGTTCACAGCCCGCAGCCGAACCGGCTCGGACTCGTCCCCCCTCGCCCACCGCGCGTTAAAGCGGCTGAATGAACTCCGATCGAAGAGTCAGAAAATCGAGCTCGACCCTGTTGCCCAGAGTGAC
Organism: Zeus faber; assembly: GCF_960531495.2. Classification (NCBI taxonomy): domain Eukaryota; kingdom Metazoa; phylum Chordata; class Actinopteri; order Zeiformes; family Zeidae; genus Zeus; species Zeus faber. Next base: position 34,050,298 of record NC_137190.1, on the reverse strand, counting down.
TCGTCCAGAGCGGAATGTGACAAACGGGTCGAACCTTTAAATCGCGTACAGGTGGGGATCGCTCTGGGCGCATGTAAAGTGGAGCTGTGCTCATCTCTCGTCTTTCCCCGCCCCGCCCCGCAGGCTAAGATCGACTTGAACCCACATACCTCATCAGGATGTACGCCTGCGCTAAATTTGCCTCCACGGCTTCGCTGGTGAGTGCCAATTAATGTGTTGAATGTCACTGTGATGCTCCGGGTTCAAATAAGCTTGTTCAACGATTCCTGTGGGGGCTTGACTCATTTCTAGACTCATTTACATTTTTTTAATAAATGCAAAGATTTGGCCATATATTTCGCCCCCCCCCCCCCCCCCTCCCAAGAAAACAAAAAAAACAACATAATTATAATAAGAACAAGAACAATTTTACAACGAGAACAACATTATTATTAGGCTTTCAGCGCTACCGGCCTGAATCCCGAATGATAATTAGTGATACATTAGTGATAATAAATAACCAGACAATTCCTGGGCAAATTGTGAGTTCATCAGCAGTGGGCAGCATTCGTCGACGCGCCCGGGGACCTGGCCTCTGCTGCTTCCGTAAGCACCTTTCCCTCTTACAGGTGCGAGCTGGATCACGTACGCTGTACAGACCACTCTCTGCAGCAGTGGTGTCAGGGCGAGGTACCAACAGGGTAGAGGTGAGTGTTGATGAGCAATATGGAAGTTTTGAAGAGCATTTGACTGTATGTTATCTTTGACTCTATATCGTCTCTGCCTTTCCTTTAAGTGTTCTTGCCCCTCATTATTTGTTTTAAAGCTAACACGTAGTCTTTGCCATCATCCCAGGCCACTTCCATCCTGGCACCGCAAAGTGCCCTCGCTTCCCAGGTGCAGGTGGCGCTGCGGGGGCTCCAGACTAGCGCTGTGAGCCGTGACATTGACACTGCCGCAAAGTTTATCGGCGCAGGCGCAGCCACCGTGGGAGTGGCTGGATCCGGTGCCGGCATCGGAACAGTGTTTGGAAGCCTTATCATTGGATATGCCAGGTAAATTGTAAACGCCATCTTTTCAATGCTGTACCTTGCATTTGCAGAGGAAGCTGGTAAAGTGGTTCGGCACATGAGTAACCCTAACGTCATGAGTGACCCTAACCCTAATGTCACGAGTAACCCGGACCCTAACCCTAGTGTCATGAGTGACCCTAACCTTTGTGTCATGATAGCCCTTGCCCTCATTTCTATTTCAAAGGCCAATTCCACCTCCTACTTTCCCCCTCAACACCCAAATAGATCAATAAATGAATAAATTGCATTAAAATCCTATAACCATTTTTAATACCACACTCCCCTGTCTGTTTTCTTTTTCTCTCTGAAGGAACCCCTCCCTGAAACAGCAGCTATTCTCATATGCCATTTTGGGATTTGCCCTCTCTGAAGCCATGGGTCTCTTCTGCTTAATGGTGGCTTTCCTGATCCTGTTCGCCATGTAACCAGTCAGATTTTTACTCTTTCAAAAAGCCCACATCGGCTCACTGTGGCAGCCAGAACGGCGGTTTGTTAAAACTCGTGCAAGTTAACCAAGGTGAAATTCCTCTTCATGAGTGTTGTTATTTTCTTAGATGATTGTGAACCCACCGATTTGTCTGTATTTAACAATGGTACATCCATTACAACCGTTTCTAGTCATCCATGGGTTTGCAATAAGTGTTGTTTTTTTATTATTATTTCAAAGAACATGTACCCAAAACACAATAAAATGTATTTTATTTGTCCTCTGAAAGTATTTCCTTTTTGGTGTTTGGTGTTTTTTTTTTTCTTAATTTGATTTGCTATTACATTGCTAGAAAGGGTAAAGTACAGAGGATGACTTGCCCCACGCCTTTTGATTGCTGTAAGACACACAAATTAGTCCGTAAAAGGGTATTCCCGCCACAGCTAAGGGAGGAATGCCAAGATTGGGCACAAGCAAGAAGTGAAAGGCAGCCGTGGTGAATTCGATAAAGCAGCGTAGCTAGTTGTGGTCAGTAAACTGTCGTTATGACATGCCAGGTCTTTCTACTCTGAGAGGTCAATACTGGAGGTGAGTTTCATTTCGTAGGTTTTAAATGTATGTTTAATACAACACAAGACAATTATATAATGATGGAAACCGGAATCGCGATTGTGGCACCGCCCCTTGCGGCCTCCTGCGCGGGCACCTCATGTCCATCGCGCACATTTTAGTACTTTTAGTATTTTCGAGCTTGTTGTGTGGAATCGCCGGGTGTCATGACATTTCACGGCCTATATGACCGTATCGTCGAGTGCCGTGGGAATCCCGGCGGAACCTTTCTCAATGAGTAGCGTAGCAAGGGGGACGTATTTGACGGACGCGCACACGGAGGACGTCACCGTCACAGAATTGTCGCGTTGACAGGAAGCTGCGGATGTTCGGACGTTTCGCTCCAGTAAGCGCGGCACGCACCGGCTTTTCTTTCGTCTTTGACGCGTCTGATGGACCGCGGAACTGTTTGCGGGGATGTTGCTCCAAACGCAGTTCAAACTATGTGCTGGGGCAGCGAGCACTTAAGAAAAAACCGGTAATGTGTACTTAAAGCACGTTTTAACATTTGATCCATAGAATGGACTAGTGACTTTCAAATACTTCGGGTACATGATTTGCCTTTTCCCCTTGTTACTAGTAGCATGGTTTTTTTTTTATTTACCTGTAGCAATGTATTTTCTTTACCCGTCATGAGAAACTACTGGTCAAAACAGCTTGTTGATAGTTTAAATAGTTTAATTTAATATGTTTCTAGTAAAAAATATAAGCGTTAGCCCCATAGGATTCAAGGAAAAGTACTAGTACCTAATACATTTTGACGAGTGAAACTTAAACACTTACTTTTAACTGTTGGAATAGCTAGTAACTAAAATATAAGGACTATTAATTTTGTGACTTGTTCGTCCAGTGGATTACATTTTAAAACGGCTTGCCATGCGTTTCTGTATCTAACCAAGGCGCTTTATGAATGGTTTCACAATATTTTGTCCGTCTTATAACAATTTATTCAGGGATTTGCCCACTTAATTTAGTTTAGTAATTTATAGGCTAGAACATTAGCAAATACTCAGAACAGCATCTAACTAAATACTATAGGCTGTATAGATATAATTAAATGCTGTGTATATATATATACTGTACTCAACTACACTTGAGTACAGTTCATTATTGAGAATATTGGGAATTATAATGTTTCTTATGCTTTAGCTTTGTCTCTTTATAGAGATGAGGATTTTTTTTATTTGGTTTGATCAAAAATTAAACACTCTTTTTGCAGCAGGGAGTCGAAAGGCAAACGGAAGAACGATCTCCTTGTCAACTGATATTGGACTGTTTTGACCGACAGTACACCAAGGAACTTGGAGACTTTTGGCCATCTGCAAGGTAAACACTGCTCAACATTTAATTTCCAGTGGTTATATCAACATGTTTATCTGCATACATGAACTCCTAACTTAACGACTGAGTTCTTTTGTCACGATTAGGTCGTTAAGCGAATTGGTCGATAAGCGAGGACCCGCCCCCTTACCGTTTTTCGGTCTTGGAGATTGTGAATGCTAGTGTAGTGAACACTGACAGACTGCGGGAACGAGACTGAGACTGAGAACAGTGATGCGCGATGAGATGCTTGACACTGACACACCGCAGCACGCACGCTGCAATATTGTACGCAACATACACACCAACTGGTCCAAGAGCTGGTTGTAATTCGGAACGGTCGTTAAACAGGCAGGTTGTTAAGTTAGGAGTTCCCGTACTTACATACAGTATGTATATGAACGATGTTTCTGAGCCCCCCCTACATGACTTATCCTGAGCAGAAGAGTGCTTCTGGAGCCCAAATCCTGGCAGTATGGGGTGATGCTGAACCGCTTCACCTCGCTGGAAGACATCAAAGACGTCCTCCAGTCGAAGGGATTCTCCAGCTTCCTGCCCCCACAAGCAACAGATGTCCCCGCGGTTCCTTGTCCGGGCTCCACGGCAGGCTGGGCTCACAAGCGGCCTCCTAAATCAGATGAGGACTCTGAGATTCAATCGGGCAGTCGGGAGCTTCCGTCGGAGACTCTCTCTCTGTCCCACCCACCCCCAACCGCTCTTCAATGCTACATCCACCCGTCTGCGCTGCGGTTCCCGTCGCAGGACCACTGGCCGGGCCGCTTAAAGCAGTACTACCTCCTGAATGCCGCGTCTTTGCTCCCAGTGCTGGCTCTCCAGGTACGGGACGGTGAAAAGGTCCTGGATCTCTGCTCTGCCCCTGGCGGAAAAGCCCTGGCCATAATGCAGACTGCCACACCAGGTAAACCACTGATGGTCAGGTTCGACAGCTATAAGTAGGTTTTGATCTAGACCTGATCCTGAGTGGTCAGTGTGGGGGGAAAAAATACAGTAAAACCCATCTTGTTCCTATTTCTCAAATAGAATATAAGTTTCACAAATCATAAATTGGGTTTGAAATGCAATATAGGCATTTTATTATAAGTGGTCTGTGTAGAAAGAAAAAAAAAAGTACAGTACAAAAAATTTGGAGCATTTTGATCGACCATGAAATCAGACTGCGAATTGGCTGCAACTTCACCCTCGTGATGTCTATGGAATATTTGTGCGATATTGAAGAAAACTGTGGATTTTCTCACTTTTTTTTTCCACAACTTGAAGAATTTTGTCTCAAATGTAGAAAGATGGTGAATATGTCGATCATTAAATTCTTATGACCCGAATCTAAGGTATGTTAGCATACATAGGTTATTGCAACTATTTGGATTTAAACAGGGTTCTTACCAGGTCCTTGAAGTGCTTCATCCTCAGATTTTAATACCTTGAAAATAGTGCTTGTGCTGAAGTGCTTGAAAAGTCCTTGAAAAAACGTGACCATTAAAAACCTGCAGGGTTAGGGTTAGGGTTGGTATGGTTGGAAATAGACACTTATAATAGTAGATAACAATGAACCCCCCCCATTTCTATCCTGCCACAGCTATCTGTCTGTCTCCCTATACCCCTCTCTATATCTGTGTCTCTCTATACCTGTCTCTCTCTCCATCTGTCTGTCTCTCAATCTGTCCCTTGATCTTTCTCTCTGTCTGTCTCTATACCTGTCTCACATTCTCTGTCTCTCTATTCCCCTCTCTCTCTATCTGTCTGTCTCTGTCTATCTCTATCTGTGTCTCTCTTTCTATCTGTATGTCTCGCTATACTGTCTGTCTGTCTTTTTTTCTGTTCCTTGCCTTTGGAGAGCTATTTTTCTCATTTGAAGCAAGAATCTCCCTATTTCCCAGTAGTCCTTCTGCTACTTATTCTGCATCTACTGCTGGTAATACTACTACTTCTTGTTATACTGCTATTACTTCTGCTTTTACTATTTTATAACATATTATCTTTCTGATACATCAACTATTTAAAAAAAACAAAAAAAAAACATTTTCAACCTAAAGCAAGCACACAGATTTTCTTCCGGAATTCTAACCCTTTATAGTTCTCTTCCATTCCCTTTACAATGGCTGTTCCCTGTCTACTTCAAAGTTAAGTTTAAAATCCTCCTGCTCACACAACAATGCCTCCCTGCTCCATTCAGACATACTTCTCCCCAACTCGTACTGCAACACCCAACCTCTTTCTACTTCTGGTCCATTCTTCCAGACCCCTGTTATCAAGCGAAAAACACCAGCATTTCAATTTAGTGTTATTATTATTTGACCGGTATGTGCTTCTGTGTTCCAGGACTTCTGAACAATCTTAATTTGCTGCCCTTTGCTTTGTCGTAGCGGTGCTCTGCTGCAATGAGCCAGACCCTCACAGAAGGGCTTGGCTGACTCGCACTCTGGACTCCTTCCTTCCACAGTCGCTGAGCGACAGGGTGGTCATATGTGATCAGGATGGCCGCCACTTCGGGCTGAGGGAGCCGAGGACCTACGACAAGGTGGGGAGAGATGCTCTGTCATGTTGTTGCCCCCCCCCCTTGTTTTTCTTGACAACGTGCACTTTCCCATAGTTCTTACCAGCTGTCATTGAAGTGCTTGAAATACTTGAATATCCTTCCTCAGAAATGTAAGTCCTGGAATACCTTGAAAATAGCCTCCTTTGTGCTGAAGTGCTTGGAATGTCCTTGAAGAAACAGCAATCATTGAAAACCTGTGATATTCCTCCTGGTTTTGTTATTCAAATCATAATGCAATAAAAAACATTCAGTGGGTTGTCTAGTAATTGCGAATGAAATTGGCCGATTAGAACATGCGGTTCGAGCGCCGGCTCCTCCTGGTAGAGTGCTGATTGGTCCTTGAGCAAGACACTTAACCCCTTAACTGCTCCCGGGCGCAGTTACTTGGCAGCGCACTGCTCCTAGATACGTCAGTTACTAGGATGGGTAAAATGCATTTTGTTGCCTCAGTACTTGTACTCTGTGCAATGACAATTAGTTGAATCTAATCTAATCTAAAAAATCGTCACTTAAGCTGCTTTCACACATGCACTTCGGACAATGTCCGGACTATGTCCATACCTGATTATCCAGACATTGTCTGGATTTACCCTTTCACACATGTAGCAAAAAAACGGATATTGTCCATGTCAGAGTTGTTTACACTTCCTGGAAATAATCTGTTTGGTTTAAAGGAGGGGCAGAGCCTGGGCAGAGCCTGAATGAGGCAGGATGTGACGCAATGACATGCAATGACAAGTTTTCCATAACACCCAAGATGACGGATGAGGTTACAGACTTATCAGTGGTTGGGCTTTTTTTGCGTTAATACTTCATTTATATGAATGTATCTGCAATATAAACGAGAGAGTGGAAAGGAATATTAAGGAAAGAAGAAAGGAGGTAGTAGTACTACGCGGTAGTAGGCTTGGGGGATCGTGCTAAATTTTAATCGCACTTCTGGTTCTATGCGCACGGGGGGGTTCGCGCGCGCATTGAACATCATTTAATGTTGCAAATGCATTCTCCCCATCCCAGACGTGCAGGATTTATTATTTACAAGTGAAGTATTGACACAAAAAAAGTCCCATAGCAACAGGGAGACGTGTGTCTCTACAGTCCCAAAGTGGAGACATACAGGTTTTTTTTTTTGTTTTGTTTTTTTAATGGAACGGGCGAGTCCCTTAACTCAGTTGTGTTTGAAAATGTCGTTTAATAAATGTAGGAAACAAACAAAAATAAAAAGCTGTCTGGAGGAGAAGTGGAAAAAAAAACTCCACTCCTATTCTTTAAATTACGTTTACATTTAAAATTTTCCATACAAATTGGAAACTCAGGAAACAAAATAAATCTTTCTCTATGAGATCATATTATGTTGCTATATAATCACAAGATCTGCATATAGAGTGGCACACAAGAGCGGGGGGGCGGGGTTGCGGAGTGCAGATCACGGGCGCCCCGGCGGGACGTCGCCTCCCAGTGATCAGCGCTCCGCTGTGCTGCTCCGTTTGAGTGCCTACCCATTTCAAAGTTTCTGTACGGGACTGTAGAGGGGGAAGTGAGATCTGGAGTAGTTTCTCAACAGCGCTGAGCAGAGAGGGCGAGAGCCTCCGCCCACTCTCTCCCTCTCCCCGCTCCAGTTCCAGAACACGGTAAACTGCACATACACCGTTTCAATCCTCTGAGTTTTCCTGACAGATAAAAACATAAAAAAAAATAGTTTGTCGTCAATGTCAATCGGAGCAGCTAAGCTCCATGCATGAACATCTGCACAAAGGTAAAATAACTGGCGCGTGATGGACGTCATCAACATGCGATACTCCCACCTGCTTGCTGTCAATGAGCTGGACAATCACCTGCTCCATTCACACATGGACTCAATTGGACATTACCTAGACTTTGTACTATGGTGCTGGGGTAATGTCCGGATCAAATGATTCGGACAGTTGCGTTCACACATACAGCTCATCCGGTTGCTGCTTGTCCAGATAATTTCAGGTTTACAGTGCATGTGTGAAAGCAGCATTATAATAGTGGATGACAATGAAATTAATAATAGATATATAGATGCAAAATATATATGCTAATAAAATTAATAAAGATTTTTACAAGATTATATTTTGATTAATAAAGATCACATTGAAAATTGATTATATTTATTATGTGTGAAGTCCTTGAAAACAAAAGAATAGTACTTGAAAGTGCTTGAATATAAAATATTATATATATATATATATATATATATATATATATATATATATATATATATATATATATATATATATAAATATATTAAAAAAAAAAAATAGTAATGCCTAAATGATCCCTAACTTGCAATTGGCTCTAATTTCCAACTGGTGGCAGTGTTTTTCTATAAACGGCACATCGGCAGTAGACTACTGTGTCCAAAACCTGGTTAGATTAGACAGGGCTAACATGCCTGCCAGTGAGCAATGGTAGAGGGTATTTGAGGTAGTGGAGAAATCCTGGAAAATTAATAGTATAGTAAGAGCTAAAAAAGATAAAAGTTCAAAGAAAAGCGGTTCTCGGGACGAAGATGTCTGAATTTGTGGTTAAATATGAGTAATCAAATTTCTTATAGGCCTCTTTTAGTCATCTGTCTACTTCATTGTGGCAGACCTTCCTTGTCTTTATCTTCGAGCAACAGTCCTCCACACTAAGATACTCCATACATCCTTTTATTTAATTCAATACACTTCTTGTCCTCGCATTTAGGTTGAATTGATATGAATATATCCTAAGGAATAAAAGCTGTATGTATTTTTTTCAACTGTACCCTCCTCCCGTCTTTGCATCCCAGGTTTTAGCAGACGTCCCCTGTTCCAATGACAGGAGCTGGCTCTACTCGTCCAGCAGCCAGCAGGGGGAACGCAGGCTGAGCGAGAGAACGAGGCTGCCTGGCCTTCAGGCTCAGCTGCTTAGGTAGGTTCCAAGTCCACAACTACAGCAGGAACCCCGTAGAGGTGGCACCACGGCCATCCCAGAGATGTCCGAAATAGTAATTTCAACGAAACCTTAATTACCGTATTGACTCGACTATAAGTGGCCCTGATTATGAGACGACGCCCCTTTTTCAAGACTCACTTTTGGCAAAATACTTTTTGGAGACCAAATTTTGTTTTCCATCCATCCATTATCTATACCGCTTATCCTCGTGGGGTCGCGTGGGGGCTGGAGCCAATCCCAGCTGTCTTAATAAAGAAAATCATTTTAGTTTAAAATAATAACACAGCTGCAGTTGTAAGGAATGTGTGAAGATTGATGAATGTAATGCGGAACTAGATTACACAAGCATAAGTTCCAGCCGGAAGCCATTAGCAACATGCTAAGTTTAGCTCAAGCTGCTTAGCGTCTGATTGAGTCAGTCACACTATGGCGAGTGCAAATGAGTCCAACACACAGGAGCTAGAAGATCCGCCTGCTTTTTTAAAATCAGCCGCATGGGAAAATTCTTGGTTCCTAGTGAACTACAAAAGCAAAATTTGAGCGAGTGGTGGATCAGAAGAGGACGGTGTGTCGGCATTCTACAGTTGTAGGGTACTGTATGTGTGCTGAAATAAATTGAAACACTCCTCCGAATGCACAAGTATTATTTTGTATTATTCTACCGTATATTGACATTTAAAAGTCTAGATCCCAAATATAAGACACCACTTTTTCAGATGTATTTCCAGAATAAAAAAATGTCTTATATTCCGGACAATACTGTAAAAACTGTCCCCGAATGGTTCCAGGCGGTTTATTTAGATTGCCAGACTCCCAAATACAATGCTACATCCAGATGCCAATGGCGTTATCATATCATGATGCGGAACTTCGAAACAGGCTCCCAAAAGAAAACAAAAATCTATAAAACAGGAGTCCACAAGGGACATGAAAATATTCCAGCACATTTTACAGTGCAATGTTTTTTAACCACCGTGCCAAAACCAAACAAAAAAATTGCTATGGAAATTAGCTGCAAGCTGCAATTAGTTGCAAGATCAAAAGTGCAAGGCTGCGCTATTTCATCCAATTCATCAATTCCAGACAGAATGGCAGCCCTGTGTTCATCAGAACAATTTCACTCTGAAAATGACAACTATTCGTAGTGATAAAAAGTTGGCTGTTTTTTGAGATTCGGTTCTTGGTGTGTGGCTCAGTAAAAAGAGTCATTTGATTTTTTTGACTCTTCATTTGTTTCACTTGGTTTAACACATGGTCAGCGACGGACGACTTTCAGAGAATTATTGTCAATTTCTCTCGCCCCCTCTTTTGTCGGAGTGACTCCCGATTCCTGAGTCATTTAAAAGAGTTGTTCGCAATTAATGGATCGTTCCCCATTCGTAGGCCATCAAAATAAGCCCAGTTAAACATGTTTCTGATGTTTTTTAGTGGTTAACACACTAGTGGTGTGCCATGGCAGGAAAAAGTTTCGGGAAATACTGCTGTAGTGCTTTCATGCTCAAACTACGTTTTTTTTTTTTAAATCTAAGTGTGTCGCCATGTTACAGATCTGCCCTGGCAGCAGTACGACCGGGCGGCGCCGTGGTCTACTCCACCTGCACCTTGTCCAGCGCCGAGAACTCTGCGGTGGTGGAGGCCGTTCTCCACACCTTCCCCGACGCAGAGCCTGAGGACCTCTGGGAAGACTTGGCCAAACCCCTGTCGGACCACTTTGCGGTGGTCCGAGATGTGGCAGTGGCGGCAGCATCTTACCGCCACAAGCCTGGACTCCTGGTGGTTCCCCAGCCAGGCAGGACCTGGGGCCCCATGTTCCTGTGTCGCATCAGAAGGAAAGGGTGAAGCTGAAAGTATGAAAATGGATAGATGTTCACTGAAAGACTGAATCATGAATGTGGAGTAGAGCGTGCGTGTGTGTGTGTGTGTGTGTGTGTGTGTGTGTGTGTGTGTGTGTGTGTGTGTGTGTGTGTGTGTGTGTGTGTGTGCGTGTGTGTGTGTGTGTGTGTGTGTGTGTGTGTGTGTGTGTGTGCGCGTGCGCGTGTGCGTGCATGCAGTGCCGCCATGTTGATGCAAGTATGATGTAATGCTGGATAACTACATCCAAATGTTAGGTTTAATGTCACTTGCTCTGCCAAGCCATTGTCTGCACTTTACAAAGCGAAATAAATGCATTGAGATTTTCATTTTGTTTTTTACAATGTATTTTCATCCCAAACTTTGCACTCTGAACACTAATAATGACAACCAAAGAAATGTCTTTACAAAAATAATGAAACAGTGTCATCTCATAAAAAGCGCACGGCTTCTCCGATTTTGAAATCACAGCTCCTTAAAAAAACAAAAAACAAACATTTATCTTCAACCTGGCTTTAAATAGTTTGATACCACGGTATCGGCCGGTACAATCAATAATCAAATTTAGATTATCTGGTGTCCTCTGTATCTCTTTATATTTCAAGCAGTCCAACCGTTCACATTCATAAATGTAGGACTTATTTCCAAAATATGTCATTGTGCCATCTCACGTCTGAGATAAGTCTTGAGTCTCCGCTCAGCTATTTGTCTGCCGTCTCTCTCCAGTCCACTGCTGCAATATCGTCTCAGAAATCTCATATTTTATCAGTGATGAGTCCAACAGTGACTGACTTCTCACATGCCAAAACGGCTCAACTTTCCATTTGACGCCTTAATACGTAGCCATCCATATTATTCTCTAAAGAGATTTAATAGTCAAACTTAATACTTCACACGATCTCCTGTCAAAACCCATTACTTTATAGAGATATTAAACCTTTAAGGAAATGCCAATCTCTAACTACCTCTAATTCTCCTTCAAATGAACATTTGGGGGGAAAATAATCCCCAGTTACCCCCAAGTTATTGTTTTTCGCATTGGTCTATTCAAGTTTTATTTATACAAATTTAAACAGAAGTCAGAGATTTTTGTAATTTTCTGTGTGGCTAACTATGTCCACTGACCCCAATGCAGTGTGGGTCTATTGGCATTCTGTCAGATTGTTTGACCAGCATCAGATTTCAACTCTTACAGGAAAAGTCCAGGATATTCACAGGGTTGCAGCCTTCCATTATGGCACATTTTATGATTGCAGAACGAGTTCTGTCAGGCAAGTTGGTGGCTCCAAGCCCTTATTTGGCGGCCCATTTAAGCAGCCAATCCCCCCCTGCCATACCTGCTTTGCAGCCTGCTTGCTCCTTCCTCCCCTGCATCCACCAGTTGGGCTCTACTCTTCTATCTAATGGGGCAATTCAAGCTCATCACTTCGTTATTTCTAGCTCACTAAGTAAGGCTATGTTTGCTGTACACCTCACCGGGAGCGATGAGCTGTAGAGCCCAGACGCCAACCTGAAACGATGCAAAATAAATGATGCAAAAAGATCATTCTAAGTTAAATCTGAGAGTTGTATGTCAGAACTCTTTATGATAATTACTCTTTGAAGGAAGGTATTCCCAACAGAAGGGTGTCCAGGTGTCCGTTTTCCAGGGGACAATCCAGGTGATTTCATGCTCCATTTACATTTAAAAAATGTATACGAAATTTCCAAAAGTTTTTTTTACAAAATGTTTTGTTTTTTTTTCATTTTTTTTACATAAATAAAAAAATAATTTTCCTCTGCTTTTGTTTTTTTTTTTGTTAATTCCAGCTCATCTGGGAAACCTCCACCAAGAAAGAGGTCACCTTAAGTGGAGTGTTTACGAAGCCTATTTTGTTTTATTTTAGTCGAGAGGGTCCTCACTGGACCCAGCACACCGCTGCTTAATTGTACAGTAGCGTTTCTGGTCCATGTGCGATGAATTGCTTCATTAGAATTTGGTGGAGAATCACACCCGGCCAACCTCTTCACCTGTGGTCTTGTTCGCTGATGTTGTTTATGGAGATGCACGGAAAAGAAAAGTGACATCTAGTGCAGGGTTTGTCAGCGAGGGGCCTTTTGAAAGTGAATCTGGATCATACCTGATGTTGCTCTGTAAACCAAACCAAAAAACAAGGCTGTTGGCTCCACTATTGTTTTTTAAGAAGGCGATCGCCGCTATGCAGTGAGTTGCTTTGCGCCTCTTTCGTCCGAAATACAGAGTTCGGCCATTATGGTGTTTTTGGCATGTTTGGATAAGGCTATTTTTATGGGTTGTCCTACTTTCCTTCCACTTCAGAGTGCAGGGAAAAAATTTGCCCCACCGTCTGGTGCGGATACACCATCACCACGCCACCACCCTGAAGTCAACACAACTTGGGCTAATAAGAAGCGCAGCTGAAGGGAAGGCTACGCTCAGGGTAACCATGTCCTTGCCCCCCGCGTGAACCCGAAGTGGCGGTGTTCCCCTGTATCCCCCGCGTTTCCTCATGGGGGGGGGGGGGGGATCAGCATACAGCTTCTCCACTTCAAAAGGAGGGAATGTAGGCCTGCTTTGCATAATCAGGTGGTGAACAGCTTTTTCTTTTCTTTTTTTTTTTTTTTGCCAGGAGAGGCAGGAATTAATTTGTGCCGCTGCCAGATGTAATCATTAAAACCCCGGGTATCGACAACAGGGAATACGGGGGTGAGAGGAAATTAAGAGAAAGAATTACAAGACACTGAGCAGAAGGGGAGGAGGGGATGGGAGGGGAGAGGGAAAAACCCAGAGGGGGCTCATGGGAAGATCATAACGTCTGATGATACCTCAGCCAACCCGTCTTACCCTGCCAGTACTCCATGCTGATTATTGCATTCAGGCCTCTTTCTCATAGCATCATTTCAGAGATAATAATAATTTCAATAATAAGCTTGACCTGTCAGTAGGGCTGGGTATTGCCATTCAATACCCTTTTCAGGTAAGGATGTGAAATAACCAAATACCAAGTCGTATCAAAACTTCTCCACTCAAACAATACCTGGATTTGATTGTTTTTGTACCCAGACCTAGAAAAAAAAAAAAAAAAGATTATTTCTATGGTTGTGCTGGCAGCCAATGACCGCAAATGTTCTTCGATTTAATGCGACGTTTGATTTGCCCACTACCATAGCAACTACAAGCCAGCCAATCACCACAAGCATTTTTGATTTAATGCGAGTATGATCACTACTGCAACAGCAGCTCCAACAGTCTGTTAAAGGATAGGTTCACAATTTTTAAGAACGGTGAAAGAGGTTTTCCTCACTGTAATCATTCCTCCTGTATTGACCATTTGGTTAAAAGCACATTACCCAAATACTTCATTGTACAGTTTTGTACAGTTATTTTTTAAATATTTAAATAATTCAAAAAATAAAACACTTTCAAAATGTATTTGTGTAAAAATCTTGTGGATGGCAAGGAGTGGTGGCATTTTATGCACCTGAATGCTTTCATTAATATGATACACATGCTACAGTAGAAAAAAAAGGGTATTGAATGAAGTACTCTATTGGTATCGGTATAACTTTAAGGGTATTGGTGCTGGTATCGACATTTTTTTTAACAATACCCAGCTGCCAGTGGTTTTAATGTTGTGGCTGATCGGTTAGGGTTTGGGTTAGGGTTAGGTAGGTTGGGTTAGGGTTAGGTTGTATAGCACCTTCCATAATACGGCATGCAACTCAAAGTGCTTTACATTAAATTAAGATAATGCAATAGTTATGATAAAATCAATGAAATAAGCAAAGCAAAACTCATTTCATAATAATTGACAAATATTGCCCATTTTCTATCATTATTGAGATGAGAAAGGGGCGGGGGAAAAACGTTCTGGTGCCACATTTATATCGATTTCACTCTTGGAGGATTGAGCGGCTTTTGCAGCCGCTAAACCTGCTGAAATAGCACTAAAAGCAAGCGTCTAATTCACAAAGCACCCGCAAACAGTGAAATGAACCGCAAATTACATTTGCCGCAAAATTGCCCCCTTTCTATGCAAATGAACCTCAATGCAAAAAACGTCCAATTTCACAAACACTAGTGCTAATAGCCACACGCAGTTAGAGTGAAATTATAACCGTCTTCAGAGAGCTGGTTGTAACTACGCAGAAAAAGAAGGGCTCCGCTGCACTATCGTCTTCAGGGGGCTGCCGCAATTGAAGCACATTTATAAGGCATGTCACGCCAAGACTTTCCAGTGATCTTTAAATAATATTTTGACATTATTAATAATTATGCCAAAATATTATTTATTATTTAAATATTCGAATTATCAGATGGCGCTTGGCCAAATTACTAATTGGATGGATTATTACAACATTTGGGGCGCGGAGATGGAGCTATCTAGGTGCAAATTTGCGGTGGAACCGGTGCGGCTGCGTCGGCGAGCCAGCGATGGGGCACCTGTGATCGGCACCAGTGATTGGTGAAAACTTGTGATTTTATTTTAGATGTAGATTATTTTATTTTACTCTGTTTCCTTATGGAACGAAACAAGCACCGTGCGTAATGGGGTCAATGGGGATTTCACACATTTTATTCATGTAATTAATTAACTGCGTGGTAAGAGACCATTTTATCATAGATTTACTCATACTATTTAAATGTTTTAAAGTTACTGCACATAATCCTAAAAATACTAAGTCAATTTTAATCTAAAAGTATAGCGTGTTTGAATCCATGGACCTCCAATCAGATGCAAAACAGGAAAATTGCACTCGGCAGCAAAACATTTTGGCCGTGTTTGTGCTAGCACAAACACGTTGCGTTAGTGCATTATATTTTGTAAATCGGATGCTAGACAGCACAGATAGTGGGTATCATTGATGCGCAATTCATGGTGCTATTTGCAGCTGCAATCCATTCTTTGTGAATTCGCCCCATAGTTAACTGCCTTAAGTGGCCACTAGGTATCAAAGCAATGCTTAGATGGGGGAAAACACAAAGAAATGCAGAAAGGCCTACTTGGTATAGCATAATGTGAAAGTGTTTAGTGGAGAGATTGCCTGGGAACCACAACATGGAGTCCTGGATTTGGGTTTTACCACTCGGGTGTTTTGATTCAAAGGTGTTTGTATTGATCTCCTTGGATTGCTTCCATTAACAGTTTTTTTTTTCTGCGAAGATGGATGAAAAGAGGCAGCCGGCCTCGTCCCGAAGCAAGTTCAACAGAAACATCATTATGGTTGCTCCCGTTCGTATTATTCCCTCACAGCCATTAGGGACACATCTTCAGAAATATCTCCAAAAAAGAAAATACAATTATTAATTACATAACTCTACTCCCATTAGATTCTGAATGAAAATCTACCAGAAATAGAATTTGTGGCTAGAAACCTCTACTGTACGTCTTTGGATGCACCGACAGGACTTAGAAAAGTATAGACTGACACTGTTAGTTTGGGCCTCATTAGAACATAATGATTAATGTATTATCCATTTTTGTCCATTAGGGATGTCTGAGGAACAAGAAGCTGTTGGAAAGCTAGAAATGGCCTTTGCACATAAATATGCATTTTTGCACTTTGTGCCAAATGTAGTTAATAGTAATAATACGAACAAGAGGGAGCCCTTACTCAAGGGAAATGTCAAAATCCCTCGTATTACTCTTAGTAACTTAGGGTTAGGCCTCAGTCCGCCAATGTTTTGAAAGAAGAAGAACAGTCTTTATTTGTCACACAGCACACCACACTACAACACATGCTTGCACACACACACACACACACACATGCTTTGGATGGTGGCCGGTGAAATGATTCCTCTGCGTTTAACCCATCCTGGCTTGTCCTTCCTCCGGGGGCACAGCCAGGAGCAGTGGGCAGCATACGTGGACGCGCCCGGGGACCTGGTGATGAGTGTCCATCGCTGGTTAGACGATGGTGACGTGTGCATGTTTTTGGGGGGGGTCCTTACTGACGTTAGATGGAGGATCCCCATGTGAGCACGGGGAGAACATGCAAACTCCACACAGAAAGGCTCCTAATTGGGAGATAACCCACCGGAGCACGGTGCCAACAGCGCCCCAGGCGGGTGAGGCATTTTGAGTTGAACAAACTGGACCTTAGGATAGGGAGGTACTATATTAAAGAAAGGAGTGTATACGTATTTATCATACGTTAAAAACGTCATGGTCTGTTGTGGAATTTTACAACCTTAAACGGGATGGTAGTGCAGGAGGTAGAGCTGGTCATCTAGTGATCTAAAGGTCGCTGGTTTGAGCCCAGGCTCCTCCTGCTAGCATACTGTAGTGTCCTTAAGCAAGACACTTAACCCCTAATTGCTCCAGATGGCTGTGTCCATCGGCGTTTGAATAATTGTAAGTCGCTTTGGATAAAAGCGTCTGCTAAATGTAATAATAATAATATTAAACAGAAATTAATATGAAACCTACTGGTAATATTATGGTCAATTTTTACAGACAATGTAAGATTCTTGGACCATATTGTACTAAACCATAGTTGGATGCAGGGCAAACTGTATACACGATGCCTATTTTCTAATGTTATAAATGCAGTGCTTCTGACAGATTGGCCAAACCCAATGGAGAAGAACCATTGACCTCTGTGTTTTGCAATGGAATTTCCCAGCTAGGGACATGAAAACCACCCAAAAAATCTGAGGAATACAAAGTGTATTGACAGATAGATCAAATACACAGCGTGCTGTTCACTCTGGATGTCTCCACTCTGGTTCTGTTCACAGCGTGGAGAAGCCATCAAGTACAGAGACTGTTAAACCAGAGTGGGGGGAAGTTAATGGGGCAGGGTTTGAAGTGAGGTGTCGGAAAATAACCTTCAGCAAATAGATAAAGCGCAGAGATCCTCCAGACTCTGACTTCGATCTCATGTCAGTTTTTCAACTCTCCATCTCAGCCAAAAATAGGATCTCACCCACATAATTAGAATTAGACATTTACGGTTACTTTAACATTTATTAATTTCAAAGACACTTTTGTCCGTTTTTGCTTAGTTTAGTTTAGTTTAGTTTTATTTTGGAAGGTGAGATCAGGAACCGATCAGTGAGCAAATGAGAAACCCCCACAGGTCTAGTTTTACTGTAAGGACGCCAGATAGGAGACACTCTAAGGTTGTCTTCTCGCCAGGCTCTGTAATCATTTAGTGACGCTCCTAGGAGACAGTGTGTTCAATGAATTCAGAGTAGCACTTCCAATAATTCAAGTGTCACTTGGTATTACTACGTAGGTGATAATTCAATATTATCTTTATGGCCATACCTGGCAAATTTTGATTTTTACACATGTGGAAATGCATGATGGTAGATAGCTTCAAAAATGGTAGGTTTGCCAGGTAGGTTAGTAGCCTTTGAGCAGATTTTTTTAGTATATATTAATATTGATACAAATATATTAATATCATGTTTAAAGGTATGGTTTGAAATATCAAAGGGTATGATCTGAGTTTTGATTTGATACAACACTTACTGTAGTATAAACAGATCAGTCAATTTGAGGAACCACAGTTGCTCATTTTAATATTTGGCACGCATTCCATATCACTGCCATGTGATATCCCCTCGTGATTAATCTGATTATATATACTTCCCTGGCGTCCGACCCCGGTGCCTCTGTAATAATGAGGTAACAGCATGGTCACTTCAGCAGTCAAAAATTAACACAATGGTCGCGTTGGTACAGTATGTCTGCCTTGCTTGTGATCCTCCCCTTTTTAATCGAGCCTCTCAATACAAGTATGCGCACAAGTTGGTGGATTAGAACACAACATCGAGTCAAATAAAGTCTGTTTGTGGACCTCCATCGCGGTTGATCTCCAAGGGCTTCCCAGGTCCACATTCAAAGGACAGTTTAGTTGCACCCTCTAACCCTCAGCCCTCGGGCGCTTGTGGAAAAACTCCCAAAAAAATAACCCCATGATGGAAAGAGAAGAAAAATCAGGGAGGGTGAAATGTGTGCAAAATGGGTGGTGTGTATTCCAAGGAAATTTGTGGTTGTCAACTGGTTCTTTAAAAAACTACAGTATGTGTTTCTACAAAGAACCATCCACCAACTGAAGAGTCAGTTTGCATAGTCGACTATTCTTGTTTGTATCATTTGGGGTATTGAAAAGCTCCCATTTGGCTTTTTGGAAGGAGGTTGAAAACCACACCCCTCACCCCTGTAGTCAATTATCCAATACAAGGGCAATCAAACAAAAGGCCAATGCAGTCTAAGCGAAGGAGTACAGGTCATTAAAAGAACTGGTTCTTATAAGAGCCTCGTTCTAAAAGAGTCCTTGTGGATCCAAAATGGGTTGTCCTACGGCACAACATGTTCACCTGTAAAGGTGGTTGAACACAGTTGAACGTTAATAGTGGGTCTCTTTCATTTAAGTGTTACCTGCATGGACAACTTCTGCAAGTGAACTTCACTGAGCCACCTTGATGATAGAGGCCCACGAGTACTGTCACTGACTGTGGCTGTCTTTGCCCTCCCATTGCATGTCCAAACATCTGCTGTGATAAATGTCTATAAGCTTTAAACCAAAGGTCACAGTACGGGCAATCTAAAGAAGAATAAGAATATAAACTTTATTGATTCCAGCAGGGAAATTTGTCCCATCCTAGCTTATCTTGGAGCAGTATGGAGCCCAGGCACCAACTCTAGTTCTAGAGCCAATACCTTGGTCAGGGGGGCGGCAGGAGAGGCGTCTAACTCTGATGTGCATGTCTTTAGGTTTGGAAGAAACTAGAGCACCCGGAGGAAGCCCACGTGAACATTTGGAGAACATGCCCAGGTACTGGGGGTGCGCATCTCATACATGGGCTACGATAGGTTTTAGGGATATGATAAATAAGGCAATAAGCCTCATAGTGTAATAACAACCGT
>NC_137190.1:33913160-34025660 GCF_960531495.2 Zeus faber | reverse complement strand
TCCAATCTGTGTCACTCAGCTCAGGAAACTTGTCGGCGTTCTGAAGTAGCTCCAAAAATGAGATAATCTCCTGTTTGAGCTCCCGCACTCATTGACATACTTTCCCCAAACTTAACCAGCGGACATTAGAATGGCAAAGCAAGTCCCTGTGATCAGCGTCAGTTTCTTCAAGAAACTTAATAAACTGACGATGGGGAAGTCCCCTCGCTCGAATAAAGTTAACAAGTTTTACAACTGGCTTCACCACGTGGTCAAGCTGCAATACGGATTTACACAGCGCTTCCTGGTGAATTATGCAGTGTAGGAAAATTACCTCCTGCTCAGGGTTTTCCTCATTCACCCTCTCCTGGATTCTTTCGAGCACTCCGATGTTTTTTCCCATCAGATTTGGCGATCTATCTGTGGTAACGTTGGCGAGCGTACTCCAAGGTAGCTTGTGCCTCTTGATAACCGCCGACACACTGTCATACAAGTCCTCTCCCCGTGTTTTCCCATTTAGGGATTCCATGGCCAGAAACTCCTCCATTTTCTCAAAATTGTCATTAATCCCTCTGATAAAAATTCAAAGCTGAGCGGTGTCCTTTGTGTCATTACTTTTGTCCAGTGCCAAAGAATATAATGGAAATGACTCCGCTTTTTTGTTTAGCTTGCTAGCTAGGTCTTCGTCAATTAATTCAACACGGCGAGTCACTGTCCTGCGTGATAAGCTAATTTTTTTAAATTTGTTCTCGCTCTCAGGACACAAGATACCTGCTGTCTCTACCATGCACTCTTTGAGAAACTCCCCTTCGGAGAAAGGCTTGCTGGCTTTTGCTAATTTGAATGCCAGCAAATAACTTGCCCTCGTGCTTGATTCTTGGATGGCAGTTTATCGGATGAAGTTGTTTTGCTGAGCCTGCAAGCCAGCTGCCAACCTCTGAGCGGTAGCCGTCCGTTCTTGCGTTGATTGGTTGTTAGCGTAATTAGCAGGCTTGGTAGAAAAGTGAGGGCTGATGTTGTATTCCTTTAAAACCGCAATCGTTTTTTTGGCAAATAAGACGTACAGCCTTTGACCAGACCTAGGTAAAAAAAAGTATTTAGTTGACCATTCCTTATTAAACACTCGGCACTCACTGTGTACTTTTCTTTTCTTTGGCCCACTCATTGTTGCAGATGGTTTCAGAGTAGTGGCAGAGTAATAACAGAGTAGCTCGGTCGCCGCAAAATCAAGTCACTGCGCCTAATGTACCACCTGGTGAAACGCCAGGCATTACAGGTCAAGGTGAATTGAATGCAGTCATAATTGTGAATTCTGTACCAATCTTCGGCGGGCCGGATTAAAAAGACCAACGGGCCGGATGTGGCCCGCGGGCCGTAGTTTGCCCACCCCTGGTCTATATGCTCTTTGCTTTGGAGCTTGTTTGTTGCGGTCCTGGTGCGTGAATTCTTCGAATTATGCACACGATCAAGGTTTGGAAGCTCAAGGTATTCCGTCTTAAGTTGAAATGCAAGGGGCACGTGCAGGGAAGTAAGCGAAAAGGTGGCGTTAATAGTAAGTACTCCCATTTTGCATTCCTCCGGGTGGAGGGCTCTTGAAAATGTATGTTATGGCTCCCTGAGTGCTCAGCTTGTGAGCTTGTAAGTTCAACCGAAACATCAAAACACAATCAGACGGTGCATGTCCCAGAGTCTCCGAGCTGGGGGCGAGCACTTAGAGAGAGAGAGAGAGAGAGAGAGAGAGAGAGTGAGAGAGAGAGAGAGAAGCGGTTTGGTGAGACACGGGAAGATGGAGGACGGAGGAATACCACTGCAAAAGAGAAATTATGCATGAGATGACATACTTGGGAGACAGATAAATGTTACAGTGGCATAGGATAAACCAGGTGATGCCATTCTGTTCATTGTGAAAGACACATACATTTAATATCCAGCAATGACGTGTGGAATTAAGTGTTAGGTCACAATTCAGTTTTACGATTAAATTATATATCTATGGTCATTTATATATATATATATATATATATATATATATATATATATATATACACATACTGTATATATGTATGTGTGTATATATATATATATACATATGTATGTATATGTATGTGTGTTTATATATACATACTGTATATGTGTATATACACACACGTGTATATATCAAGTGCAAATCAAGGCTGGAGACTTTTCTGTTTGCTGCTGCCTTTTACTTAACCAAATATTAATTTCTTCCACTGCACTGTCACTTTTACTTGCCTTGTCGAAATGTGAATACTAGTGGCTTTGTGTGCACTGTATTATAACGGCCTTGGCCTATCTGAAACAGCGATATCAGATAACTGAAAGATTTTGAAAATTACTTCTCTGGGGCTAGGATATTGCCTTGACAAGGTAAACGCTATTCGGGGAATAGGTGAAATAATTGTTAAAGAGTAAAACAAGGTTTATTTGATTCATCTCTTGCACTGCATTGTAACTTTTATGCATTCTATGTATTCTATTATTTACTTTATGCATTCTATGTCCTTTTACAATGTGTTTCTTTGCACTTTGTCTTAATTATATTTATGTTTTATGTAAAGCAATTTGCATTGCCTTGTTGTTGAAATGTGCTATATAAATAAACTTGCCTTGCCTTACACACATATACAGTATATACACATATTTCTACAGTATATACACACAGTATATCTATAGTTCGTGAATGTGGCGCTACTTGCTACTTGGACACGTCTTCAGTGATGTACCCAGGGTCATGGGTTGTTTCGGGTCTTTAATCATCGGACACCCTCACCCGGGCGACCCAGCCAGGGGTGATCAGTCCCCAGCTTGTGTTCAAGTGGCCTGCTACTCCAAGGATCTCCCCTCCGGATCCACAGCCATTGTAAGGCTTTTTCAGCAGTCTCCACAAAGTTTTTGGTGGCTCTTTTGCACAGCCGTCCTTTAACTCCAAGAAGCTTGAGGGTTTGGTGCAATGACTGGCCAGCGAATCCCCAGCATCCAACTTTGACTGGTTTGCCATGGGTTTTCCAGCCATTGCTCCTGCACATCAGCTCCACGTACTTCGCCCTTTTGCGCTTGTTGGCCTCTTCAATTCGGTCTTCCCAGGGGACAGTAAGTTCCACTATGACCAATTGCTTTTTAGACTCCAATGCTTACAACTTCACTCCATGTCTAGGCGGAGTGAAGTCGTTGAGATGTGTTCTGGGAACCTGAGCTGCTTTCCCTGATCGACTTGGAGGTGTCAGTCCCTTGCAGTGGCAAGAAGCTCACCCAAGGAGCGTGGCTGATGTTGTACCCTCTCCCCAGCTCTGATGAAGGTGATGAACGTCTTGGGGGTGTATTGATTCTTGCTGTTTTGAACCGCTGCGCTGATTGTGTCCGCCAAAGCCCTAAGGACCTGGTCGTGGCACCAGCGGTACCGCCCATCCCCCAATGCCTTCAAACAGCAGCTCAGGATATGCTCCAGGGTGCCGTTTTTGTGGCACAGTTGGCATGTTGGCGTGTCAACCAAGCCCCAACGATGCAGATTGGCTGGGCTTGGGAGAACATCATACACTGATTGGATGAGGAACTTTATGCGCATTGATTCGGCTCTCCAGAGCTCTGACCAGGTGATCTTACGCTGTTCTGCATGTTCCCACCTGGTCCAGGCGCCTTGTTGGTACATGCCGACCATCTTGTTTCGGCGGTTTTCTTCCACCTCTGCTTGTATCTCATCCTGAACCAGTTGACGCTTCTCTCTCCCTCTGGCTTTGTCGTAACGTGGCTTGGGAAAACTGCCCAGTCCTGCCTGCCCCACTGCCACATTGCCGACCAAAGTGCTGTGCCGCAGCCGTGCCTCCGCTCTGTCGCCTGCTTCCTGTGCCTGCCACTTCCTACCAGTCTTCACACAGATTCCTGCTGTGGCAACTTTAACATCAGAGGAATCTCTGTACATCATCACCTCCCTGGCGCGTGTGACCTTGAATTCCTCTGTTAAACTGCTGAAGGGAAGCTGCAGCTTGGTGGAATTCCCATACAGGGCGAGGCTGCATAGGGACGGAGGGAGCCCCAACCACCTCCGCAGAAACTGGCTGATGGTCTTCTCCAGAGCGTCCACAGTTGTCATAGGCACCATATAAGCAAGAAGGGGCCAGAGTAACCTCGGCAGGACTCCATGTTGGTACATCCAGGCTTTGTATTTCCCTGGGAGCTCCGACTTGTCGATTGCAGTGAGCCCCTGTGCCCAGGTCGCTTCTGGTTTGTTGGAGTGTGGCTGAATCCCTCAGGGAGCTATCAAAGATCTTCCCTAGGCTCTTGACTGGTCTCTCTGTCACTGATGGAATCTGTGTCCCTCCCACGGTAAAGCGGAACCGGTCAGCCACTTTACCTTTCTTCAGGACCAGAGACCTAGACATGGCTGGCTTGAAATTCACCCTTGCCCATGAGGTGATTCGTTCAAGCCCCTGAAGGAGCCATCTGCATCCAGGAACAGATGTTGCTCTCACCGTAAGGTTGTCCATGAATGCTCTATCGGGGGCTGCCGAGTACCAGATCTAGACATGGGGCCTCTACATTCCACCTCCGCTGATTTGACAATCATGTTCATGGCCAGTGAGAAGAGTGGCACTGAGATTCTACAGCCGGTGATTGTGCCCTTCTCCAGCTGTTGCCAGTCAGATGTTGATGATCCTGAAGAGACTCTTTTTAAGTTGTTGTAATAGTCCAGAACGAGTTTTTGGATCGCCTCTGGCACATGATGTCTTGTCAGTGCTGTTTCTATGAGCTTGTGTGGAAGGGATCTACTGTATAGGCGTTGGTTAGGTCCAGCTAGAGTGAGGCAAGGTCTCCTCTGCTTTCCCATGCCTCTCAGATCACCTGAGACACTACCCCCGTGTGCTCTAGGCATCCAGGTACTCCTGAGACTCCACCCTTCTGTACTGAGGTGTCCACATACCCATTCTTTAAGAGAAACTCTGATAACTGTTGGGTCCCAATCTTGAAGAAGATCTTCCCTTCGATGCAGAGCAGTGAGATGATATGTTATTCTCAATGTTATTTGAGTTCAGACACCCTCCACAGACCTCCACTGGGCAGTGACCTTTCCTCTCCGCCAGATCACCTTCAGGATCTTCCAAAGTCACACAAGTAGCCTTGGGCACTGCTTATAGACCCTGTAGGGAACTCTGCTGGGACCGGGGCAGAACATGCTCTTGCAGCCATCACTACTTCGACCTCTTTCAGGGTGGGCCCAGAAGTGTTGAATTGGGTCACTGGCACTGGAGGTTTTACGAGCGCCTTACATGGGCCGAGGTCCTGCTCCCTTGCTGTGTCGCTGAAGGTGATATTGAAGTTGTGGTTGACCTCCTCTACAGAGCACATGAGCTTTCCACTTTTCTTCTGCCCCAGTAGTTACTTGGTGAAGCCAAAGGAGTTGGAAATGAATGCCCTGCGCTTTCGGGCCCTTTCCTTCGGTGCCACTCTGCCCGTCTGAGTGTGATTAGCCGCTTCCTTACGATGTCTCTGAGTTCAGACAAGGTAGCTTTCTCCTCCTCCTTTGCCACCTGGAACTGATGCTTCAGGGATTTCAGTTCTTGTCTCAGCTGGCTAATCTTAATCTCTCGCCGGTTTGGCCTCCCTGGAGTACTTGTGCCTCACCTTTCCATGATGCCAAACCGTTCTGCCCATATGCACATTATGATGGTGCACATGGTGTGGAGTTTCTGGTCAGCATCTCCCTTTGATGTTGACTCCAGGATCTTATCCACGTCTTCGTCCAACTGAAGCCACTCCTTCTTGTTTACGGCAGGCCACTCCACCCGACACTGTTCTGGCTTTTAGCTCTGTGGAAGGACTTGTGCTGCTTGGAGGTTCCAACACTGGTGATTCCGGGCCTGGGTCCTCCTTCCTCCTCCTCCTTCTGACCAGGTTCTGCGACCAGCACTCCAGAGCATGTAGTACTGGCTGCTGCACCGATGTGTTGCTGCACTTGTCTACCCCGTAGAGAGGCCATTTTTATCTGGTGGACCTTCAGATAATATATATAATGATTTATACTGACTGATCCATTGTTATCCATCCCTGTATGACTGTATTCATATTTAATCATCCTGCACAGAGTATCCCATCTTTATTTATAGTTACGAGTACATGCCCTTTCAAAATTGAAGACTAAGACATTTTAATGTTACAGTTTAATAAAATGTCAATGATTCAGTCCAGTGTCCTGCATGCTTGTTCAAAATAGCCCAGTTTAAAAAAAATAATGTAAGGACAACTTTGCAAAGAAAAAAAAGCACCAAATGTTATGAAAATGTAGTTGGCCAAAAAATCAATATCTATCTATCTATCTATCTATCTATCTATCTATCTATCTATACAAGCCAGGATGGGTTAAAAGCAGTGATCTAATTTCACCGGCCACCATTTGAAGCGTGTGTGTGTGTGTCTATGTGTGTGTGTGTGTGTGTGTGTGTGTGTGTGTCTGTGTGTTGGTCACCGTCGCCACATGAGTGCATGTGTTGTGGTGTGTGTGCCGTTTGATAAATAAAGAATAAAAATGAAATAAATTCTTCTTCTTTGTACATATGTCTTTCTCCACCGCAATGATCGCCATTGTATATGATTTTGTCCGATCGAATCTGGCAGGTTTCATTTTCTTTTGCATACACACACACACACACGCTTCAAATGGTGGCCGGTGAAATTAGATCACTGCTTTTAACCCATCCTGGCTTGTATACACACACACACACACACACACACAAACACACACGCTCTACTCCACATTCATGATTCAGTCTTTCAGTGAACATCTATCCATTTTCATATCCAGGGGTCACCTGCTCTAGCTTCACCCTTTCCTTCTGATACGACACAGGAACATGGGGCCCCAGGTCCTGCCTGGCTGGGGAACCACTAGGAGTCCAGGCTTGTGGCGGTAAGATGCTGCCGCCACTGCCACATCTCGGACCACCGCAAAGTGGTCCGACAGGGGTTTGGCCAAGTCTTCCCAGAGGTCCTCAGGCTCTGCGTCGGGGAAGGTGTGGATTCAAATCAATTGCAGCCCCCACAGGAGTAAGATTACTACACGTGTACATGCACACGTGGTAGCATGTTAAAGCACTTGGGCAGAGGTGGTTTTGACTCGGCATCCACAATCGGACACACACACACACACACACACACACACACACACACACACACACTCATATGCAATGTACACTGTGGGTGACAACAGGCTCTTTGGTTAAAATTTTGAGCTCCAATTTCCAACATTTGTTAAGTGCAACTGCATCTTAATCCACTTTAAGCATAACTGAATTGTACACTTTACAATTTACTTACTCCTGTAGTCATTTTTCAGGGCTTCACGTTTTTTTATTCAGATTGTTTTGCATTTCATGTAACACACACACACACACACACACACTTTTACTGCGCTCTGTATAAAGTAGGGTTAAAACTAATACTATATTAAATATAGTTAATATTTTAAATATTTTTGACAGGAAGTATAGTTATATATATAGTTTTGTCAATACAAATATATGAGCAAAACAAAAACACAACACAACAAACGCCTCTGCAAGTGGCTGAACTGTCTCTGTCCGGTGCCCTCGCCACATTTATTATGCATAGCCAGTTAAAATTAATAATGCAGGTACCTATACTGCTCGGCAGAAGTTGCTCAATTAACCCCCATGTATAATAAATTCATCATTATTAAAAGCCACTCACAGTGACACAGTCACACAATAGTGCAACATCATTATCGGCAGATTTCTGCACAAGGCCTTACGATTTGATGTTCGAGTACTCATGTCTATTTTGTACTAAAGAAAAATGGAAAATGTTGAAATAAGGTCAAACCATTTTCTGGTATACTTAAATGTATAATGCGTGTGTGTGTGTGTGTGTGTGTGTGTGTGTGTGTGTGTGTGTGTGTGTATGTATATTTACTGTAAAAGAAGCAACAGTAACTGTTTCACAGGGATGTTACTTCAGATAATTGTTATAATTGTTTATTTTTATAGTTATTGCTGGGATTTTTATTATTATTCTCCTTGGCTTTTTTCAAGCTAATAGTGTCTGGAACATGACAATCGTTGAACCCACGGACATGATTGAGGTCTCTATACACTGCGTTCCAAATTATTATGCAAATTATATTTTTCTCTGATTTTCCTAAATAGTCGATGCAAATGACAGTCAGTATAATTTTCAAGGCTTCAACCGTTAGGGTATAATTCAAATGTAATTGAACAAACCTCCCAATGATAACAGTATTTTTTTCAAAAATAAAAAAACTCAAAATACTCTGTTCCAAATGATTATGCACAACAGAGTTTCAAAACATTCACAACACAGGCCAAGTTACTTGTTAACATAGAACACCTTCTTTGATATCACCTTCACAATTCTTGCATCCATTGAACTTGTGAGTTTTTGGAGAGTTTCTGCCTGAATTTCTTTGCAGGATGTCAGAACAGCCTCCCAGAGCTGCTGTTTTGATGCAAACTGCCTCCCACCCTCATAGGTCTTTTGCTTGAGGATGCTCCAAAGTTCTCAATAGGGTTGAGGTCAGGGGAGGATGGGGGCCACACCATGAGTTTGTCTCCTCTTGTGCCCATAGTAGCCAATGACACAGAGGTATTCTTTGCAGCATGAGATGGTGCATTGTTATGCATGAAGATGATTTTGCTACGGAAGGCACGGTTCTTCTTTTGTACCATGGAAGAAAGTGGTCAGTCAGAAACTCTATATACTTTGCCGAGGTCATTTTCATACCTTCAGGAACCCTAAAGGGGCCTACCAGCTCTCTCCCTATGATTCCGGCCCAAAACGGCCCAAAGCTGACGTGGCAGCCTTGTTGGGACATGGTGGCCATCCACCAACCATCCACTACTCCATCCATCTGGACCATCCAGGGTTGCACGGGCACTCATCAGTAAACAAGACTGTTTGAAAATGTGTCTTCATGTACTTCTGGGCCCACTGCAACCGTTTCTGCTTGTGAGCATTGGTTAGGGGTGGCCCAATAGTAGGTTTATGTACAACTGCAAGCCTCTGGAGGATCCTACACCTTGAGGTTTGCGGGACTCCAGAGGCACTAGCAGCTTCAAATACCTGTTTGCTGCTTTGTAACGGCATTTTAGCAGCTGCTCTCTTCATCCCATGAATTTGTCTGGCGGAAACCTTCCTCATTCTGCCTTTATCTGCACCAACCCGTCTGTGCTCTGAATCAGCCACAAATCTCTTCACAGTACGATGATCACGCTTAAGTTTTTGTGAAATATCGAATGTTTTCATACCTTGTCCAAGGCACTGCACTATTTGAGGCTTTTCAGCAGCAGAAAGATCCTTTTTCTTTCCCATATTGCTTGAAACCTGTGGCCTGCTTAGTAATGTGGAACGTCCTTCTTAAGAAGTTTTCCTTTAATTGGGCTCATCTGGCAAACTAATTATCACAGGTGTCTGAGATTGATTTCAGTGATCCAAAGAGCCCTGAGACACAATACCATCCATGAGTTTAATTGAAAAACAAAAAATGTAATGTTTATGACACTTAAATCCAATTTGCATAATAATTTGGAATGCGGTGTAGAACCTGGACATCTCAAACATCTCGTGGATCAATCAACATTTGGAACAGCAATCAGTGAAAAACTGGTGAAAATCTACCCGAGGTAGCAGAACTTTGGCGCACCTTGATTAGTTGGTGGAGTGGGCGCTTTGTGACATCATCATCCAGTTTATTATACTTGTCCAGGTTGTAGCTCTGGGTTGTTATTCGCACCCAGCGAGATGCGCAGTGCAGGGCTGTGCGATCGTATTTTCATCGTCATCGTGATATGAACGTGCTCGATAAACACCGCCAGAGGCATAGGAATAGGGGGACCATTTCTCAGGGAGAGACAAAGGCAAAGGCAGACAGTGGAGAGTTTTTTGTGTTATATTCTTTAAATCTGAATATCAATTGTTAACTTTGGATAAAATAGAATAATATAAGCCCAAATAATAATAGCCATATTGAAGCGGGCGTGGCTGTGTGGTTTCAGTGGGGGCAATTTAGAGGGGACAATAACTCACTTCCTGACATTTTTTTATAATGACAGCAGGAGAATAACATATCAACAATAATTTTAATTAATCACATATTGCAGAATAAATTTCCTTATTTAGCTGATAGGAAACAGGAGAGGTGAAAGTCCAAAAAAACAGCAAGGAGCGCAATTATTTTCTGGGCAAGATATAAATATTCATGATGTACGCATTCTCATTGGTTGAGTCAAAACAAGCCTTTATTGATGGAATTGGTGTAGGAAGCTCACATCACCAGTCAAATTATGTATATATAGGTCATGTTGGAGAATTTTAAAATCATGTTCCATGTGCCTTTTTTGTTTTTTATTTTACCTCTCAAGGTGACCCCCCCCCCCCCCCCGATAAATAAGAGAAATAATTATATACAATTCATCTTTTATTTTTATTTTTTTTATTCCATCTGAGAGAGGGACGGCATCCACGCCCGATTAACTAGTGGACTCGTTCTCCATATTGAACCCGGACGCGGAGCGGACAGATATTCTCAGATATTCTACCCATCATCATTTATCACTTAATTTAACACAGTACATGTCTCGTCCTAATAATCGAATCAGTGGCTTATTAGGACGAGACATGTTCTGCAGGGCTATGTTGTAAATATGAGATTTGGCACTTCTGTAATCTATTTTTCATATAGAATAAGACATTCCAATTAGGAGCCGCAACCTAATGCCTTTCTGGAATCTCTCTCTCTCTCTCTCTCTCTCTCTTTCTCTCAGTCACTCAGGATCCTGCTTTGTTTGTTCTCTGCTCCTCTCTAGCTCCCTCTGTCTGTTTCTGGTTTCACATCCCTGCCACTGCACACCCGTCCTCATTCTGCAATCTTGCGACCTATCTTCACCTTCCTCGTCACTCCTCTTGTATATAACCTGTTCCCCATTCACTCTGTTGGTGTCAGATCATTGTGTGTATGGTATGCACTGTCCTACGCATGCTGTCTTAGCCACTGTATGATTCTCTGCCTGTTTCTGCGCCCGGATTGTCTGCCTGTTTCCCTGGACCCTGATTCTCTGCCTGTTTCCCGGACCCTGATTCTCTGCCTGTTTCCCTGGACCCTGGTTCCTCCTCAGCTTTCTGCTGTCAAGGTTGTCTTTGACTGTTTCCCTGGTTTTGACCCCAGCCTGTTCTACAATAAACCTTGCTCCTACTCCTGAGCCTTTGTTTTGTCCTGCATTTGGGTTCACCAGACCATATTCCTTCTATCTATCTTTCCATCGTCGAAATGGGAGTATAACAATAGCAAACACGCAGTTCTCAGTTGATAAAACTTGAAAAGCTCAAGCAATTTAGTTTTTCAGAAAAATATAAGCTCAGCTCTGCTAATTGGTACCTTGGCCACATTCTCTCCAGGCTCTGGTCTCTCCAGAGACCGTCTTCTTTGACTGCTCCTTTCTTCCCTCATTCTTTTGCTTTCTGTGTTTCCTCTTTCCCGTCTTTCTTTGCTCTCCCGCCTCACACCCTCTCTTGCCCTCTTCTTCACCCTCTTTATCTTTTAATGTTGTCCTTGTTCTCCCCTCTACGCTCGCTCTCTTTCTCTCTCCCCTGCTTCTTACATCTCCTTGATCTGAGTTTGACAAACCTGTGAAGTTTTTCACTGTGACCCACGGTGACCAAAGTTTTCTGCTTGATTGGGAGGACTCGAATGTTTGAGTCCCTTCTGGCCCATAGTGTGACCTGGGCTGTGAGCCCGGGAGGCAAGTCACCGACCCAAGCCCTGCTCAATATTAGACTGTCCTGACTAACTGTTAACTACACAATTCTGTGGACAGAATTGTGTAGTTAATGTACCTAAGTAGAAGTTTATTGCAAGTCTTCAACTTATCTCTCATGTTGTACGTAGGTAGGTTTCATTCTCACACAGTCCAGCCTTTTTTTCCCAAGCTGGACGTGCAGCACCATACTCCCATCAGGAGTCCAACGCAGTAATGGGGGACAAATCCACTATCTGCGTTCTAGGTAGAAAGAAACTGTCATGCCTCAGAGTTATTTTTGACAATTACATTCAGTTTTATTACAAAAATTCACTGTTTGCTGGTGCTGTTATCTTTCTTTCTTTATTTATTTATTTTTAACCTGTGCTGTCAGCATGCTGGGCATACAACACAGAGTATTTGTATGCTATTGCATCTAGGACAGAGTAAGTCTGCAAGTGGAGTTCAAGTTCTCAACCTGCAATGCATTGAATGTATTGAAAAACGGAATTAATCAGTCGGCACTGTTTGGTGCCGACTGATTCTCCACTTTCAAATGATGAATGACAAAGTCAAACGGCACCAAAAGTCCCTAAAATCTGCAGTGGGTCACAAAAGGTCTCTTCAGAAACCAATGAGTGGTATGTCAGACGCTATAGTTGCAAATGCAGATATGCTAAACAACTGAGAATGTTCAACCTTTCTGCTCTACCACACACTACAAATAAGCATATAACCACTGTAGCTCTCCTGTCCATATGTCGTTTTTGAGTAGGCCTAGGCTTTTTGCTACTGCTGCCGCTGCGTAAGTCTGCATTGGCAACTGTCCAAGAGAAATATATAAGAAAATACAAATATGTGGCTTTTCGGTTTAGATCTCTTCTTACTTCCTTGCATTTGCAATTTCTAAAACAGATATTAGACATTTTAGAGAATGTCGACTTCAGGGTTTATAACTAGTCCCAACAAGGGAGGAAGTTGAGCGACAACCATTACATCCCCTTGTATCTTCTCAGCTTGTTTATCTAACTCTGACCCCTATCAGCACAAGGCTTGGTTCTGCCTCAAGGATTGAAATGTTCAAAATGATAAATGTCCTCATCAATTTTATCATTCATTCTGTTTTCAGTATGCCAAGGTCGCTGTCTTTGAACAGATGAGCTTCAGCAGCGGACACTGCCTCACCTTGCAAGTACTTGTTGAGTCCTCCTACAATTGACGTCAGTAGCGCGGGAAGGGGCAGGCTGCTGGAACTGCAGCCTCCCTAGTGGTGGCTGAAGCCCTTGCATCTTTCACTCGCAATAAAAGAAAATCAATTTTCAAATATATTAAAACAAACTGTTTTAGAATTATTTGTTAGAATGGGGTAGAATGTGTTAAAATGTGTGTCCGATCCCAAATCCATGGAGGGGAGTCCCCTCCGGCCTCCACCTGTTTTGAATCGGACCCGTGGACCAATTCACAGATTATTGTTCTCTGAATAATAAGATGTAAAGTGAGGGAAACAAGGACCTCTGTTGCTTGGAAAGAAAGAGGTGGGAGCGCTTTTTCACTCCATCCCCACTCTCCAAGAGTTTGAAAGTCCTGACTCGGTTCCTTGACAGGCTGTGACGGATGCAGATGATGCCGATGCGAGATGCATTGCACAGTGGATTAATAACCAGTTGATTTTGGAGTGTGTAATCGCCTTCAATCTGAAAAAAGCCTTGAAGCCGAGAAGCTATGTAGCGCAACTGAATCTGAGTCCGACTGCGCCATGATGGACCTCCGATGTGATGGAAGTCTGGACTGGACCGGAGATCTGACTCTGGCTGGACTCTCTGGGCTTGTCTGACTCTCTGCTGCCGCAAAGGTGCTGCATTTGATCACTGAAATTAGTTTAATATCAACATCCCCATACTGTCCTTCCTGCCTTCTATCCATCGACACAAAGCTCATAGAATTGCGCCCGACCAGCGATGCAATGCGACAACCCAAATCTCCATATAACAGTAATTTATGGGTTTGGTTGATTAGATTGAGTCATATGGCAGTTTAGTGTTGGTTTCGGGAAAAAAACAAAACCTTTTTTTTTTTTTTTAATTAAGCTTGTCTCTGGAGGAAGGGTACAGGGCTGGGAAGCTTTTAAGTCTCACGCTTTTGAGACTCACGCATATCAACCAATTCACATGCTCACTCAGCATACCTCATATTTCTCACGCTGAGAATCCCAAAATAAGTAAAATTGCTTTTTTTTTATGCTTTCTATGTATTTCCCCCTTTCTTCCTAATCTCACTCCAAATTTAGTGAAACATGGCAGCCCTGCTGCCCACTAAGAAAAAATCATGGATGAAACATGTGAAAAAACGTGATTAATGACTGACTGAGTGACTGATGAAATGTCAACTTTTTGTTTAGAGCTTGGAGGTTTAGACTGAAACGTTAATATGTGCGTGTGCCTGTCACGTACACGCACGTATCCAGGCCCCCCCCCCCTGCTGAAAATACTTTCCCGAGTGCATGATTGACATTATGGATTGGGCTCCGACGGCGTGTAACCTAGACATGTTCTGGCTACAGAAATGCGATAGCCAGTGGTTCTATCTCTGAAAGTCATTGGAGGACAGAAGGGAAGTTCTCAATTTAGAGCTTTTACTGGCCATCCCTCCCTTACATTTTTGATTGTATGCAGTAACTGCATGCACAGCTTTTTAACATTTTGCTTTTCTGATGATGCTTGAGAGAGGCACTGAAGTTGCCTTGATTTCACCTTATCTTCTTCACAATAATGGATATATTATGGAATTAAATTCCATGGTAACTTAAGAAAATAGGGCACGGATACCATACAGTTCAGACGTTACTGTGACCCATTCTTTCTTGCTTGGGTTTGCAACTTTATTTGCAGAACCACATCTCTGTCAACCAAAGAGGCTTTAAAACTTCTTCGAGACTCCCCGGAGACTTCGTAGAGAACACTCTTCATGTTCCCCAGAAAATAAGTGAGCACTTGCTTACAGTTGCAATGGCTGGTACTTATTAAGATATGGTTATGTATTTTGGAGGGAAATATTTTTATAGCCTGTAGGAGATGCACAAAGCAGAATTGTCGACTTTTCAAGCTATATGGAAACTTTCTAAAGCTATATGGAACCTTCAGTCAGGAAGAGTAAGCTCATCCTTCTAACAGATTTGAATTACTTGCAATAATTTCACTCAGCCCAGTCAGAGGCAATCAGTTGGATGTTTTACCTTCTTAATATTCAATTGGATGTTCTTTTCTATCCAAGTTTTCCATCGCCAGCACGTTGCTGCTGGCTCGTTTTCTGGTGAGCCGGAAAATTGGTCACACACAAATACTATGTGCTTGCCACTGGAATGCAGCAGCCAATGTGAGCTTCAATCCTCATGGTCTACATCCTGGATCTATCCTAATATTTCCCTTTAAGGTCTTTGCTCCATATAAATGTTGTTCCATTTGTTGTAGTCTCTCCCATTTCTTAAAGAACGATTATGTTAATTAAATACTTTTCATTCTGTCAATTCTGTCCTGAATGCTGAAAGTCATGTTAGGCAAACTGCTTTTGCTGAAGGCAACCTGTGCTTTTTTTTAACCTGTGCTGTCAGCATGCTGGGCATACAACACAGAGTATTTGTATGCCATTGCATTCAGGACAGAGTTAGTCTGCAAGTGGAGTTCAAGTTCTCAACCTGCAATGCAACTGTTTATTCATTCTTAAATCATCTGATTTCAAGAACTGCTGCAACTACTCTGTCCTGTGGACGACCTGTAGGGTGACAAGAGCACAGATTTTGGTTATGGAGAGCCACCACCAACCCCCCTCTTTGGAGAACTATTTTTCATGTTTGGGTCTATAAACAACTGATCACTGCTCCAAGTGGGGAAGAATCACCACGGTGAGACAAATACACATAGAAACAAACAATATTTACACAAAAACATGAACATTGGACGACAACATGTATTGAAAAACAGTTAATTAGGTCCAGAAAAACTAGAACTACAACTGGTCTCGTGGCCTCTTCCTGTCATAATTATGGCAGCAAATGAGGGAGGAAAGGAGAGGAATGCAACCAGGAGGGTGCTAGGGTGCACCTGAAGCAGGTGCGTGTGTGTTTGTGTGTGTGTGTGTGTGTGTGTGAGTGTGTGTGTGTGTGTGTGTGTGTGTGAGTGTGTGTGTGTGTGTGTGTGTGTGTGTGTGTGTGTGTGTCACGGCCCCACGGTGACAGACCCCGCCAAAGCCGCCGGCCCCATGGGCGAGCCAGCAGGACCCCCACGCCCCGCACAAGGGGGAGGCCCGCCCCACCGCAGCTGACCAGACGCCCCGCCCGGCGTGAGTGCCAAGTGCCCATATACGTAGCAGCAAGTGCCCAGCGCAGGGCACCTCGATGTTACACCCCCCCCATCCATGCCGGCAGGCCGCCAGGTTTACAGGCCCTCCGCCACCCCCAGCACCCGGGGCACTCACCGAAAAGAAGCCACCCGGCAGAAGCAAAAGGCCAACAGCCGCCCCCCACACCTCAACCCACACCCACAACTTCAAGCAGTCCCCCCCAGGGGCCTCCGCAGCCCCGCCAGGTCGCAGCACATCCCAAGCCACGAGGCGCAAGCCGTCAGGACTCCAGCCAGGCCGGGAGGGGGGGCCCACCCAACCGCCCCCCGGCTAACCACACCCCCACACCGACCCGCCAGCGACCGGCTACCCCGGAAAAAACCCCCCAGTGCTCAATGTGTGCTGTTGGTAATTGCAGTTAAAATTGCGGTGTTGGGGGTGCGATTCCTTCAGGCAAGTCGAGCCCGAATCACTCGCACCTCTCCTGTCCCGTAGACCCTGGTCCGATGGAATGTTGTTCGGAGTAGGATTGGTGTGCCAGTGTATGTGTTCTAAACTAATGTGAGTGGGATTAAAATTTCGGGACGGACGAGAAGCACGCTTGGGCGGGAGCGTGACAGGCAAGATGGCAG
The DNA here is from genome assembly GCF_960531495.2 of Zeus faber. Classification (NCBI taxonomy): domain Eukaryota; kingdom Metazoa; phylum Chordata; class Actinopteri; order Zeiformes; family Zeidae; genus Zeus; species Zeus faber. The sequence goes on along the minus strand of NC_137190.1, from coordinate 34,008,934 downwards.
CTGCCCGCTGCATCCCCACCCACATAGCCTGCACCCCGCCCATCCTGCAAGCCCTCGGTCTATTGTGTATTTTATGTGCTGAGTATGAGTGGCACTGGGAGAGATAAGCGAGTCACGACCGGATCGATCCAGGGGCACAGCAGCCAACCTATAGCGATCAGCCAAGGGCACAGAGTGTCCGCCATGCGCCCCCGCCATGTCGGGCAGCTCCACGCCCCCATCAGGCCCCTGGTCAGCCCCCAGCTGCCAAGCATGCGGACCACAGAACAGAGGACGGCAGACAGCACCCCCACCCACAGCCCGACCCCCCAGCGACGGGCGCCCCACGCACCGAGAGCATCAGAGGGCAGGTACCTCGGCAGCCCGGTGGGATGACAGGAGACAGCCCCCCACAAAGGAAGCCACATGGTGGGTCCCGCGCCTAGCATAGCCAGCCAGCCAGGTTCAGCCCATAGGGCGGGCGACCCCAGCGGCGTGCCGACCCACCGACCACGGGGCCCGAGACCGGAACCAGCGACCCACACCCACCGCCCCCAACCCGAGCCCCAGAACCCACAACCAGGCCCGGAACCCACACACGGGCGCCAGCTGCAGGTACTCCTCGGGAGCGCGCCCCGTCCCCCCCCCCCACCCCCGGAGACAGGCTAGCTCAACTCAGGTAAAGGAGCGGGCGCCAGTAGCCAGACTACCCAACTCCGCCGTGGGGCCCCGGGATCCCCCAAGAAGAGAAGACGGGGAGACCAGGATAACCCCCACATGCCCTTAGGAAGACTCAATTGTTAAATGATGGAGTTATGTCAGTGATAAAAGTAGCCCATATTTCATTAAATTAATCAACGTTGTTTTGGGATATTGCCAATAGTTTTTTCCATTGAGATGTAATCTATTAATAACTGCAACCATTTGGATGTGGTGAGATTATCTCTCTTTTTCCATTTGAGTAATATTGTTTTCTTGGCCATTGTTAAGGCGATCAAAATGGGTTGGGGGGGGGGTTTACTGAGGTAAAGGTAAATAATCTAATTTCATTTAAAGCTGATTTCGATGAATATATGACGTGAGAAGTTGTGTATGTGTGGATATATTTAGCTGACCCCCCTGTCTCAATGTACACACAGTACACTTTTACCTATTTATTGCTTTTTGTTTGACTTCTTTGTTTTTATATGTTGTTGTCAATGGACAGCTCATTGTGATTCGTTGCATGCTTTGTGTTTTATGATGAAATGTGCCCAATAAATATGGCTATCGCCTTGATTTCACATAACTACACTGACCAGCGCAATCACACAGGCCAAGTTATTGTCAGCATACACAGATTAGGCATTCAGCTAAATCAGACTGCTGCTTAAAAGCCCCCAGCCTGCTAAAAAGCAAGCAAACACCCAAACACAATTGTGTACATAAAAAGACACCTTTTCTACTCTGCACTAAACTAAGCATACATACACCTAATTCCTCCCTGTTCTGTTCCACTGGTAGAACAAGTTAAGTGGCAGCAAAACAACAATGCAAGAATTTAGAAGAATTGGGCATTTAATGTCTGCTTACAATAATCAGACAATAGAGTGCTGCAGGGATGAAGTATTTTTGTAGGCCAACCCGGAAGTCCTGTAAGCATCGTCCTGGTTCCCTCGCCAATGGGATTTTTCCATTGGTCTTGGATTATTGCAGAAAATATGCTCTCTGGCAAACAAAGTAATACTCACAAATGAACACCACTTTCATGATTTTTAAGTGTAAATCCTATCAGCAGAAATTAAAAGCTGAAGTGAGACTACGTTTCGCTGCGGTGGGTCACATATTAAGTAGAATGCAATGTAGTACATCTTTAATGTACAGTGTGACATAGATTCAAGATTCAAGAGGTTTATTTGTTACATACATATACATACTTTCATACATACATGCAGTGAAATGTCTTTGCAACGCACCCAAAGATTATGCACAATAGTTTCTAAACCGAACATAATAGGTAATCTAATGCCTACCTAGCCAACTAACTGGAATTAACTGATTCCTAAAATGTAAGTGAATAGAATTATATAAATAAAATAAAACCAAAATAGAATAAGACTCAAAAAGATAATACAAAGTGGGGGTATAAAATAGAAGGGAATAGAGTTATGTATATGGGATAGGCTATTTGTATATACAGATATGAGCAAAGAATGAACAAATTATGGGAGACAGAATTGTGCGGCCATATGACCGTTTGCAACAAATGCTTAAAAACCTCTGTAATTGACGTTGAGGTTGGTGATATTTTTAAAGTAGCATCAGTTTCCTCTGCGGTTTAAGGGACTGTGACAGACAAAGTTCAATAGAGGTTATTGTCTCTTGGAGTCTAGACCAATGTCCTATAACAGCCTTATATTAATGAGTCTGTTGTGCTGGCCCAAATCCCCAACACGTATTCTACCTATTTGCTTAGCGCTCAGACAACTGAGTTCGGAAAAGTGTGGAAATGCCATTTGCTGACACCTAAGGCCTCCTCACGATGACTGTTCTGCTCTTCTTCCTGCAAAACCCCTCAAATGTGTGTGACTGGATAATGGCAGAACAGTCTTGCCCTTCTAAGCCTTTGAATTTCTCAAAACAAACTGTGTTCCTCATGGCCAAAGCTGACAGAGCTCCCTCTCAAAGGCAAATATTTTGTCTTCTACCATTCTTTGACTCCTTTAACAAAGGAGGTGAGTATTGAGTGGGAGATGTGTGAAGGTCGTACATGATGAGGCTGCAGAAAGGCCCCATTTCGTTGAGCCCAACAAAATTTGCTTTCACTCGTGGCATTAGATTGTAAAGTGCACGTATGCTCCAATTATGGCTTTAAATTGATACAAATATAGAAAAGCATCATGTGTCTTTCATGGTGAATTCATGTACAGTTCATGAGCGGTAAATGCCGGTAAATACCATCATGCTGGTATGTAAAGTCATATATATTGTGCTATCAATGAAGCGCAAGCTGATTGGCTCATAAAGGGAACACTACGTTTGAAATAAAACCAAATTCGATGCCGTGAGGAGATTTTATTTGATAAGGGCACGTGGCAAAGTTCTGGTGGTGCAATTATGTGACGGTAAAATGTTCCCACAAAAACAAGATAAAAATAAATGGTATTATGGCAGGCCAAGGGGCCGTGGTCAAGTCGCCGCTGCAGACAGGCGGTGCAGGCTCCCAACTCGGGCCGCTCAGCTGCTGCGGATCGGGCGAATAAATGGAGGGACTCCTCTAATTCATCCGATCCAGATCCAGGAAGTCATTTAGGCTTTGTTTTCTTTTCCCCCGCAGTGAGGGAAAAAGACAAAAAGAGACAAACGCTGAGCATAGCGAGCCGGACACATCACGGCAGCAGAGCGCGTAAGCTCTGCCCTTCTGGAATCTCCCGGTGTGCCAGCGAGCAGTTAATTTCTCCCTTTTTGGCCCACAAGCCGCCTTTTGTTTAAATAATTTTTAATACACGGCAACAGGAGATGTTTTGCCTACACCTGCATCCTCTCTCTCTCATTCCCTGGCCCTGGGCCCGAACACACATCCACAGGTATACTGTGTCTAATCTTCAAAAGCCAGTGGTTAAGACTAAAACACCACAGCTAGGAAAATACGTTCTTTATTTTAGTTTCAATATTTAATTTCAATGCTTTTTTACTATAGCAAACGTATATACATTGTATTTTGTACATTATATATATATATATATATATATATTTGATTGAATATTTATATTTATTAACATTTTTATGATATATATATATATTTTTTTTTTTAAATCATTCTAATATTCCTTTTATTATGGAATTCATATGGTTTTCTATGTTATTTCATTTTATTGACATCCAGATGATCCAAAACAATAATTTTTAATCTAGGAGAAAAGTTTCATTAGCAATTTGAGCAAAGTACAGGGCAGATACGTTCACAATCACATTGGAAACCAAGATATCAGACATAAAAGAAAACCAATGAATGGACTCACAAGAAATAGATTGATGGATATAAATAAAGACAGCTGTAGAACAACCTGTGCTTGCCTGCGATGCTTCACAAAGAGCTACACTGCATGCATCTTTTTCTCACATATGATTCAGGTTTATGAAGATGTCATCAATAATGTAAGCCGGTGTGTGAATTGAAAGGGACTTCAGGAAATCATTTGATGCTTTTGGATACAGCAAGAGTAGGACCACAGATGCTCTGCTTATCAGATTTATGGCGCCAGGGGCTGAGGTTCTTGAGCTCCTGTACAACCCAGGGGATCCTCAAATGGTTTTGGGATCGTCTCCTGGCACAGGCAAAGCGAGGTGACGGTGGAGGATCTCTGAAAGTTGATGGGCATAGTCCTTTTAAGGCCTCCTGGGGATGGTGCTACTTTGATTCACTTTTTCACCTGATAGACAGTGATTGGACGTGTTGGGGGATGGGGGGATGGGGGGATGGTGTTGAGGTTTGTTTGTTCATTTTGTCTTCAGAGGGGTAGAAGAGAAGGAATGAGGAAGGGGTGTTCGGAAAGTGTGGGGCAACCACAGTAGGGATGCAGGACTCACAAATGATAAGTTTGTGGAGAACCAATCTTTTGAATTATTCGGGAGCCATTTTAAAAATCCGTCAAAAGAGTTTGTCCTGAACCAGTTCGCGAACAACATCTTTTAGCTCCAAGTCACGACTCCTGGATCTTTTTCACTAACAAAGAGTCAGAAAAGTGAAAGACTATTTTGCCTGAGTCACTCGTAAAGAGCCAAATCCCTAAAAAGAGCCAAACTTTTCATCTCTAATCCACAGAGTTACTTAACCTGTCGTAAATGTGACGCTCTCCTCTTTAACTGTCCTCACCAACCGCCAAGTGAGTGTGACAGGCACTTGGGTTTTCTAGCATTCGGTCGTCAGAATGTCATACAAATATCTTGGAAGTCACAACCCAGCCACAACACACCTAACTAGATACACATTCCCTTGCCAGCAAATACAAATGTTGTTTTTGTTTGACATCAATGACATATCATAAATCAAATATCACCTCAGATATGAAACATTTACAGCAGACCGCTATGAATAAAACATAATGACATTGAACAAACATATGGTACCATACAACATATAGAGGGGTCTAAGGGGAGAGTAGATGACACTGCCTACTCCTCTCTTCAATCACATCCAGGGGACAGAATGACAGATTTGTTATTGAGTCTAAGCTTCATTCAATTGGTGTTGAATCGTTGGTTTGATTGGTGGGGGCGTTTACACAAAAACCAAATGTCAAGAATGGGTGTTTCTTATATTCAAGGGTTTCATTTGGACCACAGAGGCAGAGATCTTGGTGTAGAAGGACCTACCTGGATCCATTGGTCCAAACCCTAACTAAAACCAGCGGGATGCCAGTGGAGTCAAGTTTTCCGCACATTACCTTGTAACAGTTAAGTTCACAATCTGCCAAAGAACACCTCTTATAAAAAGCATCCCAAACTCGATTTATTGCAAACATTTTGAAGGCCATTAAGTAGTTTCCATCTCTCCTTGGGAGTCAATACCTTTACCCTCCACATCCACCCTGCCCCTTCCTAAACACATCTTCAATCCAATCCCTAAACCCCCAAATCTGGGGCCTCCCTCCCAGCCCCCTGCCACTGAGATCGATCGAGTCAGCAGGCATCCAGCATTCGGTCATGCTTTCACCAAAAGCCCCTAATAGGCTTAAAAGCAAAAGTAATCTACCACAGTAGGCGGTCGTGGGACAATTTGTCTGAAAACTTTACGAGGACAAAAATGAACCCAACCGCAACCCTAACTGTTATAAGAATTTTATATGTATATATATTGCTGTGCCTTTCACATGAACTCTTGTACAACATATGTGTACTCTATTTATCCTTCTAAATGCTAAGTAAGAGTTCACGTCTTACTGTGCCTTTCAGGTTAACTCTTGTACGATGTATGTACACTCAGTTTGTCCTTCCAAGGCTAAGTAGAGTTCCTGTCGTAAAAAGGAAGTTAACTAGTCACTTTCTGTGTCGTAAAGAGGAGGAAGGGAACCTCAACAGATAGTCGGTCTCAACGAAACTGCCCCATCATGATCTACGCAGGGGCGTTGCAACATATACTGACCTTCTTCCCAGCAGCTCTTCAGTTTCCCACTCCAAGAAGATTGAATAAAAAGCTCAAACTCTCCAGTGAGAATGGAGCACTTCCTCTGTAACATTCTGTTGTGTTGTTGCACTGGAACTGCTCCTCTTGTACAAGATTAAATACTTTATTAACCTAAAGTATATGTCTCTTATTTCCTCTGTTACGGTCCACAAACTGTCCATGAACAAAGTTTATAGCTGTTTAACTTCTACACTGACCTTTTTATTTTTTTAATACATAAAAATGCAAACAACATCAATATATACAATAATAATAATAATAATAATAATAATAATAATAATAATAATAATAATAATAATGATAATAATTATTATTATTATTTTTATTATTATTATTATAATTACAAGTATAACTATAATTATAATTATAATTATAATTATAATTATAATGTAATAATATATACAATATATACATATAATATTTTCCAATAATCCATGCAGCCATCGGTAGTTAAAACGATGAGACTGGATTATTTTCATGAAAGAATGGCCGATTGAGGTCCGGAAAACCTTATTTTTCAATCATTGGGAGTCGGCCCCAGTGTGACATGAATCCCCCCTGATCTCCCAGGATTTATATTTGTTTTCATGTTTTATTTTCATCTGGTCATTTCCTCATGCCATGTCACTAACCTCCATGTCATTTCAGTTTCTCCTACTCCCTTTTGCTTTGCTGTCACTCCCTTCCCTTCACCTGGTTCCTCCGCCTGCAGCTCATTCCCTTGTTAGTCCCTCAGTATAAAAACCAGTCCACTTCCCATTGTTCTCTGCCAGATTGTCTCTTGCATTACGCTGAGCTTTCCCTCACTACTACCTGTTTCCTGTACCCGAAGCTACAGGGAAGCAGTTTTCGGGCTTCACAAAGCCGAGCAAAGTCACTTCAGCTAGTTACAATCCTGTTTAAAGAGGGAGTGAGTCCAATCACACGCCTATTTTATCATCACAATGTATGCATTTCAATAATTGCATGTGTAGCACTTATCATTGAACACTTATGAATGTATATATCATGAAAAGCATGGAGTAGGGACTAGTCAAAGTTCGACTACGGAGCTGGCTGAAAATGAAACAAACAGACACAGAACTGCGTTTAGTGGTTTTATTGCATATTCAGGTACAGAACAAAACATTTTAAATAAATCAAGAAAAAAAGACAACAAACAAAGAAAATATAAAGAATAAGGCTTCTTAAAACAGTAAGGTTGTGGTACTACAAGCTTCAAGTACATTTGAATGTTCAACTGCTAGCAGTTATATCAATTCTCTTGAAGATAGACTTTTGAAATATCAGCACCCAATACTCAATCAATCCATCAATTCATGTATTTAATCCCCTCAATCAATGATTACCATAATTGTACAATCCCATTCAATTCTAGTTAGTTCGATACACTTCAAAGTGATTACAGTGCAAGTCACTTAAAAAAGATTACAGCGCAAACATTTGTGTCCTGAGTTGCACAGTGCCATTTAAGTTCAAGTCATTGTTTAAAAGTAATTAAAGTGCAAAAGTTTGCTTTAGTAATTGTCCGTAATGTCAGTATTTGCACAGTCCCATTCGAGTTTGCTGTAAAGTGAATGTAGTGCAAAAGGTTTGTTTGTGTGAGTTGGCACAGTTTGCAGTCCTACCACACCAGTAGTGAATGGGTATAGAGGAGCCAGGTTTGGGGCCTGTCTACAGTTAATTGGGTGAATCTTTCCATCAACAGGGGTTTTCTTCAAGGGTGTCCTCCTTTAGCTCACCTTCCAGTTATTTGCTTCAGAATAAAACCTGACCTGTTTAGGTAAAACAGGCAGAGCAATCTGTCTTGATGTCTTCTCTCCATATGCACAGACCATCACATCTTCCACAGGAATATTAAAACCATCATGGCTCACCCATGTTCAGCAGCAAGTCTGTCATGTTCCACAGCAGCAGGTTGTAGCATTAGAGACTGTTGGGTAATTGTTGGGTACGGCATGTTTACAGTTTGTTTTTCACATTATGAAAATTAGCAAAAAATTCATCATGGTGGACTTCGTTTGTAGAGTACATTGAGCTGGACATGTGTGTCAAATTTCAAGTCAATCAGAGTCATGGTGTGAAGTGCGTGGCCTTTTCAAAATTATGCTTTTGTGCTTTAATTACAGTGCCACCATCTAGCCGATTGGGATCATGTTTTTTGGGAAGCATTTGCACATCATTTTCAAGTTATTAGGCCAAGTTTCATGTTTCTAGCTTGTTCTAGCTCACGGCAATTTGAGACGCAGCATAAGACAACAAAGAAGAAGAATAATAAAGTGGCAAGAGAACAATAGGATTCTACCCCTTTGGGGTTTGAACACTAATAGTAAATATAGCGGCAGGCCGCAATTCAGGGGGTCAAACTTAATAATGTTAGTTGCGAATTACAGTTTTCCTAATTACCATGAAAGGCAGCATCACTTCCTACTGACACTAATTAGAAATTCCCAAGTTCCCATAGAACGCAGCATCAGTTTGTGCTGTCGACATGATATTATGATACGATATTACATAATGGACTTTTTGGTTTTGAGAGTTATTTCATTAGTTACACATTTGAGCACAATCTGCCGATTTTCTAAACTTCACACATGTGACCACTTCATAATGACATTAATTGACATGTTTCAGGTAAAATGCTGTTACTAATTACTGTTACTAACTCACAGTAATAATACTATGTGTACTGTATGTGAAAATATGTACACCAAGTATATCTACCACTGTCTGTATTCTCACCTTAGTAGCCCAACTTCGTAGCCCAACATATTAAATCTGTGATACTTGCCAATAATTTACAACAGATGAGTGCTCACATCTTAATATTGTAGGTGCCTGAGTTGTCTTTCATGTGTTAAACAACAGTAAGTCTGATTTTTCTGTGATTCTGTTCATTTTCACTGATTTAAAATGCTAGTGCCCTAAAGAAGCAGTTACCATCAGTCCCAATAGCTTTTGTTTCACAAGGGTCACCCATTACGATTGCTTTATGTATGCCAACATTATCATTTGAATGACAGGTATTACATTTTAAGCAAAGGGTTTCTTTTGTTTATACACTGTCAAAGGAAGGAACTGAAAACTTGTATTCTCATACAAATTTTAATTTGTTTCATGGTTAGTTCTATCAGCAACATTTGAACAACCTAAACATGTCCTAAACATGTACTTTTGTTTAAATAATAATTTCTTGGTACAGCCGTTTCATTACAGTCCCTGCGTTTACCCTACACTGCTTCACTGTACAAAGGATGGCCAGTATGACCAGTAATGGCACTAAATGAGTGATTCCTTATATTGCGATACGTCTTTGGTACAGTTGCTGGCACAGATCATGACTTATCACATTTATCTTTGAATTCAGTTGGCTGGAATTGTTGTCTTATGTCTTTGCTACTGGGTGCTTCATAGTATTCACAAACTCTATTCTGTCGTTGGGTGTCAATAATATCTTCCTGTAGTCCAGTGACTTCAAATATTGCTGACTTTGACTGAATGAATGTGCAGGATCACGGAAATGCCTATAGACAGGGATGAGTCAAACTGATGGTCTCCTATTCTGCTGCATGTGTGTGAATCAACAACTGCATATCACGATTTCTGCTTGATAATTGCACATGTATTACCAGAAATTGTTAATAAGCATGCATATCATTTAGCAGTGATCTCCTGATTGCTTTATCAATTGGTATGGCTACATTATATAATGCAGAGTCATAGTGATCGACACCAATAGGGCCAGTGAATGCCTCAGCATACGTCATTTTGAATGTTGTATTCTTGGCGATTCTGTTATTGCCTGTAATCTCTTGCTGGAACATTATCTTTAATACTCCCAGACTTTTTCATATCCTGATAAAGACTAGTTCCTTTTATCAAAACATCATCTTCTCGGGCACTTGTCGTCTATGTGCAAACATTCTGGATCTTGCTTTTAAGTATCGCTGTCAAACCAATAGCTGCACACTGCTTGCTCCTGGAGCTTCCAAACGGTGCATCACCCTGCTTAAATGAGCCTCTTAATACCGCTATGTATGGGGAATGAACAGTTATATCTAAAGGCACAAACAAGCAGAAAAGCGAGACTCTGCTTTTTACACATTGTTGATGGATATTTAATGCGATTTAAGGTGGACTCAAGTCAGGTTTTCAAGTTACAGAGGTTCCCGGAAAATTAATGCTGTTTTACAACCACTGATCAACCAACTCACATTTCCTTTCTTTCTTTTCATCCCCTCTCCAAAGAAAGACATTGAATTTAACTGCTGTTTGCGTTTAATTTCTATGAGCTGCCGCTTCTTCATTCACTGAGAAATTTTTTCAGTCCACAGACGCCAAAAAAACATACTATAGAACCGTGTAGGCAGGCTGTCTGTGTCCGCTACTCGTCCGTGGCAATTTTATGCAGTATATCAGGGCCTTACATCACCAGCTCCATTGAATTTTTGAGCCAGAATCTGATGGCTGGCCAAACAGTAGTGTATTAAGGGGGACTGCACATTATTCCGACACCCCATTATTTCGAAACCAACACCTGGGAAGGTCTGAATATACCATTTTGCATAAGAGTTAGCCATGTGCCTCTGTTTGCTTGAAAATAATTTCCAATGTGTTTATTCTCAAAAAATGTAATTCTCCATTAAGCACAATTTTTGTAGTTAAAAAAGTAGGGGGGACACAAACAGGATTTTGAAGGGGGGGGGGCAGTGGAAATGACGCCCCTGCAACTGCTACTGCAACTTGAACAACAGTTTTTCAATAATTCTTGCTCCAAATATAGATCAATGTGGATTAAACTTGGACCACAAAATGTCTGAAATTCCCTGGATTCGACGACGCCTCATTCATGCCCGTGGCTTTCAGACACTTTCAGCCGGAAAAATGCCAAGCGGGCTGGACCACTAACAACAATAAGAATAAATTACCATATAATTTCTCTAGATAATGACTAATATTGTTATGTGTGTCATTGGTGTCTACTGCCCCAAATGTTTCTCTTCTCTCCTCTCCCCCTCTCTCTCTCACTCCCTTTCTTTGTCCCTCCCCTCCTCCTCTTCAAGCTTCACTTTCTCCCCCATTCCTCGCCCTTCTGCATGGCCGCATCCGCGTCAGCCCCTTAATTGTGTTTTGATGTTCCTCCAGACCTGCAATTGAGCTCCATTCTCGCCAGTCCCAACAGAGTGGACACTCGTCAAATGCACACGAGTCACAACAACGCTCTCTGTTTTCCTCCCCTTTGCCTCATGCCCGTTTTCAGCCTACCTCAACCCCAACAACATCCCTGCCCCCCAACCCCCAACCCACCCCATGTGCGTTTCCCTGCATCTCACTCACTCAGCGCCCTCGCCTTCCCTCATCTCTCTCTCTCTCTCTCTCTCTCTCTCTCTCTCTCTCTCTCTCTCTCTCTCTCCCTTTCCATCTCTCTCTCTTTATTTCTCTCTCTTTCCTTCTCATTCCCTGCATTTTCTCCTCTCCACTTCCCTCCCTCTCTCCCTCTCCTAGAAGAATGCAACAGAGCGGTAACACTGATGTAGGGTGAGGCCGCGGACCTCCCTTCCCCTCTGGGGCCCTTGTCACATGTAATCACTGTTATTTATAAGACAAACACACACACACACACACACACACACACACACACACACAAATACATACATGCATACAGTACATGCATCAAACAGAATGCATGCACCCACCCACACACACACACACACACACACACACACACACACACACACACACACACACACACACACACACACACACACACACACATACACACACAGAGGTCTGTCGTGACACGCCACTCTAAGCTAAATATTTGTGCTCCACCAGAACGAGACAGAGGAAAGTCTCCTCACCTCAGCACCGTGTCACTAAATCATCAAATATTCAGCAGGGAGGAGAGAGGGAACTAAAGAGCAAGACAGAAAGAGACGTCAGATGCAGAGGGTGAGGGGAAAATGTGGACGGATGGTCAAGGAGTCCCCAATTCTTTTTTTTTTTTTTGAGGTTTCATAATAATAAGGAATAATAGAGGTAGATAGTTATTGATGTTATGAGGACCTGCCCACCCCATCCCCACCCCTGCCCATCTGCTGAGGTGTCGTACTCCCATGCTGGAATTGAATGAAGAATTATTTCCTCACAGGTCATTCTGTCCATGGGTTCCCTGAGGGGACCCAGAGACACTCTGCAACTCCTCTCCGTCCTCCTCTGCTCTAGTGATGAAAGGTTTGTCTATTTTTGGAGATTCAGCTCTGCACGACTGACTCGGTAAAAATATGATTTTTTTTTTATCGGACAATTCGTTCGTTTGATTCAGTTGGTGTAACGAGAGTCAGAAAAGTCGGTTTAGCTCTGAGTCGTGAATGGAATTCTCACGAATCCTCGCTCGCAAACCCGTTTCGGAGTCATTGCCTCTGCCTGAGGTTCATGCTTGACCCACGACTCAGGTCTCTTGGCTCTTTTCGTTCAGGATTTGAGTATTTTGCCGGAGTGACGCCCGACTCCTGAGTCATTTCAAATATTTGTTCGCCACAAACACATTTTTTGCGAGTCTTGTATCACTGCTCTGCTCAGATATCAAGTCAAAGCAATGGGAAGACTGATTGAAATCGTACCATTTTCGCATCACACTATTTTATTGCGAGTTCCATTTACGTACGCAAGGTATTTGACTTGGTACATCATGTTTAAAATGTAAGAAAATAATCTGAATTATAGTGGAAAAAAAAAACTATCATCAAAAGTTAAGGAAAATAGATCAAAGTTAGAAGTGGACCTAATGGCCAAGTGATTGCCAAATGACACTAAGTGCTTGTGTATGGCAACGCAAGAGTCTGCATGAAAGATATTGGCAGAAAAGCATTATGTCAATTTCATTTTGTAGTGGCTGACACAGGTTAAAAGGAAATTCTAAGTAACTTCAATAACTAACCGCATTTATGCATTTAACATGCATATGACTTTTTATTTAACTCTACTAACCTTTATTGGACTTGAATAATAGTAAATTAACTAAAAAAGTAACATAATTTTACTTAACTTAGCCTTATTTAAAATTTATAATAATTTTATAATAAAATTTCACTTGAAGTAGCTTCACTTAATTTATTTTAAAATGCTATTTAACTTAACTTAACTTTATTAAATTTATCTTAACTTGCCTTTATTTAACTGAAATTGCCTTACCGTAATTGAACTTTGTCATTTGACTTGATTTAACTTAATGAACTTACCTAACTTCACTTAATTAACATAACTTAACGTAACTTAACTCAACTTAACTGAACTGGTTATCAGAGGCATCAAGCTCCATCTTTGTGAGAAGAGTGATGCAGCGTGGAGTCATGGACGTTGCACTGGGGGATGTTACACATGCATTTCGATAAGTAAGAAAATCAGATAAATATGTGAGAAATAACACAGAGAAGAGGAAGTTGAACAAGGTGTGGGTGACTAAATCAGCATGCAGAAGCCAAGAACCAGAGAAAATGTGAGGTAATAGTGAATAACTAGGCCAGCTGTGAACTGTGCTCATACTTGGATTCCTGATTCTGTTTTTTATTTCTCTGTTAGTTTTATTGCAAGAGGAAAACCTGCAAGCAAGGATTCTAGATGTGAACCTGTCCTAGACATCCAGGCTCATAATGAGTATAAAAGTTATATAAGCTATATAAGAGTATGCCATATGAGTATACTGTATATAAGCTTTGTGTCTTACCTTCATTCTGCCTACCTTGAAGGGGTCAATAAAAACTAATCTACACCCATTCACCCAGTTATTTAAATGACTCTGCTATAGATAGAAAAGAGAAGAAACAATCTTTATTTGTCACACAACACATGCTTGATGGTGGCCGGTGAAATGAGGCCTCTGCATTTGACCCATCCTGGCTTGTCCTTCCTCCGGGGGCACAGCCAGGAGCAGTGGGCAGCATATGTAGACGCGCCCGGGGACCAGGTGATAAGTGTCCATCGCTGGTCAGACGATGATGTTGTGCATGTTTTTGAGGGGGTTCCTTACTGACGTGAGGTGGAGGAAACCCCATGTGAGCACGGGGAGAACATGCAAACTCCACACAGAAAGGCTCCTATTTGGGAGATAACCCGCCAGAGCACGGTGCCAACAGCGCCCCAGGCAGGAATCGAACCCAGGACCTTCTTGCTGTGAGGCAACAGTGCAATGCACTGCGCCACCGTGCCACCAAAAAGAAGATAAGCACAGCTTAAGCCGCTGGTTTCCAGCCCTTTCTTCCTCCCCGCCGAGGCCCCACCACCCCCCTGCACCATGGACGGTCACCCGGCCTACACAGTGCGGTGCCTGCTGGATGTGCGGCACCGGGGGGGGGCTTCCAGTACCTCGTGGACTGGGAGGGGTACGGTCCGGAGGAACGCTGCTGGGTCCCCCGGAGACAGATCCTGGATGCCTCCCTCATCCGGGATTTCAATCAAACTCGCCCTTCCGGTTCCAGGTGTCCGCCAAGGGGCGTCCGTAGAGGGGGGGGGTACTGTTAGGCCCATGTGACATAAGGTGTTCAATAGAACACTGGACAGTCTCAAACACATTCAAAATGAGTAGCGTTGCGTTCATTTACATCTTTATTTTTAGCTTGATGGCCAACAGCTTCAACTTAAACAGGTTCCCGGTCATTATTTTTCAACCTCAGGAAACTGGTTTCATTTATAACTGTTCATAGCCCAACCTCGCTGAACGCAGTACTGTTGAGAAACTTACCACTCAGCTGCAGCTGCTCGCTATTATTAAATACAGTCCAGTGGGGCAAACACTTATCTCTAAAGAAAACATGCAAAATCTCCTTCTTGAAAATGGGATAGTCGCGAGTTTGTCCGATAGGTTTTGTATGTTGTACTGGGGGTTTCATTGGGGGTTTTAGTGTTTTCTCCAAATCGGCTCTTTTGACTACATTTAAGCAAAGTGAGAAGTTTCAGAGTGGTAAGCAGAGTGGTAAGTTTCTCAATAGTAAAGCATTCAGCAAATTTGTGTTATGTTCAAAACAGTTACGGTGGGGGGCAGTAGCTCAGGAGGTAGAGGTCATCTAGTGATCAGAAGATTGCCTGTTCAGTCCTCGGCATCCATGCATGATTGTATGTGTGAATGGGTGGATGTGAGGTATGCACCGTAAAGTGCTTTGAGTCGTATGACTAGAAAAGCTCTCTGTAAATGCAGTCCATTTACCATTTAAACAAGTCCAAATGATAGGAACCAACATTTGAATAAGGTTGAAAAAAGGCCAACCTATGCTACCTTATATTCAAAAACGAGCGCACGGGACAGTCATCTAGGATATTTTAGGTAGGCTACTCGGCAATAATGTCTTCCAACAAAGAAAGTGTCTTTTGTATTTAACGGTGGATAAATGTTTGTTATAGAAGTGTGACAATCACTTTTAACAAGGAAACCTCCCAACACAAAGTTTCCTGGCTGACAGAGTCGCGCTGTGGGAGGCAGTACAGCAAATACCACCAGCAAATTATGAAAGGGAATGATGTGCTGTTCGGTCTGCATGGGGTAAATGGCTTACAATTGATTTTTGTGTTTGGTGGGGGTGGGCGATCAATGGCCACATGCCTGGGGTCTCTCAAACAGCGGGAAGATGGGGAGACAGACGTCAGAGATCAAAACTAAAGACTAATTCAAAATCGTTTTTATCCAGATGTACATTTTTTTTGATCAAAGCTGTTTTAACACACATGACAATGACTTTACTCCAACTGCTCTTGCATGTTTTCTTTTAGCGTCTGTTTCTGTTACAGCCACTCGTAGTATATCCTGGTGGACGCTAATCAATACATTATGTGTTTCATATATGATTGCTCTATTTACATCAACAATTTCCCTGCACGGCTGGAGTAAATATAACTAGTCTGCAATTGAGATGCAGGGCAAAATGATGCAATTGAACTGGTTCCTAGAGATGTAAAAAAAACCAAACAGACTAGACATGTCTACTTAACTGTGTTTTCATTAAATATTGTGGTGTTTTGGGAACGTGGAATTTGAGTTTGTTATGGAACGCAGGGGGTGCAATTAATTCAAAACATTTTGTACTGTACCTAGGAGTGTGTTTTTTTCGGTTGTGCTTTTTGCAATTATAAACCTATAACCTTATAGGTTTACTTAAATTTTCTATCTATTTATTTCTAAACCCTTAACAGTCCCACAACAGGGAAATTCCCAATTTCTCTACATTTACCCATCTTAGTATCTGTTTTAACTTTGAATCTACCAATAATACAAAGAAACCACTTGTGCTACAGCACTTTTTCCTTGACCAAGTTACTTCAATCACGTATGAAATTTGTCTTTACAATGACATTTTTAAGTCATAATGTTGAATACAGGATTAGATTTCATTTTAATATGAGATTATCAAGTATGCAGAAATAATGATAATAAAAAAAACAATATGGCGAGATATTCAAACAAGTTAATGTGTATTTTTTCCATGTATATATGTTTTAGCTCCATCTCCTGCTGTGGAGATAACCTTCACCATTATTACTTAAGAAAACTCTCCAGATGATTCAGGACTCACAAACTACATGAAATTGCAAAAAATGTTTCTATCCTTGAAACGGTGTCATAATTGGCTAATAATCCCATATGGTACTGAAAAATAAAACTAAAATGAAATAAAAAACTTTTTTTTTGGAATTGAAATAAATTATTTGTACAGGAAACTTATTGTGGTGACTGTTGAATCGATGCATAGAGAAAGAACACAAAGAAAAACATTAGATAGCTCAAAAAAATCTAAAATCTAAATTGAGCTAAATGGGTCTGAAATTAGTCTGAAAAAACAAAATACAAATGGTCAAGAGTTCAGCCAAACTGAAAAATCGAATCTTGAAATGTCATAGAAAGTAAAACTAACTTGGTGCATCTCATTGACAATGACATAAGAAAGCCCAAATGCAAGAGCTCCATTTTAATCTTATAGATGTCAACTGTTAAAAATATTAGTCATCGACCATTTGTCATACATACATACATACATAGAAGGCTTGGGCTAACAGCTGTTTTTATTTGTTATTCAATGACAAAACAACAGGGATTTTCACCACGGCGAGCATCTCATTTTCTTTTGCGTCCAGTCATTTGTCTGTGACACTGGCAGATATTGGATCGACGTTTTCCAATTAGGATCGTTTCCGCAGATTACCTTTCAACAGGTAACGAGGCTCGTTATTATATCACCACTTTGTCGATTCCCACCTAAATTTAAGATTTACTCCCTCGCCCACTTTTTTGTCAGGATTCCCAACTCCTGAGTAGTAAGTAATTTAAGTTTTTTGTTTGCGAAGAATGAATCATTCACAAGCCTTGCATCACTATTAGCAGGCCATAATAGTTAGCACAGTTATACATTTCACTGAATTTTTAGTGATAGTAGTGAATCGTGGGATTATTGCATTGTAAAAAGTGTGCTGTGGCAGGACTGTTTTGCAAAACTGTATTTACTGTGGCAGCCTATAGACTAAATCAAACAATGTAAAATTAATAGAGACATACGTGACAACACAGACATGTCCCCACGCAGGAATTAATCGGTTGACTAAAGATGAGGCGAGTCGACTTATGTGCTGTACCGATCCACGCTTTTATTATCAGCACTTTTTAACCATACACCAATCCCCCTTGTGTGAAAATCAAACAACCCCCCAAAAAATGAAAGCAAAAAGAAAAATAGGTTCAATCACTCCGAAAAAGGAAAATGAAATCAATCAAAACTAAAAATTGTAGTTTCAACAATAAACGTCCAGATCAAGATTCTGAAATAATTTAATACATTTTTGTTTTTTTATCTGACTTATCTAATTTTTTAATTTCTTAATGTTATCTTCTGTCTTTCTTAGTGTCTAGCACAGACTCCACAGACAATTTTACTGAATTTAATTGTGTCACACCTGTTGTTTATCCTTGTGTAATCTATTTTATGTTTCCTGTCGTTTCTCTGATCATGCCTCCTTGATCTATATTGTCATATCTTCTATCACTCAGTTATTTACTCTTTACAACGCTGTTGTCGTTCCCATCCTTGTCTTGTTATTATTTTCAATATTGATTATTACCCACTTCCCAGAAAGAACTCTGCAACCTTATTCTGAAATAAGGTTACTGAGAATTAGGCTAGTGAACCCAAGCGCAAGACACAAAGACAGGAATAGCAGTATATAAGAACTGGGTTTTATTAAGGGTACAAGGGGGTAAGAGGATGGCAAGCACGGCAGGCAGGGAAGGTTGGCAGGCAGGTAGATCAGGCAGGCAGGCGGGGTAGGTTGGGCAGGTAAGTAGACAGTGCAGGTAGGTCAGGCAGGACAGGCATGCAGGCGGGGAAGGGTGGGCAGGCATGGAGACAGGGCAGGTAGTTCAGGCAGAACAGGAAGGCAGGTAGACAGAGAAGGTAGGTCAGGCAGGACAGGCTGTTAGGCAGACGGGTAGGCAGGCAGGCAGGGAACCCGAGATTTGGTAAAAGGGAGGAGAGAGAAATATTTCAATTCTGGGGGAATAAAACAATAAGAATACTCTGACTATGAATAACCAGACTGGCCAGGAGCAACACTAATGTTGTCGTTCTAACAACAATCTGGCGATGAGTGGATGGAAAGCTGGGGTTGACAGTCAGGTGATGAACTGACCACAGGTGAGTAGGCACAGCAGGTGAGGTCAATGACGTCATCAGGAGAGTGCCAGAGAATGCATCCACACCCACCACATATACACACGCACACACACAGGGGGCGGGGTGGAGGGAGAAAGGGAAAGACTGGCTGCAGTCTAGGTGGGAGAGGAGGCAGAAGTGGAGGGCCTGACATGAATGTCATTTTCATTACTAGTGCATGCCCATTCAAAATGTAAGGCTTTCTAAGACATTTTAATGGCACAGTTTAACAAAATGTCAATGATTCAGTCCTCTGTTTCACAATGGAAAATGAAACTGCCGATTAATGTCGTACACCGGGGAAAGACACTCTGTTTATTGAAAGTTTATTAATATTACACATGTTGTGTGTCAAAATTGCACCAAATTTGACACTGCACGTCTTTGGGTCAACCACCAATACACCTGCCAAGTGTGAAGTAGATTGGATGAAGAGCTGTCGAGAGAATTGAAGGACATGATTATCAAAGGCATACAGACAGGCACAGTCCTCCCTTTATGGTTTAATGAATAAGTTGCAATAATTTCTTCATTTTTTTCCATTTAATTTAATTTCTTCAAATTAATACAAATAAAATAGAAAATATAGTCGCAGGCAGCAAAACACGTGGTCCAGGGTGGTCGTCCCCTTTGTTAATGTTCAATGGACGAGTGTGCTTTGCTGCTTTGTTCCGGTGTGTTTTGTGACTGCAGAAGTTAATTAGTTCCGGCCTGCTATGATTGGGCAGTGTTTGCGGGGGTGGGTTTCCTAAGCCACAGTGTCTAAATGATGTGTTTACACCACCCTCGCACACCATACTACTCATGGTCCCCACGCGATGAGCGCCCATTTAGAGTGGAGGAAATACACAATAAAGCATGATGTAACGCAATAGCAATAATTACAATGAATTAAAACGAAATGCAATAATTAGAATGATTCATGATTTAAAATGCAATAATTAAATAACTAATGATTCACGGTTAAGATAATGATATAACGACTTTAATCTAAGTATGTAGCAATTTAATGGCTAGAATGGTGATTTCATGATTTAAAAATGACAGGTGTGGAAAAAATTCTTCCGCAATGATTGGTGAGGTTCATCTGCCCGCTACAAGAAAACAAAACTGAGAATATTCAAGATTATTTATTCTGCAGAATAAAGAGAAAGGTTAAGTACTGCTCCAAAGCAGTGTTCAGACCAGTCTGATCTCATGTCTGATCCAGAGGGCTTTACACAACAACAGAGGGTGTGGCTTGGGTCAGAGGTCTGAGAGAGAGACAATGCACCTCTAAACTCCTCTGATGAGTTTCTTCATATCCATGGAAGGTAAACAGGGCCAAATGTGCTCTGTTCTTTCATGTTAGAATTGACATTGTAGGGCGCAAAAACATTTCTCGTAACATAAACTCTGGGGGGTTCCTGGGGAAACAGAGACAAATGTTTTAAACCCCCCCCCTTGAGGTAGAGGCCTGTCCTCATTTAAAATATGACACATTTCCCCCTCTTGTTCCTACTGGAACAACACCATTAGGAAAAAGGCAATAATGCAAAAAATTCCATATAATGTAAATTAAATACAATACAATTATACTTCAGAGATATTGTTCAATTCTATCTTATTGGAATCTACTAGTTAAATCCACATCTAATACTAAATTTAACTATTTGAACTCATAACCACATTCCAGATATAATTCAAGGATATCTCCACCTCAAATTGGCCAAACCTCGCTTCTCACATTTGGCTGGAGAAAAGTAAAAGACCAGTAAGGGTAATTTACTATACTATAACAACGCACAGGACAAAAACCCCTGGTCATACAGAGGAGAAATCCTGTGTGGCCATTTTACAATTCTAACTCGAAAACACACACAGAAGGAAATTTATCATAAATCACATAATGAAATATACAGAAGAAATATAGAGATTCCAAAAATACATAATGCTATGCAGATTAATAAATGGTTATCATTTAATAATGACAACAGCAAAATGCATTGTGCACGTAATGACTAACACATGCTCTAAGTAACGATAAACATGATTAGACAAACATCTCCATATTTCAGCATCTCAGCATTTCAACTATTAAAAGGTGGTTTCCACTCATCTAGTGGTATGGAGACAAACTGTCCCGTCACCATATTAATAATCATCTTTTCCGAAAGATAGGTGCTATACACGCTAGACAGTAACATAGCATGAAACACATTATCACTACATGTATCAATATCTTTATGAACGTAGAAATTTATGGCCCCAGTGCATTTCTTAGCCAAGCAAATGGTCCCAAGTGTTAGCTTGATCTTTCATTAAATCATCACGTAACTCCTTCATAGCTTGTATGGCTAAAAACAAATTTCCTGATTCTACATAATTGAGTGGGATGGGTAGGGCTGCTTTGACCTGGGCACATAGACTTAAACACTTGGATGAGAGACACACATTTTGACAACATTGTTTGGTCTAGGTCCATGAATGTAAAATAGGGTACATGGAATAATTCTGTAATTCCCCAAAAAGTTATGTTGAATAACTGACTACAGACTGAGCACAAAAGTTTATGTATGCACCCTAGTGTAACAAAAATAATATTATCACAATGTCTAATATGAAGGAGACAATGTCCATAGAATCTCAATTAGGCTACAAAACAACCGACAGTGTGTAAATTATGCTTATCAATTTACGCATTTCTCAAATGTTGCCTGAACATAATCCCATCGACACAATCCATTAATAAAGTAAATCTAGCAATGATAAATACTAAACTGGACAATCTGATCACTACTGGTTCACGTGATGTAATTCATATGCGGCTTTTGTCGGCAGAAGACAGACCTAACCGCATTGGTCTCCTGGTCAGCAGTTCATGCGGCGACAGTCCTGTCGCACCATGTGATCGTCCTCGCGTTCCCATCATCACTAATGGCAGGAATGAAAACTCAGTAGAGCTTACCTTTACTGGGATTCCATTCTGAAAAACATGTCAATTATCACCAAACAATATTTTAATCATGGCAAAGCGTCAGCTTGATAAGTCCATCATGAGGTTCCTGCATTGTTCTAAGCACAATCATTATGTTTACTTAATTCTCTAACTATATTCCTCCTTTTTGACAAATGGTACCTACCATATGTCAAACAAGTAAAACAATAAAAAAAACTTGTGGGAAAGATGCAGCTCAGTACATACTGTACCAAGCGGCTCTGCCACTCCAATAATTTAGTGCAGGATGCCTTCGAGTAAAGGAAAAAACAAAGTTAGTGAGCCTGTGTCCTCATCTGTGGAGGAGACAACCATCATTAGACAGAGCAAAAATTGGGTACGGTGGCTTTGTTGGCTGCATTGGCTCCAACATTTCCTATAGAGATGGAGTCAAGTACATTAATGTAAACAACACAAATAGGAAGATCGAAATGGGGGGGTTATCACATCACAACATTAAACAGATGTTCTGTATGTCCCATCAAACAGCTACACCACACCGTGTCACACTTGCCTGTACATATTCATGCAATCAAAATAAAAACAAAAAATGGTTTACCACAGATAGAAACACAAACACAACCGGTTGTACAAAGATAGACACACACTGTTTTATACAAAAACAGATGACAGACAAACAAACCAAACAAAAACCCTCCTTTTGTTGTACGCATGAGTTTAAATCATTGTAGTTGAACTTTTCAAGAACTTCAGTAGCAAGATCTGGGCGAAGCCACAAGGGCTATCGCTGTCAAGCAATCATGTGAATCTCCATAAGAGTGTAGAACAGAAGTTGGAGTAAGCAAAGTGAAAGTTGCACATGTTGATGATGGAGAGTTGATGTCTGAGAGAAACGAACCGGTTTGCTTCGTAGCAAGATAAAGGCTACAGCATGTAATCAACCCAATGACCCCAGCACGGGGTTTCCGAGCATAGTATGCAACAAGACTTAATATATTTCCATAAGATTGCAACAACACAGCTTACATTAAACCATCGTATTCATCCACAGTTAAAGTAATCCAGCAAACCCAACAGGGAGTTGGTGCAAAAACCCCCCCCCCAAAAAAACAAACTTGAAAATAAACCAAAGGTTCTACCATGTAATTGCTTGGCAAGCATTGCATCGTTCCATGATCCAAAAACAACAATAACCAGCCAAGAAAGGCCATGAAAGGCCATGACAGGGTGCGACCCTGAGGAGACAAAATTAAAATAAAATAAATGTCATGACTCAAATAATGAACGTTCTTTTGTGCCGGCTGGAGTTATAAGGGGGGAAAAAAGAAACTGTAAACATCTTGTTCTAAGTATTTTAGGAATTCCTGTGTATCTATGACACAAGTAGATCAATAAACTACAATATTCAAATAAGTGTGCTGCCATTGATAAATTGAAAATCAGTCAAAATAAATTTCCGTAATGTGGCAGAGGAAAACATTTCCGGAGGCTCCACATAACTTCAACAATGAGTTAAGCAACTAGAGAGGGTAAGGAAAAATGTGATTCACATACTAAAACATTTTAATATTTAACGCTCAATACTATATTCCCATTTTCAATGATTATTTATTTATTTGTATAATTCTTACTTATACCCTTAGGGGTACAATTAATAACCGCAAACAATAAGCCTGAGATGTCAGCAGTCACCGATCTAATAGAACCTTAACGTCATCAATATAATAGGAGCCTAACTGGCGTTGATAAATAACATTTGATCAACTATCGATTTCTCATGGTTAATTTACGTTACTCAACTCTTACTAGAATGTAGTTTTTCTCAGAGAACATGAAATAATCTGTGTACTATCAGGATAGACAGATTGATAAAACAATGGCTGAGAAAACACAGAAGCAGTCCTTATGGTAATCACACAGATATAATTTCCAGCAGGACTTCAGGTGCTCAGTCATTCCACAGCTCTCAGTTGGAGAATAAATTCCAATTGCAGTCTTTCAGTTTCATTGTGTCTGATGCAGTGACATCATTGAATCCAGTTCCAAAGGAGCACAGTTGATTTGGCTCCTCAACTGTGCACAACATATTTTCCAATTGTGCACCTGCTGTACTTGGAGGCGAAACACCTCATGTTCGTTGGTGGAGGGAAGGATCAGCAGGAGTCAACACTTGCATTTGATTTTTCATAACAGAAGCTTTTTCGTTGTTCAGAAAATGTCTCAAGTTATTCAGCCTGACGTTGGCCAAACTAGATCTCTGTATACAAGGTTTGTTTGAAATGCAGGAGTAGGCCAGTCTCTCAGCAGGATATCAGGCTTTTGGGCTTGTGTGAAAAAACCCTAAGGTGCTTAATGTATTGTTCTCATACAATATCATAAAATGAAATCACTCCAGGGTGCTCTGACACTCAGTGTCCCTGAGTGTTAACACAGTAATCCTTAACTCAGCTTCTAAAGATTGTTTCAACAACTAGGCTAGGCAACTAGAATGTCATATTAAAATAAGAACTAATCAAGAATTATTCTGGTTCTATAATGCACTCTTTAATATCTGACATTTTTAATCATTTTAATGATTGAGCTCAATATGATGATGATACAGAATGCGGCGGCGCGACTGGTGTTCAACCAGCCAAAGAGGGCACATGTCACTCCGCTGCTCATCGAGCTCCGCTGGTTCGCATCAGCACCTGTAGGCGCCCGCATCAAGTTCAAGTCTCTGATGCTGGCCTACAGAGTGATTGCTGGGAATGCTCCCGCCTACTTAAATGCTCTTGTAAAAGCACATGTTACCCCCCCCGGATGCTGCGCTCATCAAATGAGCGTCGCCTGGCTCTGCCGGCCGTACAACCACGGCAATCCAGGTTATTCTCATTTGTAGTTCTACATTGGTGGAGCGAGCTGCCAAAAATGACCAGAGCAGGGACCTCCCTCTCTGTCTTTAAGAAGCACTTGTAGACCCAGCTCTTCAGAGAGTACCTCCTCTCCTAACTTACAATTACTTAGCACTACCTAGCAGTATTTATTGTTACACTAATATCTCTGTCGCAATGTAGCTTGAATGTTATTCTCCCTTGTAAGTCGCTTTGGATAAACGCGTCTGCTAAATGACTAAATGTAGTAAATGTAAATGTAATATGGGATATAGAGCTAAATCCAATCAAGGTCTCTCCATTTATATACGTGCATGCATATCATCTCGAAATAATTCCAATTGAGCCTATTAAATAATCAAATTTGCAAATCAGTTAAATACAAATAGTAATAACATCAATAATGTACAAGGACCTTTGAATGCTGGACATGTTATGGCCTTACTCAATTGTAGAGCAATCCTCTTTGATCTGATCTCTTTGTTAGTCCTCCAAGTCTTCCCAATCAGATGCAGTCACATCTACACTGGACAAAAGTCAAAACTGCAGTCAGTGGATTCCTGCTTAAAACTGCGGAAATAAAACACTGAATAGATGGGTTGGTTAATTCATCAATATATAATTACAACATTAATTGAATCACAACATATTTTCAAGTTTAAACTTAAAATTTTTGAATGTTCAAATAAAATAAAAAAAACATCTAAATGGCCAACGTATTTCACATTCATTTAAGTGTTTCAATTTTTAGTAAGCGAACGTACACAATCCATTACCTCTCTTGTATACAAAACAAAACAATTATTCCTCTTTGTTAAACTACTTGTTCAATTTTAAACTGTATATCAACATCTACCTTATTCAATGTCAAATCGAGATTACTTCTAGAGTAAGACAAAAATAAAAATCAATAGTATTAATAATGTTGCTCGATCAACTTAAACAATCACCAGCCCTACTGAGAAAAACAAAGAGTAACCGGTAAGGATTTGAAACATACAAACACAGTTGTATATCACACCAAAACCTAACAATTCACTTTAGTTATTTATCATATCCTTTAATTTAGAATTACCAATTTACTAATGCTTTGTGCCACTCAATTTGTTACCGCTGTAACACTGCAGACTATCCCACTGTAGGATAGATAAAGGATTATCTTATCTCAACCAGCAGATTACTTTGACACAAGAACACAAAAGGGAAAAAAAAAGTAAATTTAAAAAAGAATAACTCTTTATAAAACAAAAACGAATTCATTTCTGCTGCTACTATGCATCATATCTGCTCTCCGCGATGTCTTAAAACATATTTTGGAAGCAATTTTCTTTTTAATTTATATTGATCATTTTAGTTTTACCAATTTTGGAATGCTCCTCCATAAAATCTATTAACAAAGTACCTACTATAGTTCTTAAAAAAAAACCCTCACCATACTCCTAACCTTACCAAAGTCACATTTGATGAACTAAAAACACTTTCCAGCAACTTAAAACCTGCTTCAACTCACCACAACACTATTGTCAACATCACAATCATCTCACTAAAAACAATCCAACAGTTCAAACCGTGCAATATCTATTCATACTACCACAGTATATATCTCTGTTGTACAACATTTGACTATTAGTTAAATTATTCAGTTCTGCAGCTTCCTCTGCTGAAACAATGTCCTACTAAAATGACTTTTACACACACTGTTCTCCAAGTTTCATCCTAAACAAAGAATCGAAAATGCATCATGGGCAAACAATCCCACTTTCATTGTCAAGATTTAAAAAAATAAAAAAATGTCCGAATTCATTTAAAACCTTACGGTATCCTTTCTAGCAATCCTACCAGATATTTCAGATTATAATGCTACTTTTACACCAAGGACTCCTGTGTGAAACTAATTTAACATGTTATGTACAGCAAACATACCACGCTTATACATTCGCTTGTTTCATTGAGATTTTTATCAACCAGGCTCAACAAAGTCGTTCTCCTAACTAATTAAAACCTACTGAAACTAGTGAGAAAGTAAGTCGCATAGCTGGATTATCAATACCTCCAAAATGAAATCTAAAAAAAATAGTAAAAAACAATAAACAAAACAACAATTAAAAATATGATAATAACAATTATTATTATTGTCTTTGATTTTATTTTTATTCCCTTTCTCTTTATTATCAATTTTACTCTGGTTATTAATTAAATGTATTTCTACAGTTTCTCAACGCTTCTGCTAGGAGGAATCAACAATACACTATAATATTATGTATTCAATAATGTTTAGTTATTATTGAATAAAAAAAGATATTAAAAAAATAAAGATAAACAAGCAAAAATCCACGATCATCTTGATCGATACAATATGGGCCACTTTTGCGGTCGTCCAGACCAGTTATCCACTACCCCGTCCTAGTTGCACCGCACGCAAACAGGCCATACGTCTATGTGAGGGGGGGACCTCTGAGTTAACAAAGAAGTTTTACTCAGAGCCATTTCTTACACAATAGCGTTTCCTTCGATCTTCTCTGATCGGTACAATATCTCAGTTAGTCCTCACCTTAATTTTTCCAAGATCTCGTGTTGCTCTCTGCTGGATCTGCCACTCATGTCCAGACGACTCCTTCTCGGATGTCTTTACGGTCGGTTCCTGCCTGCCGTTGTGCACACAACCTGGGCATGAAGAGTTCCAACGGAGGCAAGCAGAGATCCTGCCGACAACGCCAAACTGTGGAAGAAATTATTTCGCAATGATCGGTGAGGTTTATCTGCCCGCTACAAGAAAACAAAACTGAGAATATTCAAGATTATTTATTCTGCAGAATAAAAAGAAAGGTTTAGTACTGCTCCAAAGCAGTGTTCAGACCAGTCTGATCTTATTTCTGATCCAGAGGGCTTTACACAACAACAGAGGGTGTGGCTTGGGTCAGAGGTCTGAGAGAGAGACAATGCACCTCTAGGCTCCAGGCCTTTGTCCTCATTTAAAATAGTTGATCGAATGCATTTTTCTCCCATAGAGGTAACTGTATTGTGTGAACTGATTTAATGAAATGTATACAAAGAACGCCCATGAGAGGTCTGGAACAGTGAACTGGAGGCTGAATGCATGATGGTTAGAAATGTGATTTCATGGCTGAAATGATAGATATGGTAAACTACATTGTGTTAACTGATTTTGTGGAAAAGAGTAATATTGTATGTAATGGTATAGATGTAATGTGAACATCTCGATGTCTGTTACATGGTCGGCCATTTTAGTATTTCAGAGAGGTAGAGAGCAAAAATGGAGTATATTCTGAAGTATATTCGAAAATCCCGATCACCACCGTTACTGAGGAAGTGGTTGGGTCTTCCTCGAAGCCTGAGCAACATCGCCCTGTACGGGAAGAACAACATGCTGAAGCTCCCCATCAGCAGCCTGAATGAAGAGTTCAGGGTGACCCGTACACGGGAGGTCCTGTAATACCGGGAGTCGAGCGACCAAAGGCCTTCCACGTTTCAACATGGCCACACAGCGCACTGGTGGGTCGATGACACGTGGAAGGCCTGGCCTTGGTAGTAGCTCAAAACCATGCTACGATATGATGAAGGGGGAGAATGGGAGGGCCTAACCCTAACCCAGAATACAACACTTATGATGTGCCCAGGTGCATCGCAAGATGTATACATAAAGTGAGTAATTTCCTATGTCCATAAATGGGTCTGAGGGAAGACATCATGATAGGTGGAGAGGCATGAGCCACTGAGGGAGGACACATTTAAATGCCGCTGACCAGCTGCATTCGTGGGGCATTTGGCTCACATTTTTCTTTAATGAAAGCAAAATTATATAATTTCCCTGCAGAACCGCAGCAGACCTCAGGTTAGAGACCTCTTGGATATAAAACTGAGACCCCGTTTACACCTGGCATTAACATGCATCTTGAGAGATCTGATCACAAGTGGACAGCTCAGGTGAAATCGCACCCAAGCCGAGATCGCACCCAAATTTAGGACGCATTGAGATCTGATAGGTCAGACCATATTCAGAGATGGTCTGGGCACACATGGCCCCATCGTTTGGCAGTGTAAACATGAATGCGTCCTGGGCCGTATTGAAAGACCACCTATTCAAATTACGTCATCTGCATTAGTGAAAGTACATACTCCTTCGCGCGCCAACGGTGTCATATTAAAGTCTGGTCAGGAAAGTCTTCCCAATACAGAACTGCAGGATTAATTATTTAAAAGTAAAGTATTTACAAAACAACATCAATTTACTTTGACTAAATTAAGTCCCATAGCAACGGAAAGCAACAAGGAGATGTGCGTGACATGGCACGGGACACAGGTTTTTGTAAAAATATTGTTATAAATAAATAAATAAATAATAAAAACAACACATTTTGTTTTTGTTATCAATACACATAAAATAAAAATACAGGAAAACTTTTTCACTCCAATTCTGTTCACGTTTTTCATTTTCCATCCAATTAAGAGACTCAGGAAACTAAAAACATCTGTTAAACCTGAACCACGGCACCAACATTTCAGTCTGTATTGTTTTGATTTAGCCCGCGCGCCAAGGTTACTGCATCTGGTCTTTGCAAACGGAAATGATGTACGTGATTCGATTCGCCTATCTCTCCCCGTGTCAGAACTCACACTCAGCACATACACCACACAATAGGCCTAGGGCTTGCGGGATGGGTGGGGTGCAAGCTATGTGGGTGGGGATGCGGTGGGCAGCTGCCATCTTGCCTGTGACGCTCGTGTCCCAAAGTGCTTCTCGTCCGCCCCAATCCTACTTACCATCCTTTTTAACTGCAATAGCCAAGAGCACACACTGAACACTTGGGTTTTCTGGGGTGGTGGGGCGCTGGCGGGCTTGTGTGGAGGCATGGTTGCCTGGGGGGCGGTGAGCTCTCCTGCCCGCTGGGCTGGAGTGCTGGCAGCTTGGACCTGGTGGCTTAAGATGTGCTGCGACCTGGCAGGGCTACGGGGAGCGCCACCGGGTGCCTTCTGGGGACCCTGGGGGGGCCTTTTGCTCCGGCTGCACAGCTTCTCTGCGGCGGGCGTCCCTGGTGCTGGGGGTGGTGGAGGGCCCGTATATATGGCTGCCTGCTGGCATCCGGGCGTGGGTGGGCAGGGTGCATCGCATGATGTATACATACATGGTCCCGCCGGCTCGCCTGTGGGTCGGGCGGTTCGGACAGGGTGTTGGTCTGTCGGCGGAGTGTGTCAGTCTGCCTGTGTCGATCTGTCTGTGTCGGTCTGTCTGTCGGCGGACCGCAGGCCCAGATCCTAGCCCCACGGTCTGTGCCTGGCGCCCACGGCCCAGGTTCCTGCGGTTGAGTCTTGTGACTGCACTTGGGGTTGGGTTGTGTATTTGGCCCCTGGGACTGGGTTATGCTCCTCGGGGCCGGGTGTGGGGGTTGCTCCACAGCCCTCTGGCTTCTCTGGGGAACCAATGGTTTTCTGTGGCCGCAGGGCAGGGTGCTTGGGGCTTTCCTGTGTCTATGCGGCTGCGGAGCTCGGTGGGAGCCCTTTCTGCTGCTTGGAGGCATCAGGACATAATACCAACCTTCCACACCAGAACGATTAGGGATAAGTCATGTACGCTCACCGGTGGACACCACACACACACACACACACACACACACACACACCCACACACACACAGACACACACACACACACACACACACAGACACACACACACACACACACAGACACACACACACACACACACACAGGTGGTCCCATCACACATACACACACGCACACACCACCACACCTGCTTCAGGTGCACCCCAGCACCCTCCTGGTTGCATTCCTCTCCTTTCCTCCCTCATTTGCTGCCATAACTATGACAGGAAGAGGCCATGTGACCAGTTGTAGTTCTAGTTTTCCTGGACCTAATTAACTGTTTTCAATACATGTTGTCGTCCAATGTTTATGTTTTTGTGTAAATGTTGTTTGTTTCTATGTGTATTTGTCTCACCGTGGTGATTCTCCCCCCCTTGGAGTAGTGATCAGTTGTTCATAGACCCAAACATGATAAATAGTTCTCCAAAGAGTGGGGTTGGTGGTGGCTCTCCATAACCAAAACTGTGCTCTTGCCATCCTACAGGTCATCTACAGGACAGAGTTATTGATTCAAGATTCAAGATTTTTATTTGTCACATACATATACAGACTTTCATACATATATGCAGTGAAATGTAATAACCGGAGCGCCGGCGCAGGCGACTGCTAGGGGCGGCGCCACTATCGCGAAAGGTATTTATTGCAGCAGTTCTTTATGATTTAAGAATTAATCAAGAGTTGAAATGCAGGTTGAGAACTTGAAGTCCACTTGCAGACTAACTTTGTCCTAGATGCAATGGCATACAAATACTCTGTGTTGTTGAGATCGGAAACAGACATACTTAGAACTGTCCACTTGTGATCGGATAACCCAAGACGCATGGTAATGGCAGGTGTAAACAGTCTGGGTAATTAAATGTATATTTAAACCTTTGTAATTAGATTGTTGGTTAAAAAGTACTGTGAGAGTTGACGCTAGCTAGTAGCCTAGCGTTGGTGAGAATTTGCTTGGTCTATGACTGTTTGCCGTGGTGTTGCATGTCAATACATGACATTCAATTATAAATCACGCCCGCATTTTCTTTATGAAGAAAAATTGGCTGTAGGTGATCTTTATTAGTCTTTAAAGAGGGTGTATGAATTCTTTGGTGTACTTGTCATCTGTATAAGCAGTATAGATAAAATAAAATAAAAACAATTAACTATTTAATTATTGAGGAACTGATATGAATAATTGCACAACAAATCATACATTGATTTGTTGAACTGTTACAATTAACTCTCGTGGTAATTCTGTCTATGCCAAAACAATGTGGTCATTCTTTATTAAAGACATAAATAAAAATGCTAATTGAATATTGATTGAACCCCTTAAAGGAATCTATACAGACCCATGCTGTGAAAGAACAAATAACCCTGTTTTTTCTTGAACGAACCCTCTGAAATGATTCTTTATAGAAGCCTTTGAGGGTTCCTCCCAAACTATAGAAGAATGAGCATTCTATTTAGGAGCTCTTCTCCTAAGGATTCACCAGGCCCTTCATAACAAGGACCCTCTATTTGATACCACATGAAGTCATGAACTGGACCATGGATTTGATCTAATGAAATTTTTTTTAAATTGAACGACTATTCACAGCAATCCGAGTCTGGCGTGTGTGTGTGTGTGTGTGTGTGTGTGTGAGAGAGAGAGAGAGAGAGAGAGAGAGGGGGACCCTCTGATCAGATTTTTTATCAGCTGTTTTCACTGTTCAACCGATTATTATTTATCTATTTTATTTTTTCATTATTTTCTTTCTACCTGTACCTGTCCTAACTACTTTGGCAATACTAGCCTTTGTATTTAAACGTTCATGTCATATTTTTATTTTATTTATCTTTCTCATCAGCCAGTTTTCCATTTTTTTCCTCGTTATTGCGTGTGTTGCGTTAGCTTCACTTAACTGTATACACATTTTTATTTTCTATTTTTGGTTATATGCTTTTCATTTCTTTTCTACTTGCTTTGGCAGTGCGGTCTTGCCCCATGCCAATAAAGCCCTTTCAATTGAAATTGAAAAGGAGAGATGGAGAGGGGGCGGGAGGGAAAGAGAAAGAGCGAGAGCGAGAGAGAGAGAGAGATGGATTGCGGGGATGCATCAACCCAGTGAGAGGTGCATTATCGGAGCGGGAGACGGGAAAGCTGACTGCGTCCTCCATCGTCCTCTTCCTCTCTTCATCCTCCCTCCCTCTCTCCCGCTTATCCTCCCGCTCTCTTCTCGTCCAGGAGACACCGACAGATGAGGGAATTAAGTTCCCGAGTCCCCTCTCCACGTTTCTGGGATTTATGTAATCCCCGCACCTTGAACTTGGAAGGGGAGGAGGAGGTTTGCGCGCAATGCCTGGTCTCTAGTCCCAGCGTCTCCCTCCCTCCAGTGCGTCCCTGGTGCTGATGCGGCGGCTGCTGTCGGTGGTGGCGGGACCGAGGATGGAAGTTCAACACGCGGCTCGGATCCTTCTTTCTTCCGGGCACATGGAATCCGCTCATCCTCTCCTCTCTTAACTTTTTTCTTCCCCTTCGCGTTTTTGTTTTAGTTTTGTTTGTTTTCTTTTGTTTACTTTGGTTTTTCTTTTCCCTTATTTTCTTTTCTTTTTCCCCCCCATTGTGGATCTATACGTACGCGTGTCCAGATAGGGGCTGATCAGCGGGATGCTGGACCTAACAATGACTTCTTGTGTGGAATGCCTGGTGTCGATCCTACTCCTGATACTTCAAAGTGCCGTGGCGGACCCGGCCACCGCCAACCAAGGTGAGCATCAAGGGCGTCCCACGCTTCCCGTTGCATTAACTGTGAATTAAGGAACGCTCGGTGTCAAAAAAAACCACCAGCCTGATATAAACATGCCATAGGTGTGGCGATTGAGATCAAATGTAAATGAGGGAAGTTTGAATCGGATGGATTTTTGGATGGCACTTTGTCCAACCTCAAAAATCATCTCCAATTATGAAAAAAATCGTCTTAGATAGGGATCCCAAACAAAGTCACCATCAAATGTTGCCTGTAGTGTAATGCGTATGTAATTGAGGGCCCTCGATGTGAAAAAGGTTTGGAATCACTGGTGCAAACAACAGCCAGAGTGATGATAAGTCAAAAACAAAATTTAAATAAAAACAGTTAATCTAAATGTACCCGTCCTTGGTCAGTCATCGGGCCAGAATTAAGTTGCAGTTTCTTATATAACCTTCAGACATCATGAGCTATTGAAGTAGTCCTGAAAAACAACTAACTAAATACATAAATAACCAAACAAACAAACAAACAAACAAATAAATAAATAAATAAATAAATAAATAAATAAATAAATAAATAAATAAATAAATAAATAAATAAATAAACTCATAAATAAATAAATAAATTAATATCATTCTAAATCCTGGAACTCTTATGTTTTAAGATACACAAAACATTTTGCATATTTATTTTTGGTTCTACTAGAAAACTTGATATATCATGATTTCATCAATGATTTGATCATTTTAACAGTGTGATCGGCTAAAATAATAAACAGCATCATTGCTACTAACAATTCAAATTCTGACTTAATATCTGTGTGGGAGTGACAGGTCCCTGTGCATTGTTAAAGACTTGTGTGTGTGTGTGTGTGTGTGTGTGTATGGCATTTCCAAATGCCACTTGACTTGGAACAATAGGACACACAGCATTCAGACCTCTGAAAGGTTTCATTTTTAGAATACAAGCAATACGCACATCCCACCCTGTGACACACACACACACACACACACACACACACACACACACACACATACACACACACACACACACACACACACACGCACACACACATCATGTTTAAAATCTACCCTTGACATTTCCATCTCAGGCATTTGTTGAAGTTGAGTGAATCTTTTTTAATGATAAATAGCTGACATACACATTTTCTAATAGACACAATCCCTGTGAATGTAAATAGTGTGTGTGTGTGTGTGTGTGTGTGTGTGTGTGTGTGTGTGTGTGTGTGTGTGTGTGTGTGTGTGTGTGTGTGTGTGTGTGTGTGTGTGTGTGTGTGTGTGTGTGTGTGTTTCTTGAAAGTACTCTTAAATTTATTTAGCAGTGTGTATGGAGGTGTTATCATCCTGGAATATGGGTCATCCTTTGAAAATGGCCTCCTATCGTCTATGTTCTTCCTGGCTGTTATACAACCATGCAGGGCGATTATTGAACTCAGTGCCTCCGACGATCCCCCACCATGTGTAATAGTTTTCAACAGAAATTGCTGGTAGAAGGCTTCCCTTTGTCTTTCTCTGGATGTGAACCCATCAGGATGTACATGGGCCATTATGAAAGATGACTCATCAGTCCATGGGACATTTTACATTTTTCAAGGCTCCGAGTTTTGTGTTCCTCACACCAGAATCATGCATCTTTGTGTGTTGGCCCTGGATACGCTTTGTGAATGGGCAGCCCCGCCATAAATAAACACATATGCAACAACATCTGCTCAAATAAATGCGATTGGCGGTTATGTAATAGTTGTAACCCCTCTAGGTGACCATTTGGGCGCCGGCTATTTGGCCTCTTTGGAACTCTGTTGCTCCAAAAATGCACATATCAAAAGTGATAATTGTTGGATCTGTTTTACAGCCAACACATACTGATAATTGGTGATCATTAGTGATTCCGATGCTGATGACTCACCATTGTATTTGCATTATTGATTGTGATTTCGTTGCTTCAAAGTTAAACCCCCTTTTTATGTTTATGTATGTATTATGTATGTTAAACAGTATATTTATACATTAAAAATTCAGTTGAGGCATCATTGCCAAGCTCTAGTTCGTAATGCAGTAAGCTTGTCAAAGACTTAGCTCATCTCTCTATCCGTGGGATCCCAGTCATTTGTATGTCCTCACTTCAGACTGAAAGGAGTTCAGGAGTGTATTAGGTGAGAAACTAGACATACAAATATGGCCAAAGAAAATTATTATCCTATTATCATACTTCCTTATTATACCTGTTTTGATAGCATTGGGCTTCCTGGCTTCCAGCAGATTTTCATGCTGTCACATGAAAGCTTTTAGTTCAAACAACTCTTAAGTTAATGTCAAAAATACTTTGCGTGCTGTAATGCTCCATAGGCACAGACGCAGACACACGAGACAGTAAAATGTGTTGATTAATGGTTGGAGTAGTTAATCAGTTTTATTTACTGTACACTTTGTTATTTTCCTACGATTGGGAGGAAAATTTAAATGGACAGTGATCCATCTCCAGGCTCCCAGACTAGGCACTATACGGTCTAGACGGGAATAATGCGATTGAGATCACCAATAAAGTGCTCTCCTCCATTTAGGTGTGATTTGAGTGAGGAAATGTATGTATCATATTCAACACTGCGGTCTAAGGTCCTCCATTACAGCCGGGCTCCAAAGATAGTTGTTTGAATTGGGTTATTGTTCAGGGTTATTAGTGAGCATGTGAGTGATTATGTGTGTCTGGCTGGGTTGCCTTTTAGTGTGTGTGTGTGTATGTGTGTGTGTGTGTGTGTCTGTGGTAGTTTTTCATGTGTTGGTGTGCGCGTGTGCTACAAAGGGCAGAAAGAAAAATCCAGACAGAAGAACTCAGAGAGAGAAACATACTGTGCAAAATTATGCAATTGTGATTACGAAAACAAATCTGTTTCTTTTTCCCAGGAAAAAATCAATCTCTTCTTGCATTGCTTACTTCTCTCCTACCACCTATCCAGTCGGAAAAGCTATTATATTGAATTCACTGGTTCACATGGTCCAGATTGTTCAGATATTATATTCTCTATTGAGGCCGTTTTCTGAGTTTCACTGACATCTATGTTTCCTGGCTGTCTGACCTTGGATTCAAGGGCCTATTATTAATTTAAAAGATGCCTTTCATCCAAAGGGAGTCATTGTTCACACCGGGGGAATGGTATGGCTTCACATCACCGCTGACGACGAGTTTTGCCTAAACCCTTTTTACTGTGTTACTTCCTCCCTAGTCTCACAAATCTGACTTATTCAGCCTTTTAAATATGTCTGAAAAATTTGTCTCGATGCATTGTAATTTTTTTTATGGAGGCTTTTGTTTTATTCATTTATTCAGCCTGATCACTTCCAGGTAATTGCATAAAAGTGTCCCATATTTCCCTAAATATATTTGATTTCCCTCTGACCACATACTGTACAGTAGGTTAATTGCTCCAAAGCAAGGCAATACACCATTTCCTGTAACCATATTGCAGGTGTACGGCTGTCCATACTTTTCCACCTCAATGCAATCGCTCTACAGCCTGAAGTAAGCACATATACACCAAAGGCGCTGCCTTGCGGCCTGGTGCGAAGTGATCAGGGTAGATACCTTATACAGAGCTTTACTTCAAGAGGGATCTCTATAGCAGACATACATGAGACAAGGTTGACTTCCAGAACAACTGGATTTTTTTCCCATTCCCATATAAAATGCAACAGAGCACTGAGCAGGAATGTCAGGATTATAGTGATGCAGCTCTACTGGTGTCACATAGGTTCTGAATAGCCATTTATATTGTATCAGTTTCAGTGTTGCGTTGATAAAGAATTTTCTCAGTCATTCTTTGTAATATCTACTCTTAGATCATCTCTCCAAGCATTGAGTCTTGAGTGTGAATTGTCCTTTGAGTTGGACCACAGCACAACATAAATTACTGACAGTTAGCCTTGAATATCCATAAAACTTAGAGTGGTCTACAGTGTATAGCTAACATGGATGGCTCCTCAAAGGAGTGGGTCTGTAATGGTACAGGACCAAGCTCCTGAACTCCAGGTTTTAAAAAAAAAGGTATTTCTAGGGCTGGTGTATCTACGAACCAAAGTAAAGTAATTTGTGATTTCCCTCTTTATACAGGGCACTTACTTTACTCAAACCTTTGCCAGCATATTGTTACGAATACACCATTAGCTCAACCAGGGGCAAAATGACAATTACCCCATATTGGGGAAAACTTTGAGTTTGGCTGCATCCACTGTGTAGCAGACAGAAAGGGTATTTTTAACAAATGCCTTTTTTGTCTGTTTCTTGAGATTTTTTACATGAGCAGAGTAAAAATATGACTAGAGAGTTCATGCTGGAGGGGCAGTGGGGGAAATGTAAAACATTGCTGTGCGCAGCTGCGCTGCCCAGCAATAGGTTTGTTGTAGGTTAGATACTTGAAGCCCCATGCAAGAGGCAGATGCAATAGGGAGTGCTTGTTGTTCCATATTAAATTGTTGAACCGCTTTTTTAGTTAAATAAAACATTTTTTTGTGAAAGTGGGAGAGGAATAGATTGAAATAGATAAAGAATTTTAGGCAGAATATATATTGTAAGAATATTTAATACCGCCTAACATGGAGATGGGGACTGGCGTCCATCTATTCAGACATTAAGTTACGGACTGTACTATGAGTTTGTAATTGAGTGAGACAATGTTCTCAATTTCTGGGAAAATTTCGACTCCTAAGTATATCAAATCCTCCTGAGTAGCTGAAAAGGGGGTGAGCACTTCTGGGTTTTGTCTCTTACTTTCATTCAAAATAGTATGGTGGATTTGGAATTATTAACCTTGCATCCGGAGTTCCGGATGTTGGGATAGATGTTGTCAAATTGGACAGATAAATAATATCATCTGCAAAGAGTGAAATAATATGTTCAGATTCTTCTATTTTCACACCCAAGATTCTTGTATTCTGCCAGATAGCCCAAGCCAGTGGTTGAATAGAAAACAAAAAAAGAGAGGGGATGGGGGGGCTTGTCTCATGCCTCTGTGTAGACTAAAAGGTTGGGATATCAGGTTATTTAGTAATATCTCAGCTGTTGTATCTTAATACAGGATTTTCAATCATTTGAGATATTTTTCACCCATCCCAAATCCCGCCAAGACCTCCATCAGGTATTTCCATTCAATCCTGGGCTTTTCGGCATCAAACGACAGGAGTGTGTTATCTTCAGCATCCCGCCTTTCATAGTATATTCAATACTCTGCTTTTATTTTGAAATGCTTGATGCCATAGAACAAAGTCATCTTGATCGTTAGTCGCTAGCCTCTTTGATAAAGCCTGACAGATTATTTTGGTGTCACACCACATTAAGGATATGAGGCGATAGCGTCCCCGTTCTGTAGGTGGCTTGTTTGGGTTTCTTTGGGACCAAGGTGATTAGTGCAGACCGTAAGGTGGGCAGAACTCCTGACTCATATGCCTCTTCAAGCATTTCTAGTAGGGGGGGAGCAATTATTCCGAAAATGATTTTTAAACTTCTGTAGGAATCCCATCCGGTCCTGGAGTCTTTCCACTTCTCATGCTCCGCACAGCTTCTGACATTTCTTCAGCAGTTAAATGTTTATCCAGTTCAGTCTTATCTTGGTCCATCATGGTTAGGATGTCTCACTGGTCTAGTAATTCAGACTGTTACTGTGTGTTATCTGGATATTCTAATCGAAAGGGATTGATTCTTCCAAAGGATGAGTTTATTTTAACTGGATCTACTGTATTGTTTCTATTTTCTAATTTCATTGAATTTATAGCTCTGTCTGATTGCATTTTTTTAAATTCTCTATGCAAGAAGCTTGCCAGCTTTCTCACCTTAGTCATAATAAGACTGTTTCAACCAAAGGAGATTTGTGGGAATTTGACTTGTGGAGAGCTCATTATACTTGCTCTCAACAAAATAAGTTCCTTATGTTTCTCTCGGCTATCATTTTGGTATAGGTGCAACCCCAAAGCTTTAATATGAACCTCGAGAATGAGAATGCCAACATGGCTTGAGTTTTTTAATAATGGGAAACAAAAGGCTTGCGGGCCAAAACAAAGACATAAAATAAAGTGAATAATCAGATAATCAGATCTGTGTTTCCTCGGTTGTGGTCTGGTCCGCAGGAGTTGTACTGTCCTGCACCAGGCAATCCACACTGAAAGACAAGACAACACATAAAAAAAGATCGCAGCAGCGCGTTCACGATCCAGGTTCTCCACAAGGACGCGTGACACAGGGCTTAGCGGTGCAGAAGCGCCCACACGGCGGGTTTTATTGCAGTTAGTTCTTAACAGGAAAACGCTCAAGTGAGGATCATACAATGAAGGCAGAACTTTCACGGACAGGCTTCGACCGGGATTCCCTCAGAGCGCTCCGGCAGGTTCCCTGCCGTCCCCCTCCTCACTGCAAGACAAACGGATATATAAGAAACCAGCTGCTGTGATTGGTCATTCATTCAACTGGCCACAGCTGGCACAGAGGCAGGGAGCGTCAATCTACCACGCTGACTTCCCCTCGCCTCCCGAAGCCTGCTCGACCACGCCCCCCCCCCGAGTCTGCCACACTCTTCCAGCCAGATCCGACCAATCAGCGCTAATGAGGCTGATCTGATCTCCATGGTGGGAAAAGGCCAGCACCTTCACCCGCAGACCATGGCTTAACCACGGCCCCTCGTCTGGGCTTCGGCTCTTAGAGTAAACTGCTGATGTACCGGTCGGTCAGTTCTCTCCACCTACTGGCACAACACTGAGCCCAACCCTCTGTCTGACGCCTCAGTCTGCAAGCAGAAACGGAAGAAATGTTAGCGTACACAGCACTGGCAATGCCAGCTGGCACTTCTCCATCCACTGGACCCGATCCGGTGCACCTTTCTGAGTTAAATCAGACAAAATGGGGTCGGCTACAAACCTCCTGTAGTAGCCGGCCAGTCGCAAGAACTGCTTTACCTCCTCTTTCGTCATAGGTCTTGTTGTGACGGCCGCGGTTTTATCTTTTTGGGGTCGGACAAGTCCTCCACCCAAGCGGTACCCCAGAAACCGTACCTCCCTCCCCCCAACCGCGTACTTCTTGGTGTCACTGTGAATGATTACGTCATCTCAGTAGGCGGCGGAATATGACGCCGGTGGCCAGGTAGATACTCAGTCTTTCGAAAGGGGCCTCGACTAGGGGGAAGGGCTTCAAAGGTGCAGTCGGTGTAGTTGGAGGATTGACTAACTGGCACTCTGGACATGAATGGGTTACTTCCTCTCCTGACTGAGTGTCACAGCTCATTCGATATAACCTGTCCCTAATCACCAAAAATGTGAGTGCGGTATCTGGGCGCACCAATACGGCATAGGTTTTAACTACCCTTTCAAAGGCCACGCGTAGGGAATCGTCCCGTGACTACTGTAGCAGAAAATCATCTGTGGAGGACACCACTGGGACCGGGGAGGACTCCAGTGGGGCCTCCTGCCACATCAATATTACTATATTGATGTGGCAATTGATATTAATATTATTGACAAATTTTGGGTCTTAAAGTCCATGGCAGATGAGGGGGCGTGGTTAAGCCGGAGTCTGCGTGTTACAGCGCGGGCTTCGTCCTGTACCGGTGCAGCTGTTCTGACTCGGTTGATCAGCCCCTGATTGGTTGGAGTCAGCTGGGAGAGTTTTCTTATGTGTTGTTTGTCTTGCAGTGAGGACGCATGGTGCAGGAGACCTTGCGGACTAGATCAAGACCTAAACAGACTCGGATTAATTATTGAATACTTTATGTTCACGTTTTGGCCAGCGAGCCTTTTGGTTTGAGTGTTTTATAATTAAACTCCACCCATGTTGACACCTCACTGCCAATCAGTCTCCGTCCCCGTTCCTGAACCTGTGTATGTGGACGGAACTGTCTACAAGTTGCACCTGGACAGGGACTATGGAGGGAGGCAGTGCGGAAGGCACCTCACCGTCCCCGCTGGAGCAGGTGATCGCCGCCCTTGCCACCATGCAAGCAGCCCAGGCTCTCCAGTTTGAGGAAATGGTGAGGGACCGGCCGTTGGACCGGCAGGCAATCACAGAGCTGCTGCGCATCAAGCGATGGATCCAGGGCGAGGAACGCCCAGCCACCCCCCTTCTGAGCACTAGTGTACAGAAGATGACAGGGGATGACGATATTGAGGTATTCCTCGCCACCTTTGAGATGACGACCGAGGTGGCCGGGTGAAGCAGCAAGGAGAGAGCGCAGCACCTGCTCCCCTTGCTGACGGAGGAGGCACAGCAAGCGGCGCACGGTTTTCCACCACCCTGCGGCCGGGACTACCATGCCGTCAGTAGGGCGGTCCTGGAACGTGTGGAGAGGACCCCAGTGGGGACTCCTGCCACATCAATATTACCGCCAAGAAATTTGATTAGATTTTAGGTCTTGAAGCCTGTAGCAGATGACTTGGTGTGGTTAGGTCAGGGTCTGTGGCTACAGCGCAGGTTTTCGACCCGTACCGGCGCAGCTGTTCTGACTCAACCTGTTGCCGCTGATTGGTTTGAGTCAGCTGGGAGAGTTTTCTTATGT
The DNA here is from genome assembly GCF_960531495.2 of Zeus faber. NCBI lineage: Eukaryota > Metazoa > Chordata > Actinopteri > Zeiformes > Zeidae > Zeus > Zeus faber. The sequence goes on along the minus strand of NC_137190.1, from coordinate 33,967,412 downwards.
GTTGTTTGTCTTGCAGTGAGGACGCGCGATGCAGGAGACCCTGTGGACCAGATTGCGACCCAAACGGACTCAGATTAACTATTGAATACTTTATGTTCACCAGTCTACAGAGGATAACGGGGGACGACAATGCCAAGGCGTTCCTTGCCCCCCTCTAGATGACGGCCGAGGCGGCTGGGTGGAGCAGCAAGGAGAGAGCACTGCGCCTGCTCCCTTTGCTGACTGAGAAGGCGCAGCAAGTAGGCGGTTCCAGGGACTGGACTACGCCACCTCGGGCCGCCCCTTTGCTCACCTCCAACACCTGCGGGACGCGGCCCGGAAGGTGGCTGCGACCGGAAGAACGGTCCCCGGGACAGATCATCGACTTAGTGGTGTTGGAGCAGTTCGTCCTCGACCTTCCGGCCAGGACCGCCCATGCCAGGGGCAAACCCCTGGCAATCACGCTGGCAGAGGACCACCTGGAGGTTATGGCGACATGGCAGCGTACCACCAGAAACCAGCACGAGGTCCGTCCCCAGGACTGATGGGGGAGCCAGCAGGACCTGGACTCTCCTCTGCGCCCAGGACTCCCAGGACAGCTCACCGACCGGCCTGGGGGGTGCCGCGGGATGCCCTACTCCCCTTCCGCCCGGTCCCCCCTCCGGGGGCCCAGGGGAGGGGGGACTCCTACCAGCCGGGTGCTGTGGCGATGCGGGATGCCTTCTTTCCTTCCCGTACTGTCCCCTCTCTGTACCCCGTTTACTCCCAGGGCGGCGCTGGCAACAGGCTGATCGTCCGAGTCAGAACAGCTGCACCAGTACGGGACGAAGCCCGCGCTGTAGCCCGCAGACCCCAGCTTAACCACACTCCCTCATCTGCCACAAAGCCATTTTGTTTGGAGGGGGAGGGGGGACACCTACCAGCCGGGTCCTGTTGTGATGCGGGATGCCTTCTTTCCTTCCCGTAACGTCCCCCCTCTGTCCCCTCCCCGTCGTCCCCCGTTATCTTCTGTAGACTGGCAAACATAAAGTTTTAATCATTAATCAGAGTCCGTTTGGGTCATGATCAGGTCCGCAGGATCTCTCGCACCACACGTCCTTACTGCAAGACAAACAACACATAAGAAAACTCTCCCAGTTGACTCTGACCAATCAGCGGCAACAGGTTGATCAGCCCAGTCAGAACAACTGCACCGGTACGGGACAAAAACCTGCACTGTAGCCCACATACCCCAACAAACAAGCCTAGGTAGAAAAAAGGGTTGATAAGATGGGAGCATGATCAGATAAAACTATACTGTCTTAACCACATTCATTCACAAGGGATAATAAACTCATGGAGATTAGAAAGTAATGAATAAGTGACAATGTTTTATAAGTAGACTTACTTGAATAATATCAAAACTCATTTTTGTTATGATGAAGCTTCCTCCAGACTTAGATGAAATTGAGATAATCTATAGACTAAAGCAAAACATTTCTAGCTTGCGGATGAGGAACGTCAATGCCTGAGGATCAGTCATTCAGTGGGTCTAGCACACAGTTATAGTCATCCCCTTTTATATATTGTCAAGGAATAGAGGATACAGTAAAAAATAAATTCCTAAAAAATGTGTGACTCTCCTCATTAGGTCCACATCCGTTCCTTGACCAGAGTAATTTGGGTCGCTTATATTTGTTCCTTCCAAAATAATGTATCTGCCTGCCGGGTCAATTACTTCATGGCTAAGCCTGAATGGGATTGATTTGTGAATAAAAATAATAACCCCTCTGGCTTGGGCTTGAGTAAAAACTTACCCCGGCTATCTTTTTATTGTAACTTTGATAATATCAGTCAAATGTGATAACTGCAGAAAAATAATTTGGGATTTAAGTAGTCTAATTCTTGTACCTGTTTTAGTTTCACAAGCTTATTAAATCCTCTGACATTCCAGGATGTGATCTTAATAAAGTCAATAATAGCACAACACTATAAGAAAATCAACTGGAGAAATACTGAAAAATACTGGTCAATACTGGTCTTATCAAGGAAAGAAAAAAACAAACAAACAAACAAAGGGATAATAACTCCATCTATACAATAAACAAAACCCTGAAAGACCCTGTGTATTTCCCCAAATGAAATTCATGAATGTAACCCCATATGTAACTATAGACTTTGGTGATTCTACATGCCTGATCCTCATAATTACAGGGAGGAGCAGCATAGTGTTAGAGCTTGAAGCAGCAGGGGTTGTAGCCCATTCAGTGGTCTGTCCAATGACCACGGTTGTTAACATGGACCACTGGTTACTACCACTAGACGTGCTGAAGCCTGTGGTCAGACCAGTTAGTGAGTGGTCTGTGGATGGTCTTTGCGGTCCGTCCATGGTCCTCGGTACCAGATGTGTTCGGCCGCCAGATCCTGCGATTACAGACATCACACATCAAGATTGGCTGTATGCCGGAAAGTGTATGGAAGCCATGGGTTCACTGTTTGAATTAGCAAATTTGGATTGTGATTGTTTGCGTAGAGAAAGAGATTGACATGCAATATAATGTATATATATTAAAGTAAAATAAAATATAATTCTATGCTATGCTGTGCATAGATATCTTGCTGCAGACTGGGACTAATATTTATTATAACACATATAAATGCCAATATTTACATCTAAAATATATAGATATCGATTTTTTTATTTTATTTATAGAATTTGTTTTTTCTTTTTTTCGATTATTTTATATAGATCTTTCTATAGATATAGGTATTTAAATAATACAATGCCAGATCTATACAGTATTCGTAATGTATTGTGAGGTATTAGTATTAGTAAAGTATTTGTTATTGTTTTTAAATTCTGAGCTGGGCTAGGGCTGGACCTAGAGGTGGAGCCCATTGGCTCTGTAGTGAGCCGCCTCCTGTACTTGTGGTCCGGACCAGTTGTTGTGGTCCGTTGCACAGTCCGTCTGTAGTCCGTCCGTGTTCTGTCTGTGGTCCGTCTTTAATCCGGACATAAGTATTTGCATTTATATTTGTTCTAATAATTTTTAGTCCCAGACTGCAGCAAGAAATTTACGCACAGCACAGACTTAAATACAAGATTACATTTTTTTTACAATAATAATATACTATATATATTTTATTAGATGTAGATCTCTTCCTTTACACAAACAATCGCACAATCAAATCAAATTTGCTCATTTAAACAGCGAAACCACGCCTTCCAAACACTTTCCTACATACAGCCAATCTTATGGGTGACGTCAATGTGTGACGTTATCTGTAATTACAGGACCGATCTGGCAGCCGAACACATCTGGTACCTAAGACCATGAATGGACCACATAGACCATGCAATGGACCACTGAGCAACTGGTCCAGACCACAAGGACCACAGACGAATCACAAAGACAACAGACCACAGACCTCTAGCTTCAGCGCTCTTAGTGGTAGTAACCATCGTCAGTGGACAGACCACTGAATTGGCAACCCCCTCTCACTTGAAGCGTCCCATTATTGAATGAATGAAGAATGAAGAATCTTTAATTGTCACACAGCACACCACACTATAACACATGCACGCACACACACACACACGCACACATGCACATGCTTTGGACGGTGGCCGGTGAAATGAGGCCTCTGCATTTGACCCATCCTTGGCTTGTCCTTCCTCCGGGGGCACATCCAGGAGCAGTGGGCAGCATTAGTGGACGCCCCCGGGGACCTGGTGATGAGTGTCCATCGCTGTCAGACCATGATATGTGCATGTTTTTGGTGGGGGTCCAGACTGACGTTAGGTGAAGGAAACCCCATGTGAGCACGGTGGGAACATGCAAACTCCACACAGAAAGGCTCCTATTTGGGAGATAACCCACCCGGAGCACGGTGCCAACAGCGCCCCAGGCGGGAATCGAACCCAGGACCTTCTTGCTGTGAGGCAACAGTGCTTTAATTAGTGCTTTATAATCACACCGTTTGAACGATTATCTGAAGACTTGAACTGTACTTTATCTAACTGCCTAGGTATATCTTTAGGAAGACAATAGAAAAATAGGCTGTGGTGGTGTGGGGGTGGTTTATTTTAAGCAACCACATCTGGCTTGGGTCTAGCTATCGATTTTATTATATGTCTACGTCATCACATCAGTGCATTATTTTGTTGAATCGTTTCCAACATTACCTGATAACTTCACCGCTTTTTGGATTACGGATTTTGGATTGTTTGCACTGTGATATCCTTACTATTTCTTGCCTTTGGACCCTCGCCTGAACTGTTTTTCGGATTTTGAAACGTGTTAGCTTAGCATATTGCTAACTATGCTTGCTTAGATGCCTACCTCCTCCGACTGCGAGAACTGTTTGCACCTGGTCAACAGACTCAGCGCTCACTGACTTCTAGTGAAGTCGGTCTTTAAAGACATCCACAGCCTGCGTGAGGATGTGAAGAAGAAGGATGAACTATCTGTGCGTCTGACCTCTATCGCCAGCGCTCAGGCTAAGCACATCTCCTGCTCCATGTCCTCGGCTGTGATCGGACCGGACTTTGACACCACTCTCTCTTGGCCTGGATCCATTCTCATTGTGTTGAGTCGGGTCCATCTGACGCACTGCCGGCTGTGATAGAGGAGCCATGGCCCAAGTCCCGGAACTGCACACCATGAGAACCTACACATTCTAAGGGCCACACCCTTGACTTAGTACAGTGGTCTCAGCCCTGAAAACATTGAGAGAAAGGATGTCTGTGTGTCCAATCACAAAGCGGATTTATTCAGTGTGGTCTTATCCCAATTTTCACAACAATCCTGTCCGCTGCCGTGTTTTTAACTCTATGGCAGCGAGTATGTTTTCTGAGCTTTTCAACGCTGCTGCTTTGCCTTTAACTGCCTTTTATCCAGATTACACACAGAGGAGCTTGTCTCCCATTGTAATTATACGTGTCTGACTGTCCTGGACAGTTGCCCCATACAAGGACAAAGTCAAATAAAACATCGCAGCCCTGGCTAAATGAATCCACTCATGACCTAAAGAGAGACTGTATGAGAAAAACAGAGGGAAAGGGGAAAAAGGGAAAAGGGAAAACACTTCTCTGACTCCCGGACCATTAGCACCGGTTCCCCTCAAGGCTACGTTCTTTCTCCTCTGCTCTTCTCCCTGTACACCAACAGCTGCACCTCCAGCCACCAGTCTGTCAAGCTCCTGAAATTTGCAGACGACACCACCATCATTGGGCTCATCTCTGGTGGGGATGAGTCTGCCTACAGGTGGGAGCTTGACCATCTGGTGAATTGGTGCAGCCAGAACAACCTGGAGCACAACGCTGTGAAGACAGTGGAGATGGTTGTGGACTCCAGGAAAAACGCAGCCCCACCCACCCCCATCACCCCGTGTGACTTCCCAGTTGACTCTGTGGAGTCCTGCCGCTTCCTGGGAACCATCATCTCCCAGGACCTCAAGTGGGAGCTGAACATCAGCTCCATTGTCAAGGAATCCCAGCAAAAGACGTACTTCCTGCGGAAGCTGAGGAAGTTCAACCTGCCAGAGACGATGATGGTGCACTTCTACACCTCCATCATTGAGTCCATTCTCACCTCCTCCATCGCCATCTGGTACGCTGCTGCAACCACCAAGGACAAGGGCAGACTGCAGGGTGTAATTCGCTCTGCTTAGAAAGTGATTGGCTGCAATCTGCCATCTCTCTGGGAACTTTACGCCTGCAGGACACTGAGGCGTGCAGGTAAGATTGTGGCTGACCCCTCCCACCCCGGACACAAACTGTTTGAAACACTCCCCTCTGGCAGGAGGCTGCGGTCCAACAAGGCCAAAACCTCTTGCCACAATAACAGTTTCTTCCCATCTGCAACTGGCCTCATCAACAAGGCCCCCGCCATTATGCCTTAAACTGAATGGGTATGCCAACGCGTTACATTAACGCACATTCCTCATTCTTCTGGACTTTTATCCGTGAACATTGAAAGAACTGTTACACTTTAGACTGAACATTTGCACATTCCTGCACAAACTGTACAGCTTTATTAAAAATAAAAAACAAAAAAATAGCCTTATTTTACATATTCTTATATATGTTACTTATTGTTTTACATTTATGTTTCATGTATGCACCGAACACCAAGACAAATTCCTTGTTTGTGTAAACTTACTTGGCAATAAAGACTATTCTGATTCTGATTCTGATTCTGATTCTGAAAGGAATGGAACTGGAAAAAGAGTGGTTTCAATGTATTTTATGAGACCTGGAAAGACGCTCTGCACAATTATCAAAGGGCAGTCAAAGAAGCAAGAGCCTTCTCTAACCTGATTGTTGCAAACCATTCCAACCCCAGAATTTTATTTAAGGTAAAAAACTCCGTCATCACCCCCTCCCCCTGCCATCTTAATCAGGCGTCACCAGAGATGTGTGAGACGTTTTTTAACTTTTTTTGCGAAAAAATCTGAGAATATAAGACACCCCCTGACCAAGCTATTCTTGACAGTTATTTTAATAATTTTGAAAGTGTCACCATCAATGTTACATGAAGCTCTATCCCACATTAAATCAACCACGTGCAGCCTTGATATTATCCCCACCACAATTCTTAAAGAGGTGATTGATACAGTTGGATGCAGTTTATTATCTTTTATAAGTAACTCAGTGGAAAAAGGCATTTTTCCTTCTGCTTTTAAAGATGCTGTGGTCCATCCTCTTTTAAAGAACCCAAACCTTGATCCCTCTGTTCTTAACAATTTTAAGTCAATTTTTAAACTTCCATTTCTTTCAAAGGTTTGAGAGAAGGTGGTATCAACCCAGCTTTTGGCTTTTATGTGTCTTAATAACATCATTGAGAAATTTTTCAGAGCTTTACATAGCGCAGAAACTGGGTTAGGGTTAGGGTTAGGGTTAGGGTTAGGGGTTAGGGTTAGGGTAACCAACGATAGCCTTTTAGCAGCCAATAGGGGGGATAGTGCAATTTTAATTATTTTATGTCTAACTGCAGCCTTTGACACTGTAGATCACGCAGTTTTAATTGACCGTCTTAACACGGGTTGGCATCAAGGACACTGAACTTGCCTGGTTTTATTCCTACCTTTTAGAGCGAACCTTCACAGTCTCTATAGGTAATGACTCATCCTCTACAGCTCAAATTACCTGTGGTGTACTGCAAGGTTAGTTTTAGGTCCAGTTTTATTTTCAATCTATGTGCTGCCTCTTGGCAAAATTATCCAAAGACACAATGTCTCTTTTCATTGCTACACAGACAGCACACAGATATACCGTCCTCTGAGACCTGGTGACCCAAACAGCCTGGCTGCTGTTATAGATTGTCTCAATGGCATCAACCGTTGGGTGGCACAGAACTGGAAACGACCTGGAAAAAGTAATCCATGCCCTAATTTTCTCACGACTAGACTACTGTAACTCCCTCCTCTCTGGCATCAACCAAAAGTCACCCTCTCACCTTCAACTAGTTCAGAATGTAGCAGCCAGGCTTCTCACAAGTTCCAAAAGACATCATATCACCCCAATCAATCTCCATTGGCTCCCTGGCCAGTTCAGAATCAATTTTAAGATTTTACTGCTCACTTTTAAAGCACGTCTGGGTCTGACTCCAAGCTACATTACAGTTATGTTGACCCCATATGAGCCAGTTCGCAGCTTTAGATCCTAAGGTGGGGCCCTTCTCTAAGTCTAGACTTAAAACTAAAGGTGACCGAGCCTTTTCTGTCAGGGCCCCTGACTTTGGAACGACCTGCCTGAGGAGATTTGGCTATCAGTCAGTGACTTCTTATAAGTCACTTCTCAAAACACATTTTTATAGATTTGTCTTTATGTGACTTCGCCCTCTTTATGTATAATTTTTTTTTTATTATTTATTTATATTTTTTCCTTTTATTTATATTTCTTATTATCATATGGTGTCTACTTTTTTTGTCTCTTGATCCTGTTCACAATTTAATGAATAATTTAATTACTGTTTATGAGTTTTCCTTTGCCTTTTAATTTCAAGATCTGAACACTCTGAACACTGTTTTTTTTTTCTCTGTCAAAGCACTTTGTAAACTCTGTTTTTAAAGGTGCTATATAATTAAAGCTATTATTATTATTATTATTATTATTATTATTATTATTATTATTATTATTATTATTATTATTATTATGAGTAACTGGGCCTGTAATCAGGGTGGCTGTATGCCTATTGCTTGTCAGAGCAATCAACGTGCAACAGGTAAATCATCCATCCCCACAAACACTAGGGGAGAGCTTCTGTCATGACATGTGCTCCTTACATATTGCCATTCTCTTCAATAAACTGGTGTGTTTGTCCAGTGTTTGTTTGAGTTTAAGCTATTATTGGTCTTCTAAATAATAAATTCAATAAATTTGCCTTGAAGCCTCACAAAGATGTGTCTCACAGGCATGGGTGCCAAAATAGGGGGGACACCGGGATTTTTTCTCCACCCATTTTTAGGTATTATAACATCTAAAGCCTATTGCTATTGTTTGCGTTTAATTTTACATTTGTGTTATTGTGCTCTGTTTCCTTATTAAAGGTTTCCTTAAAAAAATAAAGCACCCACACACATAAAAGCACGGTCCCTTCGAGTCCCCCCACTTTGCGGTATAATCTGTGGCCCCGCTCCATGCATGCTCACCAGCTCCACGCCATAACCAGAAGTCCTCTATATACTGTATATATATATATATTGATACATGTCTAAGCGCATGCCAAATCATATGTCAATTTTTAACTCACCATTCAACAACTGCACTTCATTGACAGCACATTCCCACAAGTCTTCTTCTATATAAAGGTGTTGAACAGAATCAAAGGTTTCCGGAGATCCAAACACAGCCGTAATGGTCCCGTTAGCTCTCTCACAGTCAGTGTCTTCATCGTGTCCAGCATAGGCAGCCGGAATGCCCTTACCATTAAGGAATTGCAATTGTCCTTCCATCATTGCTATGAAAAGAATGATAACTAAAATGATAGCATCGTCTTCTCAGCTTCCCAGAGTATTTGTATGCTATTGCATCTAGGACAGAGTTAGTCTGCAAGTAATGTTCAACTTGTCAACCTGCAAGACAACTCTTTATACATTTTTAAATCATCAAGAACTGCTGCAATAACTTTGTCCTATGGACGACCTATAGGATGACAAGAGCACAGTTTTTTGTTATACGTAGCCGCCAACAATTCCCCCCTTTAGAGAACTATTTTACCATGTTTGGGTCTATAAACAACTAATCACTACTCCAAGAGGGGGCGATTCCCCAAGGGTGAGGCAATTAAACATAGAACCAAACAACATGTACACGGAAAACATAAACATTGGACGACAACATGTATTGAAAAATAGAGTTAATCAGGTAGAGGAAAATCGGAACAACAATCGGGCACATGGCCTCTTCCCGTCATAGTTATGCCAGTAAATGAAGGGGGAAAGGGAAAGGAATGTAACCAGGAGGGTGCTGGGGCGCGTTCAAAGTAGGTGTTGGTGGTGTGTGTGTGTGTGTGTGTGTGATGGGACCGCCTGTATGAGTGTGTCTGCGTGTGTGTGTGTGTGTGTGTGTGTGTGTGTGTGTGTGTGTGAAGCAACCCCCATGCCCGGCCCCGAGGAGCATAACCCAGTCCAGGGAGCATGAGTAGACCCCACACCCAGGGGTGCACACATACAACCCACCCCCAAGTGCAGGCGCAAGACGCAGCCACAGGCGCAGAACCCAGGCATTGGGCGCCAGTCACGGACCGCAGGCCCGGAGCCAGGCCCCGCTCTGACACCCATGTAATACTCTTGGCTAATTGCAAACACAAACTTGGCCAGCACTGATAAAATAAACTTTTCCCGTAGCCAGTGGGAAGACAAGCTAAAACATCCTATTTGGACACCAACGCAAACTCAGAGGGGCTTCCCTCCAGAAGTCCTTGAGAAAAGGACTGCTGAGATTATTTCTGCCCAAGTGTCTGACTGGTTCTGCCACCAGAGCTAGTGATGCAAGACTTGCGAATGTTTCATTTATCGCGAACCGATCTTTTAAACAACCCGAGTCACTCTGCTAAAAGAGTCACAGTGCATCTTCTACTCACAAACAGACAATAATTATTGAGGATTAAATTAATGTGAAAAATTCTTAATTATTATCAATAATTCATATTGAATGCAACTGATTTACACTTTGCATTCTTCCCAAATTACTATTATGACAGAATTAAATGATCAAATAAATGTGAGAGCTGAGTCTTCTGACTGTCATTACACCAACTGAGCAAATGAACGAAGAGTCGGAAAATTTGAACAAATCATTTAATTGAACTTCCAAAAAAGAGCCACATTTTTTAAGTTACTAGGAACATAAAGCTTCAGTTAGGTTTGAGCATGTTCAGTAAAAAGTTGAGACACTTAATTCTCATTGGGCTTTTTGGTGAACGACTGTCCAGCAAAGTGATTTCATCAAACAATTGACTCCTTCGATGTCATTGTCCCTGTCCAGACCCTTAGTGTAAAACGCCAAGTCTCACCAAAAGTCATGCTTGTCTTTGCCGTTTAACCTTTGCAGTCAAAAAACCCATTAGTTGTAAGTCGGCCATGAATGACTAGCTGTCGGAGGCAGAGACACAGAGCGGCTGATCTTGGGATTTGGGCTCCAATAAAGTCGGACGTCCGCTCTGTATCGACGGAGGTTCTAATTAGCTGTGAGTGCCAAGACAAAGGACATTGCGCATTTGTTGCATCAACAGCATTCAGGAGCCACGGAGATCCAAGTTCAACCGGAGACCGATGGTTTGCTCTTTGCATTTTCTGAGGTCTGAGGGGGGTTTCCCTTTTTCAGATGTTTCTTCTTCTTTCGGGTTCTTTGAGAGTTGTTCCATGGTCCGGGTTAAAAAGGGGGGGGGGGGGGGTGTGGGGTGGTGCCTTTAAACTGTCCTTTGAGAAGGTCACCACAATAAAAGCTGTACAAAGAAGTTGAGACAAGACAAACAAAGAGATACAGTACCAACTCTACATTAAAGCCCCCTGTCCTGTCACACTTTCAGAGCCAAGGTCTGAATGTCAAATGTTGAGTTTGTCTATGTGGGCGGCGTGTCTGAGTATCTCAGACACATCCTAGGGCGCTGCGGTGGGTCCTTGAGAATCCCCCCTTCAAAGACGGTGGGTGGTTGAACCAGAAATAGTGTGCTCCCAGACATTCCTGAGAGCTGTTATTTCATAGCTGGTTGAACCTGATAAGTGTTTGAAGGCTCCGCCAGGTCCTCGGTGACAGCTTGATAACTATTTTCCTACTCCCTTTCAATTTTTACCACTTTCATTTCTCCTTTGTATATTTACTCTGTAACCTCCTTGTCTCTCCCCTTCATCTCCCCTTCTCTCTCTCTCTCTCTCTCTCTCTCTCTTTCCACCACCACTCTTTTTCCTCTCTTTCCATTCCTTCTATCTGCCAACCACATCACTGTCATTCTTCTCTTCCACAACTTTTCTCACGCTTTCTCGCATTGTTCTTTCTCACTCTCTTTTACACTGCTACACCCCTGTTCTCTCTAGTGGTTCTGTTGGATACCACCACGGTGCTAGGAGAGCTGGACTGGAGGACCTACCCTGTCAATGGGGTGAGTGATATTTGTATTATACCACGTTGTGGAGCAAAGCTTTGGGTGTATGGAAACCACATTAAAGAATACACGCCAATGCTGAATGAACAAAAGATTATTGGTTATTGTGCATTTTAATAATGATAATACATTTTATTTATAGAGAACTTTTCAAAATACACACAGCAAGAAATTAATAACAATACTAAAACAAAAAACAGATACAAGTTAGTAAATATCCAGCAAAATAAAGAAATACAATTGAATAAAACAGCACTTTGTAAGATTAACTAAAAATATTAGCAAAAAAGACCCATATATCTGAACATCGGGATATATGATCAGATGTACGTACGTATTTAGAAAAGATCTAAATACTGGCACAGATTCGTCAGCCTCATATCTTCTGGTATGTCCTTCCAGAGCCCTGGGCTGGCAGCCCTGGCAGCAAAGGCTCTGTCACTGTCACCCTTAGTTTTTAGCCTGGACACTGGACACATACATACATTCATAATGCATTATATAATTTGCATTCATAATTGTTAAGCACATGCTTTTATCCAAAGGAACTTACAATAATAACACTGGTTAAGTCAACTTTTTAAATACATTATTTTTTTTTAGTGTCTTTACTCTGCATTCAAGACCATGATTCAGTACTCAGAAATTCTATGCTGGTAATTTCCGACAAGAATTACATATATAATTTCATAATTCCATATATATCACAAATAAATAATACATTGTGGTGTGGGGGTGGTATGGTTTGAGCAGCCACACCTGATCTGGGTCTAGGTAATTGGGGCCCAGGATCAGTGTGGCTGTACACCTGTTACTCGTTTGTTGATCTCATGAGCAACATGTAAAACCCCCATCCCCACACACACACACCTCTGCTCCAGGGCATGTTCTATCAAGCCCCCTCTCCACAATAAACTTGTGTTTTCTCAAACCCCATTGTCTGTGTCTCTGTGCTGGTGGGCCCTGAATACGCCACCCTAGTGGCGTATTCAGGGCCAACTGCCACAAACAACAATCAACATGGACTTTCTGAGTACCAAGAAATGATATATACATTTAAACATACATATATATAGTATATATATGATATGAACACAGGACGTGCATGTTTGGCTTTATAAAAGGCCAACAGAAAAAAACGTTACACAGTGCTTGATGACATATCTCCGGGCCACTGTCTCTGGTCCTGGCTGCGCCTGTAATCAATCACTTGCACTACTTTCTGGTGCTCTGTGCTATTGACATGATTATCAAATCTGGATGACTGAAGTTTTTTGGTCCCTGTATAAAAGGCGCTGATTTTATCCGCAAGAGTGGGATTTTCACGGCATAGTTTGCACCACTTCTCGGTGCAGGCGCCATTCATTTGAAGCCAGCCGACCTCCTGCAGCCACCTCTCAGAGAACACACACCTGTTTTGTGGTTCAGGCTGAGTCTGGCGTTTCTTTGGAGGTGGAGGAACACCGAAGTTATTTCTTAATGGAGCTTGCTTCTTGGACATTTTGATGAATGGAGAAAGACCTTATACTTTGCACTGCAGTCCAATGTTTCGTACCATCTGTACCAAAATGTTAGGTACACAAACGCACGTTACAACATCTGATCTGGCGCGCATTGTTTATTTTGATAGCGCACCACTTATGTGTACCCCTGTATATAACCATTAATCTTTGTTTACTAAAACCTGGATACTCACAATGAAGTTGTTGAGGTTTTGCTTCTGAAATGTAAAATAAAAACATAATTTAGTGAGATAGATATCCAATTCTATTTATTACCTAATAATTAAGGTAATTTTGTATTTACCAGCAACATCAACATCCCCCATATTATCAGTCGCTGTATCACGCCAAGGCTCACTGTGGGAGCATCAGTCTCTTTTCATTCGAGCTCCAACATGATCTTGAATACACAATCCGAGACCAGATGTTAATTAACAGGCTTTATCAATGTTTGCTGGCTCGTAATCATTTTTTTTATTATTATTATAATATCTAAAAGAAAATCGAGGGGAACTGAATAGGTTTGACGAGAATAGCCATCTGAATAGCCTTTGATGAGGTGTAGTGTGTAGTGAGGTGTTTTGTGGGCAAAAAGCTACATGATATAGGTTGGAAATTCTATTTAACAGCCATTTCTTTTGACTTTGTTTCACTAGAGGTTAATCCTGGACACATTTTTCTTTTTTTTTAGCTGCAAACCCCTCTGACAGACAGCTGTTTACAGAGGAAAGTAATCTGAAGTCAAGCCAGCCCATCTGGTCTTGTCAGCTCCAATCCTGTGCTCGGTTTATATGTCAAAATATGAGGGCTAACTTCTTAACGTGGAGGGATCAATTGTGTCAACGAGGACCTCATGCTGTCAGAATACCTCGACACCAGTACCCGTATCAAGATAGATTCTCACTACACATTCATTTATCTGCCAATTTAGGTGACCCTATCTTTGCATTATGGTATCTTACTTCGATACTTTGTATCGAATATCGCCATGTGAACCGAGAAACATTTTCAAATCTCACTTGAAAAAATAAAGAATGGAATTTAGCTTTCGTGTTGCAAGAACAAAATTGCAAGGTTGGACTAATTCATCAAATTCATCAGTTCCAGCCAGAATTCCAGCTCTGTGTTCATCAGAACAAGTTTCACTCTGAAGGTGACGAGTATTCGTAGTGATGAAAGGTTCGACTCTTTTTTTGAGATTCGGTTCTTGACAAGTTATTTGTTTTTCCAACTCTTCTTTTGTCGTTTTGATTCAGTTGGGGTCACGCACGGTGAGTGAGGGAGGGACTTCCTGAAAGATTAAAGACACTCGGAAAACACTGATCAACTAGCAATTTTCGGTTCCGGTTTCGGTAACGTCTTTTGTGTTTGCGCTACTTCGTTTAATCGCCTCACAAAACTACCTGATTTTGGATTACGGATTTCGGATTATTTGCACTGTGATATCCCTTCTCTTTCCTGGCTTTGACCCTCGCCTGAAGTGTCTTTTCAGATTTTGGAACATGGACTCTGACTTGGCTAGCTCTTGGCTAGCGCTCAGCTAATATTCGGTTAACCCTAGCTAGCCTCTTAGCCTAGCATATTGCTAACTATGCCGGCATCGACACTTACCTCCACGGATTGTGGGAACTGTTTGCGCCTGGTCGACAGACTCAGCGCTCTCGAGAAATCGGTCTTCAAAGACATCCACAGCCTGCGTGGGGACATGAAGAAGAGGGATCAACTGTTTGTGCTTAGCATCGCTAGTGCTCAGGCTAAGCACACCTCCATGTCCTCCGCTGTGATCGGACTGGACTTAGACTCTCACTGAGGGTGAGGCGGATCCATCTGACGCCCTGCCGGCTATGATAGAGGAGCCATGGCCAAGTCCCGGACCTGCTCCACCCCAGAGCCTTGGACCCTGGCGGCAGGCCGTTGCCGGCGTTGCGTGCGCTCCTTGCGCCGCTCTATGCCGGAGACTCTCTGGCTGGAGAACAGATTCCAAGCCCTGGAGCCCACAGTCGATGCCAGAGATATGCGGGAATTGCCTCCTTTGGGGGCGGCTCGCAGTCCACCATGGCATCGAGGGCACCAAGATGGTCTCTACCGCTGCCAGCCTCGTTCCCACTGCCGCCAGACTATCCATCGCACGCCACGGGCCTCCACTCCCGAGCCAGTTGGTGGCTCTGCCGCCGCCGTGGGCCCCGCTGTTTTCAACACCGCAGAGCGCCGCCTCGGCTCCTGCAGCGTGACCACTGACTTGGACCGCCTGCACCATCTCCGGGAGGACGGTGCTCTCCTGGCTCGGCTGCTGCTGTCCCTCGGAACTCCTCTGCTGCCGGACCTCCATCCATGCTCACTGTCGGCTCCTCCATAGTTCGACACATCACCCTGCCTGCGGCTAAAACCATCTGCTACCCGGGTGCTCTTGTCTGGGATATAGACTCCAGAATCCCACAGCTGCTGGATCAAAATCCGTTTTCCTCCACTGTTCTCAACCACGTCGGAACCAACGATCTCAGAAACAAACAATCGGAGACAGAAAGAACAAAGAAAGAAAGAAAGAAGTGTTAAAGAACACTTTACAAAGTTTATTGACTGTCTTCTCCAGTTGGACTGCCGGTTCATCGTCTCTGGCACACTGCCGTGTCCCAGCTTTGGAGACGTAAAAACTTTTTACAACTGAACAAAGACAAAACAGAAATACTCATCTTTGGTGCAAAGGCTCATAGACAGAAAATTGCTCAGCTCATCTTAGTTCTCTGTCCCTGGAGACCAAGAATGAAGAATGAACGTAACCTTATACTTCGACTTAACCTAACCTAACCTGAGTGACCTTTCCTGTTCCGCCGAGAGCTACCACTTCCGGTTCCTGTGACGTCTTTGCGTGTGTGTTGCTGCTGTTGTTTTTAATGTTGTTTTGCTGTTGTTGCTGCTGGTGTCGATGTTGCTGCTGCCGTTGTTGTTGTTGTTTCTGTGGCTGTTGTTGCTGCTGTTGTTGTTTTCTGTTGCTGTTGCTGTTGTTGACACTGTGGTTGGAGTTGCTTTTTTTGTTGTTTTTGTTGTCTTTGTTGTCGCTTTTGTTGTGTTGTTGTTGTTGTTTCAGGGGCATTCTTTTGTAATGATCGGCTGACAACTACGTTCTCTCTTTGTTTTTTGTATTTCTTTGTAAAGCTCATTGTGTTGCCCTGGTATGAAATGCGCTCTATAAATAAAGTGTGTCTTGACCATTGTTATAGTACAGTATATTCTATCTATTGTTAATGTCATTTCGTTCTCCAGTTCTTACTTTGCCTTAAGAATGCCTGACTATGCAGCTCCACTGAATAAAACTGACAGCCCCTTTAAACCAACCAAGTCTCAACTTGGCACTGACATGCTCTGATTAGGCTCTGATTCCGTTGTCTCAGCTATGCACACGTGGAGGCGGTACTGTCGGACCTGTTTTTCTGCGACAATTGCATTACAAGGAGGAGGAGGAATTGTCTCGCCCATCCTTGGGCCTTGTTCCAAGGCCGCAGGTGGATCAGGAGGAGATGGCCGCGCACCAGGAGTTGCGGGACTTCAGCACTGTGAGGCTTCAAGGTGGAGGTGGAATAGGAGCAGGAAGGAGAAGGAGAAGAGCCAGGTAAGGACTCACAAGGTGCGACTCACAAACCGTCCCAAGGGGCTTTCCACCAGGAGCTGCTGTGCCTGCTGGAGAAATCGATAGCTGTCCACCTGTGCCCCTCTCTCACTGCGGAAAAGCCTCAGTTGCCATTCAAGGAATGTGGGCTGACCGCTAATCTGGAAAAGAAGTCCTAAGAGGCCACGTGGCAGGCTGCAGCACTGCTGAACATCATCTGCCTGCTGCAGGCCTAGCAGGCCAGGCTCCTGTGGGACCTGGAGGGGAAGCCTCACGATGGCCAAAGGTCCTGGAAGGTGGCTCCAGTGAAGGTGTTGGGCTGTTCGGGCCCATTGTGGACTCAGTGTGACCTACAAGTTTGAGCGGCAGCAGAAGGAGTCGGTGGCTTTGAAGAGCTTCATGGCCGAGCCCCGGCAGAACTCCGGCTCATCACAGGAGCATTCGGGATCCAGACAGCCCTGCTCTGGCCCAGGAGACATCCCAGCCTCCCCCTGATGACAGGATGAGGGGCTAGAACAAGAATCCTTTCCACCGTTCCCAGCACCTGCATGCTTCAGCGGTGAGGGGAGAAATGCGGAGGACCTCAGCCACTACGGAGTGGAGATTCGTGCTGTTGAACCATCAGCTTGACCTCCAGTTTTATCATGTAAAAGACATTCTACTGTACTAATTCCTGTGCCAGCGAAAGCCGTGACTTTAATGTACACAAAATACACACTTTCTTTATTTACCCTTCCTCCTTCCCGTGTGTTTTACTTAATTTTAAACTCTCATTCTTCATTTGTAAAACCAGGATTGTAGCGCAACCCGAAGGTTTTCCCAGTATGTTTATCAAGCCCCCTGTCCACTCAGAAACATGAGCGTCATGGCCCGAAACGAAAATATGAGCCCGAAGCCTCACATGAGCCTCCCTGCCCAGATATTATGGCCGGAGGCTAAATTTGTGGGACCTGGAGGGTCCCACAAACTTGTGTGAGTGTATGGAGATGCACATGCGCAGTTTCTCCTTGGCTTGAGATGACAGTTTTAAAGGGGTATGCGCTGCGGTTCGCCCTTCATCCACCAGCATTTGCTGGAGTTACACAGACGGAACTCACAGACTCAATGTCCTCCATCCTGGAAGGGGAGATTCAGTCCTTGCTGGAG
The DNA here is from genome assembly GCF_960531495.2 of Zeus faber. Taxonomy (NCBI): domain Eukaryota; kingdom Metazoa; phylum Chordata; class Actinopteri; order Zeiformes; family Zeidae; genus Zeus; species Zeus faber. Next base: position 33,949,593 of record NC_137190.1, on the reverse strand, counting down.
AAGGGCCCCATTCACCCGGTAGTGGACAAAGAGAGAACCTATATTTATTAATTCCAAAAAAAGACTCTTCTCTGAGACTAATTCTAGATCTGAGAATATCAACAAAACATTGAGAAAGCTCCTGCTTTGAATGTTAACACACCGTCACCTGTTCAAATCGATCCGATGAGGAGACTGGTTGTCAGGGCGATTTGAAAGATAAAAGTGGGGTCCAAGGAGATGGTACACTCCAACAGGCGCTGCTCGACCATCTGCAGAGCCTAGGTTTTCTGGTGAATTGGAAAAAGAGCGCTTTGGTTATAGCCCAGCACACTATGTATTTGGGTCTCCATCTGGACTCACGGTCGATGTGTGTACGGCTGACTCCGACAAGTAGGTTGGCTGTTGCCACTGCAGCTTGCATACTCGACCTGCGACCTCTCCCAGGTAGTGACCATTACGCAAGAGTGTCGAGACAGTCTGAGCTTTTGGCTGACACCCGGGCACATCAATGTGTTGGATCTGGAGGCAGTCTGGTTTTCCCTGTTACACTTCCCAGCACAGATGAAGGGACACCATGTCCTGATAGGTTCCGACAACACTGCGACAATTGCTTATATCAATCGTCAGGGGGGCCTCTGCTCCCTAGCCATACATCAAGTGGCATAAAGGATTTTGCTGTGGGCCCATTCCAGCCTCTGTTCCCTGTCAGGATATCACATTCGGAGCAGGCAGAACCCGGGAGCGGAGCGCATTCATCCAATGGTCATGGACATGATCTGGCGTACATTCGGGCGAGCCGAGGTGGATCTGTTTGCTTTATGAGACATGGCTTATTGTCTTCTATGGTACTCCATTATGCTGTAATATTGGGGTCATACTCAGTTTCCTCCAAGGCCTGCATGTAAAAGGCTTGGCACCGTCCACCCTCAAGGTATACCTGGCTCCAATATCCGCCTGTTAATGTCATTATGGAGTGGATGGCAACCCACGGGGCAGTCACACTTTGTCATCCAGGTTCATACAGGGCACGCCCTGCTTCGACATGACGGTGTCAGCACTGGTGCAGGCTGTTTTGACAGCAGCGGGACGTAAGCCTGAGAACAGTTACGCTATGTGGTTACGGTCAGGTGATACAAGCTCAACTGTATGCCGAATCCCCACCCACGAGCATGATTGTGGGCCTGGCCATGGGGGGGTAATGTAATTTACCTCCGCATCCTATGAATGGGATCTTATATGCTAAAATTGCGGTTTGAGGTCACATCTGCCAGTTGGTCCTTGGAAAGGACTACCGGGACCTGGGGGTCTATGTCTCTGCCTTTGGGTTCTTGCATAGGACACATCAGTTCTGCCCTCGTGATCAGTGAGGATGGTAGGTATACAATATGGCACAGTAAGAACTCAAGTTTGAAATGAAGTAAAATGTTTGGGTTGTGCTACAACCCTGGTTTTACGAATGAAGAACAAGAGTTCTTACTGGTGGCCTCACTGACCAGCCCACTCAAGGGTTGAATAATATGTCAGAGGACATATGACAGCCAGTGACCCAGTATATATACTGTGGGGCAGGCCATATGATAGGTGGCCCAATCACAGCCTGTCAGGGCCAAGTTGAGACTTAGGTGGTTTAAAGGGGCTTTCAGCTTTATTCAGTGGAGCTGCCTGGAGACAGCTCAGGCAGCAGTGTCCAAACTTTTTTCACTGAGGGCCACATACAGAAAAATATGCGAAGGGCTAGGGGTGAGGTATATTGCCAGACCTGTAGTGTATTAAAGTTAGCAAAATAAATCAATGTAGCTAAATTATGCTTGATAATTGAATATGCTTAAAGAAAAAAAAAGCCTACATCACAGCTTTCCATTAAATGAGTTTTCATTTACTTTTTTTACAAAAAGTACCCTTCACAGCCCTGTATAAAGGGGGAAAACAAGGGGAAAAGAGGATGGGTATATTTCAAGCTTGTTATGCAAATAAGTTATTGGGCTTGTTAACACATCAACTAACGTTTGTTAGAAAATGTCATCAAGGACAACTTGAATTGACTGAATTTATTTAGTAATTGGCCTCATTAACATGTGAATACTGTGTCATATATTTTTAACTCACCTATAATGGGAACAGCGTTGCATTCAGTGGGAGCAGTGATGCTGCGCTTTGGACTGAAGGATGGCTGGCAGGTCAGGAGCAAGTTTGGTGTTTGAGATGCGAAGGACATCACAGAGATAGCTGTAGCTCATTTTGGTTCTCAATCTGCTTTTGTTCAGAGTTAAAAGAGAAAATGTTTGCTCACATAGGTATGCTGAGCCAAACAGACTCGTCATTTTTTTTGCGTGGCGTCTCATCAGAGGAAACTTGGCCTTTTCCAAGCTCCGGTAGAAGTCGGGTAGGGAGAGAAGCTGATGTTGATTCCTCAGAGAATGATCACACTGCTTTTCAATAAGTTCTAATTGCAGACTCTCTTCCACTTCTTCTGCATCCATCAGGAAGGGAGTCGAGAACAGCTTGATTTATTTCTCAATGATAGAAAAATTTGGAAGCGCTGACTGAATTTTGTCATGAGAGATCGCTGCAGCACGGAGCCATGACTAAGCCAGCGTACATCAGAATGGTAGAGTAGGTCCCCGTATTCAGCATCGACATCAGATAGGTAAGCTTGAAATTCTATGTGGCAAAGGCCTGGTGCTGGAATTATGTTGACAGTTTTCACAGCAGTGTTGTTCACATCGCCAAGTTGGACTGTCTTGGCACAGAGGGCTTCTTGGTGGATGATACAGTGCATTTTTACAGTCTCACCTCCACTCCCTTGCACGTTGGTGCACACCATAGAGGTCATTCCATTGCCTTCACCTGTCATTGTTGGAGCTCCATCTGTTATAACTCCACACAGCTTGTCCCATTTAAGTCCTATCTTGTCAACTGCATCAGACACAGCTTCAAAAATGTCCTTACCCGTTGTTGTGCTCCTTAGACTCCTAAGATCAAAAGTGAAAAAGTTATCGGCAACTCCCTGCCAAAGAAATAACAGCTGTGCAGTGTCCGTGGCATCTGTGCTCTCATCACATGCAATCAAGTAAAAATCAAATGCACAAGCTTTATGGAACACTTGATGTTTTAAGTTAGCTGACAAATCTTTGATTTGCCACACAACTGTGTTTCTGGACATGCTAACTTGTTGAATTATCGTTCTTTGATTGCTCTTGTTTTGTGTGAAGCTGTCTTGTTCAAGACAGTAGCTCCACTTAGTGTTTATACTAAGAAGTACAATACAGTCAAGCGCAAGTTTCATGTGTGGGCCATATTCTATTATATTTTTTTAATTTGCTGCGGGCCAATTTAAAATGGACCACCTTGGATACCCCTGGCTTAAGGCATAGTAAGAACTCTCATTCTTCATTCGTAAAAAATGGGGGGTGTTGCACAACCCAAACATTTTGGTAGGTTGATAGTTTTCAAGTATTTACCCTTGTTTATGAAGCTTTGTTGCCGTCAACCACTGACTTAAGTACTAAAATGTGTTAACTACTATATTACTTAAATATGTAATATGTTCACGAGCGGTGTTTATAATGCTTTGCACCTATCCACATTAATACATAATTCAGAGCCCTGCGTCTGGCTGTGTATTATGGCACGACAGCTGCTTTACTTTTGATTTATGTGAGGTGGAAATTGGACAGATCATCAGGTAAAATATCCAACTGAAAATTAAACAAGCTGTAATTTGCCACTACCATCTTGCTCTGATGCATGCCTGATGTGAAATAATGGTCTATTTATGAAATTAATATCTTAACAGACATGGAGCAATCACGATTAGCCATAGTGATTTTCCGCAATTTTATAATATCTAAATGGCAGAAAGGGAGTGGAACTGTGATTATTATACGTGTGAAAATTCAATTAAAATAAAAAGGCAAATATTTAAACAATGTTCTCTCTCAGGCGGTTTCCCATCTCTGGCTTTCTCTCGCTTTCTTATGCAGCCTTAACAGATCTTGCTTTGAGATTAAAGACCATTAACAACTTGAACAAAAACACAACAAAACTCCACCTCTCAGCTTTGCATCAAATCAATAATTCATTACAATAACAGGGATGCGCTGATATTCCGCTTGTTTCCATCTCTCTCCGGATTCTGTTTCCTGACAATGATAAATAGTACTGTGTTAATCGGAACTTCAAACCCCTCTGCTGTTGAAATCCCCACCTAATACTTTCCGTACAATAGTCTATACTATATATATATATATATATATACATATATATATATATATATATATATATATATATATGTGTCATTGTGTGTTTATTCACATTTGGTTGTGTGGGGGAAGATCTACAGTACTAAGACATATCTGATTATTAAAGAGCTCTAGTGTTTAAGTTTGAGTTTTATTTATTTATATGGAACCTTTCATTCAAAAAGCATATCAAAGTGCTGTACAAAATCGTATTTAAGCATTTCAATAAGAACATTTAATAATAGCACACAAAACTTTACACCAAGACTGCAAACTGCATGTTCTCGGTGAACTCTAAATAAATGTACTCAGCTTTCCATGTTCTTCCAAGAAACAGAATTCTCTCAAATTAGAAATAATATTTTAATATCTGGTGTTGATGGATCTGGACTCCCTCCCACTCCACTAAATGTATTATAGTGGGCGAGGAGGTGATGCAGCACCAAAAGTTTTCGTTCTTCTCTCGACCCCTTTCCCACAACACCAGTTTAAATGTGTCTTTCACTGCTTATCAAATGAGGAATATTGTCATTGGTAGCTCATAGTCAGGTGTTTTCCACCCCTTTTCTCAACTCTGCTTTTGCCGCACTGAAGAAAAATGTAAGACCAACAACTAGCCACTATAGACCTAGAACTATAAACTATATACCAACAACTATAGACTACTGTATAAACAAACAAGTAGCCACAGAAAACCAACAACTAAAGAGTTTATACCAACAAATATCCACTGAAAACCAACAACTATAGGCTATATACAAACAACTAGCCTCCAGCATCTCCAAAATGGCAGGACTTGTTGGGTGTTCCCAGTTTGCAGTGGTTAGTACCTATCAAAAGTGGTCCAAAGAAGCACAACTGGTGAACCGGCGACAGGGTCATGGGTGTCCGAGGCTCATTGATGCGCGTGGGGAGTGAAGTCTAGCCTGTCTGGTATTGCCTACCCCTACTGCAAACATTTCTCCATAAATACAATTACCTTACCTTACCTTAAAATACTCACAAGCAGAATTATAGTCATTTTTATGTTAATATTTGAAGTAGTAAATATTATGCTTCGTAGTTTCTATTTTATGATAACTTCACCAAAGTGTGTGTGTGTGTGTGTGTGTGTGTGTGTGTGTGTGTGTGTGTGTGTGTGTGTGTGTGTGTGTGTGTTTGTCTGTGTGTGAGCTGCTGTGGGGGTAGGGATTCATAACTGCTATATCTCGGGAATATGTGCATGTTGTAACTGAAGATGGATGGGGTTTATAAAAGCTGTAATTTACATGCGTGGGTGTAAGGCTGGCAGCGGTGTACTGTGCTTTATTTGTTTGGGTCTTAAAATGCACAAATATACATACATTTTCTTTATGCTGTGATTTTGTTTTCCCTTAATGTGAAGCATATCGAGCTGACCTGTATTTATAATGTGCAATACTGATAATATTATTTTGCCATGACTTGATTCTTGAAAGGATTGGAACTTTGAATTTTGAAATAAAAAAACAATCATCGCTTACAATGGCCACCTAGGAACCCCCATCAATTACCATCCTGCTCATTGCCATTTTTCTCTACTTTTCACAGCACATGCACGGGATTATTAAGCCTAAAAATTTCAAAGTCGTGAATGTAGTTTATTTCAATGGAAATGTCTTCAAAACCTGAGTTTCAATGCCTCTATATTCACTTTAGGCTGGTGGCAGTTGGTGTTGCATCTCGTGTGAATGCATGCATGCATCTTGATGTTTGAATAACACTTGAAGAGCTTCAGTTCAGCAACCTTTCAAACAACGTTTAGAAAAGACAAACAATTCCTTTACCCCTAAGGTGCATGTGACAGCTCACCTTAAGATTTTCTTGGCTGACAACTATTTTAAGGTAGTGAAATATATTGCAGAAACAAAATCACTATGCGAGGGCCAGAGTTAAGACATCAGGTTTGTTAGGATAGACTGGGGTGGGGGGTGACGGTGGGTATGGAAATCCTGGAAATTCTGGAATCCTGGTGATGCACTGCCGCCTCACAGCAAGAAGGTCCTGGTTTCAATTCCCGCCTCGGGCGCTGTTGGCACTAAGCTCCGGAGGGTATTGTCTGATTAGGGCCTTTTCTGTTGGGAGTTTGCATGTTTTCCTTGTGCTCAGATGGGGTTTTCTCTATAAAACATCGTAAGAACCCGCACAACAAACATTGTCTGACCAGCGATGGATGTAGAAGTTGGTCCCTGTCAGATGCCCACCGCTCCTGGCCTGCCCCCCCGGAGGAAGAACGAGCCATGATGGGAAAATGTGGAAGAGACATTTCACGGCCTCCATTGCCTGTGTGTCGGCTGTTGCTGCACGAAATGCATGTGTGTTGTGGTGTATTTGCGACTATAAAGACGAGCTGAGCTTGTCCTGTTTAATAATCTTGAATAATTAATCATCTTCAGTGAGGACTAGATTAACCTGTTCCAATGGAAAAACTGGTAGTCTGAGTTCTTCAGATATTCTTCAGCTCTCGCGTAGTCTACTTACCCTACGTACCCTCTACTTCTATAAAATTTCCAAATTGCCATCCGAATTTACACCGAGGTTTAGGAATTCTGTTGATAGAGTGAGATTCAGCAGAGACATCCCTTCACAATGCTTTTTTCAACTAAAATAAGTATGCCTGTGTTGTCTAATGCTGTTGGACTTCGACATTCGACATTGAGACGGTATACCTTGATAGTATACATCAATAGTCGATAAGAGTCAAAACTGATCTCTGTGTTTGCTGTAACACATATTGTGTTTTCTCAACACAAGCAGGAAGACAACTGTAATGGTTAAATTGCAGGGTCCCTAGAACTGGCTCTTGTGGAGCCCCTAAACCGCGATAAAATTACAAGACAAAAAGGGAACCCAAGGGAGACAAAGAAGTTTTGCACTGTCAAGTAGGCGCCAAACCAAATTAGAACCGGGGGAAGATAGGCTGACCCACTTTTTTAGTCTTTAAATTAAAATGCTGTGATTAACCTCATTAACGGCTGTATTCAGGTCCAGCCATACTCAAACGGAACAGTAATTGGCATCATGGTTAGCTTTGAGGTCATTGACTACCTCCCCGATGCCTGCGTTAACACAAAATAATCTAAAGAAATACAACATGAGGGGTTACAAATAATTTATTATAGAAATTATTTGTTCTATGCTCTCTGTGTTATATCATGATATGCATGTTGAAAAATGTCAATGAGCATACATTCTGACAAGCCACGTCAGTGACGACAGCGCCCTGATTTAATGACTCCATCAAAACTCTAGACAGATTGCCTGCTGTCAAATCAGTCAGTCAGTCGGTCTATTTAAACACTTACTTACCCATGTGCCTCTAGCCTGACACACATATCCCTGGTCTCCACCCCACCGCTGGCCCAGCTCCACCTCGGCGTTACCATTGCTCCAATGTCATTATTGCGTCAGGTTCTGTTCTGTTGGTTTCCCTGGAGGGGGTTCAGTCTGTGCTTCATGCTCCCATGCATGGTTGCAGGGACAGGCAGATCTCCCAGGAAAGAGATATATCACCAGACACAACTATAATTCTAGCTCTCAATATGAACTTTATAAACTTGGATATTCGGTGAAAGCAGTCCTGAAAGTGGTCAATGCTGAAGTGAGTGTAGTGTTTAGAAAGCAGTTTGAAAGTCAGAATGTATCAAAATTGAAGCGTTTCGATCATCTGTGTAGAGAGTAGAGATGCGTAGAGATGCGTAGAGATGTGCCTAAATGTGTACACAAGCTGTACTTGTTATGGCTTGTGCCAGAATGTGGGCTATTCAAAGTTTCCTAAAATTAAAGGATTATAGGGTAATATACAGTATTAGCAGGAGTGTATCCCATCTCCTCAGAGAGACTGCTCACACCAAAAGCCCATCTCTCAAACAGGTATTCATAAGATATATTTCTTTGTTCTGAACTGTAGTAGCTCCTCAGAGTGCTTTTAAGAACACTGTGGCACACAGCAGAATGACAAATCACAATTGGGGCTCATTTACATGCAAAATGGATCTCCACTAAGTTATAGGGATGATCAGTTGTTCAGATATGAATTCTGCAGCTGTTACTGGGGGAAAAAAAAAAAAATATATATATATATATATACTATATATAGCAACCGTAACAGTTGAGTGAGTGCCAAGACTACTAAGCAGCTATCAATTCATATTTATTTAACACTTTTTTGGTTACAACATAATTCCATATGTGTTATTTCATAGTTTTGATGTCCTCACTATTATTCTACAATGTAGAAAATACTAAAAAGAAAGAAAAACCCTTTAAGTAGGTGTGCCCAATCATTTGGCCGGTACTGTCAAATGATTGACAGTACCGGTCAAATTATAGGTACCCTTTCAAGTTGTATATTATATTCATTCATTACATTCCACCATAAGCTTCCATAAGGCACACCATAGGTACGGCAACGGGGGTTTTGCGGGATTTCCAAGTGACAGGGCAAGTGAATGTGATTGATTAATCATTCACCCCTTGGGTGTCTCATGGAGCTAATTTAGATAGCTTAATTAATGTAAGATTAATTGTTTTCATGCACTCCACTCAAGGTTAAGGTGTATTTAATAATTTAGATTTAAGAACTCTCCACTTCGTTTGCTTCAATTTCCTCTGGGACACGGTCGGTTTAGTCCCTCTCGTCTCAGAAGGTCGGGATAGCCCGTAATGCCGTCTCCACTGCTGTGAGCCATTCCAGGCTTTAAACAGTAATCACCGTGCGTGCCGTGTGATAGTTAGGTAGATATCACACACGTGTGCTGGGTGCAATTGTATTGATTGTCCTGTAATAGTTGAATGGATGGCTGGATGGATAGATAGATAGATAGATAGATAGATAGATAGATAGATAGATAGATAGATAGATAGATAGATAGATAGATAGATAGATAGATAGATAGATAGATAGATAGACAGACAGATAGATAGATAGATAGATAGATAGATAGATAGATAGATAGATAGATAGATAGATAGATAGATAGATAGATAGATAGATAGATAGATAGATAGATAGATAGATAGATAGATAGATAGATAGATAGATAGATAGATAGATAGATAGATAGATAGATAGATAAATAGATAGATAGATAGATAGATAGATAGATAGATAGATAGATAGATAGATAGATAGATAGATAGATAGATAGATAGATAGATAGATAGATAGATAGATGGACAGAAAGCTCTTTATTCAATTCGCCTATACATATTCTTTTCCACCAGCTTCACCCTTGATTGTACCTACTTTGTTTACTTTGGATGATTATTCAATCTAACTCCTTAAAGGTCCCACGTCTCATTACTGACGTTCGATTCATAGTTATGGAACTAATATGGTGCTGCAGGAATGAGCCCTAAAACCCATAAATTTGTTAGCATTTTTGCACTTCCTGTTCCCTTGTCTCAGTCATTTGAATGAGTTTTTGGTTTAATTCCTGAAATAAGGTCTGTGGTTAACACAAGCTTAAGAGATTTTTACGTTTTGTTCTACGACATAAAATACATCAGTAAATACCCCACTTGTGAATTTTGAAGCTCTTATGTGTAAAGGCGGTTGCTAGCAAGCGGGTAAATGAGACTACAGAGTCTTATTTAGCTCACTCATCAAGCTGAACACGGAAAGTCATCTTCTTAGTCGTCCTCTTCTCTAACCTTTATTTGTGTTTATATACACACTCTTGCAAACTATTTTACTCAAACTTTTCAGACTTTTGTAGAAGAGGTAAGTGTGCAAAATCAAATTACAAGTTGGAAGCTTGGTGGTGGTGACGTCGAAGTCATGCAACCATGGTGTAGTTCGTTTATAGCCTAATGTTAGTCTTTTACTGCTGGAGATTGCAATTCTGCTGCATTCACATGGAACATGAGAGACGGGAGGCGGTAATCCGGAAGTCATGTTCGAAGAGAAGTGCATGCCGACAGACCGGCAGAGAACACTGGCAACGGAACACGCCATCAGCTGTGCAAAGTTAAAATATTTTAACTATTTGTCGTCCTCCGCGACATAATTACCCGCTGTTACGTAGGCAGGAGCCGACTCTACTGCACATGTCTGCTGCGGTTGCCGAGCTTTGGAGTCAGATGCGCTAGATGCCGTTTTCTCTGGAATATTGCACTTAAATAGAATACGTAAAAAATGTGGATGTGGATGTGATGGTGTCACAGTTGGTCTGGTGATTAAGTTGCGGCTCCAGGTTACAACTTTTATAATAATATAATTAAATGTGAATAATTAATAATAAAATAAGTGCTTCTTTTGACAGTGTAAACCAGGTGATCAGCCATCGATCACTCAGTTAACAGATCATTACTCACTATAATTAAACAGATTTCTATAGATCTTGAAGCCACATATCAATATCGATAAATATATCCATAATGCAAAATAATCCATTGTCAAACCTGCTTGGAGATGAATATGATGCTTTATAGCCGGCTTGTGTAACGTTAACCAATGATGAATGACAATATGTGTTGGAGGGAATTTAACATTTATTTAAGTTTGCAATAAAATATTAATAATAAGCTGCATTTTTTAAAGCCACATGCATTACTAAAATTCTTATATATAATAACAGACATGAGATCATTTAGTTTAATATACATTATTGGATTCGTTGTACATCACAATTGCAACTTATTGTCATGATTTGCTGTGGGACCTCCCCCTCACTCCCCCGTGCTGTTCAGAAAGTGCCATTTGCCATGTCCCGTGTTCTATTTGAATGCAGCATGATGCTTCAAAAATCATAATGTGGTGTTTGTCACAGAGCTCATTTTCTGCAATGGTCCAATTTCCAATGAAAAAATCACATTGGCTTTTTGTCGAGAGGACCAGGGCAAAGCTAACTTCCGGATTGGTCTACAAAAATAAGTCATCGCTGCAGCACTCTATTGTCAGTATGCACCCATTGGTGACTCATTCTGGTCACCATTTCATCCATGTATGTCTCCTTCAACAGCAGTGTCCACAAAGCACATGGGTGGTCTAATCACATATACAGTAAAGGCCTTTGAATGCATCTGTATGTTTTTCCTTCACATTTTTGAGTGAATTGCCAGTGAATTGGTGAGGAAGGGGGTATGTGTGTGCGTGGGGAGGGTTATCCCATCATTTTGCGAAGGTTTTGTACCTCTGAACATCACGCCAAGGCAGGTTGCACAAACAGGAGGCTCCGGATGATGCAACATACATGAAAAAATAAGTAAGACTAATGCCGTGCCTCGCTTTATGTAGTGTTTCTGAAGCCAATCAAAGTTGCAGTGTCACATAAAATACATTTCAGAACAGCAACAAAGCAACAAATATATTGTTATTGTGGACGGTAAATGTCATAAAGAATTGGCACTTATGTCTTCACATATGACTCAGTTGATAATTATGTCATATGTGAAAGCTGCATACAAGATGTATGCATATTAAAAGACAACCTCAAAAACACTTGGCTTTTCTTCCATCCCTGTTGCATTTTATACACTGCTGAGTTTGTATCAATCTTTCTGATTAAATTTGGGAGCAGATTTGCATATTTATATCTTATACCCACCTAGTTTGACAAACACGACAGACACCGTGGGGATAAAAGCTCCCATTGTGCGCTCCATTCAAGAATTTGTGTACTTCTGGTCTCCGTGTGTTACTGTTTTACAAAATCCTGAACAACAGTGATAACGAGAAGCGCTCTAGCAAGCAGCTACATGCTTACTAAGGAAAACTTTGAGTAATAATGGATTGTGCGCTAAGAAGAGACAGTTTTGGTGAAATTTGTTTTTTGTCTTATCCCACAAGCTATTTTGGTATTGGACACACAAGGATGAAATTGGTATTAACCTTCTTGTCTGAATCTTGGTACGATAGCGAAAAAGAGAATGGAATATTGGAAAAATACCCTTGAAGACATGCCTTCTTGGTTCATTGTGTAGATTATTTTACAAATATTCAAAGAAGAAATTTTAAATAAAAAAAGGACGTGCTTGTGTGTTTCATGTTGCACACATGTACATACTGAACTTGATAGTGTTGCCTTTGTACTCAGTAACACTTCACAACGGCATTGTTAAAGTTAAGACTTACATGTTGGAACACTACTGCTTATCTAATGTAACTATATAAGGATTTTCTGGTGCAATGATCTTAACATAGCAATTACCGTAGGATACACCTTCATACCTTAACCTCAAGGATGTTTTAGAGCATCAGTTAAAACGATAACATAAGCACAGATTACAAAATAATACCTTTCACACACCAAAACAGGAAACACAAAAAATATTTGACCATTTGACTACCACTTGATACTTGACCGATTTGACTATTGGATTTATATCTGTATTCATTCAACCAAGCCATCTTAATAGTTTATGATGAGGCCCTACAACTGTATTCCCCAATCAATAGACTATATCAATGATCAATAGACAAGAGATCAAATTTTACAGATCTCTCTCTTCTGTATTTTATTTTTAAGATTATATATATATATATATATATATATATATATATATATATATATATATATATATATATATATATTTATGTATACTGATATACGTATATATATATTATCTTAAAAATAATATTTTAATATAACATATATAATGTGATATATATATAATAATATATATATATATCATGCTTTCCTTGCAAAAGTGATGCAATATGTTTTTCTCCTTTTCTGTTTTTTTTCCAGGTGTTCTCTGACAATTTCAACCACTATTAGCAGGGACATTATTTGATAGTAGTTTTTGCTGTTTTTGCTGTGCTGTGACTATTTTATTTCCGTCCATCCATCCAATTTCTCTTCTTTCTCCATCTCCTCAACCATTTTAATTTTCAAAACAGTGGGACGCTATCACGGAGATGGATGAACAGAACCGACCCATCCACACCTTCCAGGTGTGCCACGTGATGGAGCCCAATCAGAACAACTGGCTGCGGTCGAGTTGGATCAAGCGGCAAGCTGCTCAAAAAGTCAGAACCCCACTGGTGTTTGAGTATCCAAAACTGTGAAAGGGGAAGCATTTTCAGATACCATAATGAATAGGAAGAATTGCTTAAAAATATTTAGATACAGTATTACAACAACCATGATGATATGCCAGCAGAGGTGGGTAGATTACCCAAACGTATAAAGTACTTTTACTATTTACCACTGAAAATGAATTTAACTCAAGTATAAGTAAAAGTATATATCTAACTAAGAATTGTTCAGGTCATATTATTACTCAAGTATTAGTTCTGAACTTATCATTTCAAAGTTTCAAAAAATGTCACTTACAGTAGATATGGAGGTGAACCAATTTTTGTTAGGTTCTACAGTCAAATCAATGAAATGTTGTGGCAGGAGCATTTGCTATTTGTGCTATTAGAAAGGGGAAGCAGAGATTTCACCAAACTTACTTTACAAATGCACTCAAGTAAAAGTAAAAAGTACCCACGTCTCTATGGTAGTACTCCATTTCCTAGGAAGACACAAATTCCACACCAAATAAATCCAGTACCAGTACTCCAGAGCTGAACTCTCCAAGGTCCAGGTGGTTGGGGAATGTGCTTGTCGTTCTAACTGAAATGAGTTTGTGCTTGGCTCCCCAGGTGTATGTAGAACTGCGTTTCACGCTGAGAGACTGTAACTCGATTCCCTGGGTGTCCGGTACCTGCAAGGAAACTTTTAACCTCTTCTACCTGCAGAGGGACGAACCTCTTCCTGCAGAAACTCGCTTCCGCCCAGCTGATTATGCCAAAGTACGTGGATTATCTATTGTTAATGGTTTCTGGGTACTTATTATCTGCTAATAGAGAAGAGAGTCTTCCCTTTCAGTAGATAAGTTGTTTACTGACAGAATAAAAATGACTAGTTAATAGCAACTTTTTTTTAAATGTGTTGAGTCCAGTGAGATAGCTCATGACTCACAAGAAGTAGTGATGAGTCATCTTGAGAGTTTAGTGACCACAGTTTAGTGAGATCTGCTTTGTTGTCGGCTCAATGACTGCAATGTCGACTGCAATAACTTGCCCAAAATCTAAAATGTCCATGATGTTTTAAAGGTGGACACCATTGCAGCAGATGAGAGCTTCACGCAGACGGATCTTGGAGACCGCGTGCTCCGGCTCAACACCGAGGTCAGGGAGGTGGGGCCTGTGACCCGGAAGGGCTTCTACTTAGCCTTTCAGGATGTGGGGGCCTGCATTGCCCTGGTGTCTGTCAAGGTCAGTGTACCGGCTCGCGCCTCAATTCCTTATTGACATTTATGAAGATCCTAAAATGTTGAGTGCAATTCTACATGATCATGTTTAGAAAGTTCAATTGGAAGACATTTTAAATTCTTTATTCAACTAGATTTTGTGTTTCTGTAGTGTGAGAAGTACTTTATAAATAAGAATGTCACTCATTAAAAAAGGTCATCAAATAAAATGTAGCGATATGTGGTTTATTAAACTATTAATTTATCATAAGAAAATAACTTCATCAAGATGGGGCACCACTCACCACAGCTCAGATGGGGTCCAGCCTGAGACAAAATGTCAACATGCTCTTTTGAACCTTGCCCAAAGGAGGTGGAGTTGGGCACTAGCCAGAGGAAGCAGATTTGGGGCATCTCCTTTCTAAATCTGGCTGCTAATTCTTTCTAACTAGAGAATTTAATATCTTTACGTGCAAAAGTCACATAACCTCATACATCATTAGGCTAAAATCAATAAGTAGTTTTAAAACATAAACTCTTGTGATAATGTTTTAGATACAAACATATAAAATAAAATAACACCAATGGTTCAGACACCCGTCACCTTTCAAAACCATTCCATCAGTAACATAACATTCGTGTTTCATTAACTGCTGAGACAATTTCTAATAACCATTAAAACACTTCTAATAAATGGCATAAGGTTATCATCCGCAGTATGTCTCCACAACACAAATTACATTGCAATCTTAGTGGGTACAGAGACTTTACTTTAGAAATTACTCAGGAATGTGTATTGCAATTTATGGCCTGGTCTGGAGACAAGGTCCTAGATCAGTGGTTCCTAACCTTTTCAGACTTGCGGCCCACTTGAAAATCTCAAAAGTGTTCATGACCCACATCCGACTCGAAGTAATACGGGAGCCAAACAGTGATTTCCGGGGATTTTAACAATCATATGCAAAATAGGTTTGTTAAAAATAACTTTATATCTATGGAACTTTCCCATAACGTTAGTAACGGTATCTAGTAAGCGCAGTCTAAAGGGCGCAGTGTTTTGAATGTAGCCTAACGATGCTGATAAAACGAACAATAACAAGAGCACATTCATATTAACTCACTTAATGAGAAGGCTGATGTCGCATGGCAGACATCAAATGCTTGATGTCTGGCTTAAGAGACGACAGTCTCCGGCGAAGATCTGGCTCAACATTCAGTTTAATCCTGTATTTCTTCGTCGTCGGTAAAGGCATCAGAAATTGCACAGCTCTGTCGGACAGATTGGGTTACTCAGAAGCAACATGAGGCCAAAAGTTTGTCAGGTACTTCTGTGAGAAAGCCAGTTTCAATGCGCTGTCGCAGGAGAGATCCACAAGATTGTCCTTCTCTTTTACACTCAAGCCTGCGAGGGTTTTGTCACTGTGGCTGGCAAAGGGGTTTTCGATCCAGCTGCACTTCAAATGCTGGATGGGGAAGTATTCGCGCAGCTTGGTCCTCAAACTATGCAGGTGCTCTTTGACATGATTGATCACGGTGACGGGAAGCCAAATTTCTTCCTTTGTCAAAAAATTGGACAGATTCTCAAACGAGTCAAAGTTTCCATTTCCAGAAAAATCCATTTTTCTTATGGTGGCTTCTATTTTATTCTGGACATTGAACTGCTTTTCCTTGGAGACTGAGGTGGAGTCCATTTTAGTGGCTGAAAATGTCGGCCAGGTATTCCAATTTAGCCAGCCACTCAAAATCACTGAAGCTATGTGCAAGTTCAAACTTTGTGTTGAGAAAAAACACCCTCACCTCATCACGCAATTAAAAAGTCACATCAGTACCTTACCCCTTGAGAGCCACCGGACTTCGGTGTATAACAGAAGCTGCTGATGGTCACTGCCCATCTCGTCACATAAAACAGAAAGGTGATTTCAGTGGGCAGCTTTTAATGAAGTTGACTCTGACTGCCTCATCTAGAACAGTATTTAGATCTGCAGCATTTTCTTTACAGCCAGCGCTGCTCTCTGTATACTGCAGTGTACAGATGCTACTAGTGGAGCCCCAGCTTTTATCCGGGTGATGACTCCACTGTGCTGGTCCAGCATCGCACGGGCCCCATCAGTGCTCACACCCACATATTTGGACCAATCAATCCCGTTTAAAACTATGAACACGTTCAGAATTTAAAAAATGGACTCAGCAGTTGAATGCGTCGGTAAAGATTTGCAAAACAGGAACTGTTCTTTTATCTCTACATTGTTTTTATACCTTAGATAGGCAAGCAGGTTTGACAGATTTGTGATGTCTGTTGTTTCATCCAGTTGGAGGGCATAAAAATGACTCCTTCATATGCTCGTTATCAGCTGTTCTGACACATTCTCGGCCATATCGTCAATCTTACGTTTGGCTGAGTTATCAGACAATGAGATGAGGTTGATTGGCTTGCATGCCTTCTCTCCCAACATCACTCCCACTATCTCTTTTGTAGCAGGAATAAATAAATTCTTCCTTACCAGACTTGGCTATGAGTTGGGCGACCGGATAGGACGCTTCCACTGCTTTGTGTGCCGAGTGCCCACAGATGACGTTTCGATGCCTTTCTTCCTGCCCTGATACTCCTTGAGTTTATTATTGAAAAATTCAAGCGGCTTGGACATGTACTGTTGGTGTTTTGTCTCGAGGTGATGCCGCAGTTTACGTGGCTTCAGAGCTTCGTTTGATAAAATCTCGGAACACACAATGCACAGCAGTTACGGTTCCGTGCCTGTCCAAAAAAATCCCAATGACAAATATTCAGCGCTATACTTTCTCCGAATCGTTCTTTTTTGTTTGACAGGTGAGACTGTCCCGCCTGTCCGATGTCCCGCGGGGACTTTGCTTGTGGATGATGTACCAATGACTTCTTTCCTTTTCAGTGTGTCTGATGCTAGCCAACAATCGTGTTGATGAAAAGGAACATTTTGAGCCTTACTAGGTATTAAATTGGAATTTTTGAAAAGTAAACCAAACCACCAACCCCATAATGGCTTCAACACCCACCTTTAAGCATTTGAGATTCTCAGAGTGTTCATTATCTACCCATCTCACTGTCCAATACCTACTGTACACATCTCACTGTCTTATAACTCGATTAGTCTTACTCTATATTACTTACGATCCCATCTATGTTCAATTGTTTTCACATTCGAAAAAAGGTCTTCTACAAGCGCTGCCCATCCACCTTGCGGAACCTGGCGGCATTCCCCGACACGGTCCCTCGCCTGGATTCGTCCTCGCTAGTGGAGGTGCTGGGTGCGTGCGTGGAGAATGCCGAGGAGCGCGACACGCCCAAGCTCTACTGCGGGGCAGACGGAGACTGGCTGGTCCCGCTGGGCCGCTGTGTCTGTAGCACCGGGCACGAGGAGGTCGAAGGCTACTGCCGAGGTGAGGCGCAGTGTTGAATGTGTGTGTGTGTGTGTGTGTGTGTGTGTGTGTGTGTGTGTGTGTGTGTGTGTGTGTGTGTGTGTGTGTGTGTGTGTGTGTGTGTGTGCGTGTGTGTGTGTGTGTGTGCGTGTGTATGTATGCGCTTGTGTGCATGCGCCCACGTGCATGCGTGCATGGGTTTGTGTGTGTCCTTCCATTGGGCTTCTCTACCTGTGGTGTCCCTGTGGCCCAGTTTGCAGAATCAGAATCTGTTATTGGGGCAAAGTACATTGTCACATGCAAGAAATTTGACATGGTGACCATTGCTGCATTGTAGTGCAAAGACTACTTAACAGTCTCAAGAAAGACACTACATAGAGAAAACACAAAATGTGCTCTATGTACCAGATAAAGATAAATAACAAAAAACGGACATGGTAGGGGCTGTAAGGATGCAATTATTGAAATATGAATATAGTTGGATATTCTGTACATGATGAATAAAAATAATAATGATCTAAACAACAGTATGGACACGGCTAACAGCGGATGGGTTAGACTAAGGTATTACAGTGTTATTATAGAATATTACACAGTTTATTACACTGTTATAACACTGGTTGTGCTGAAATGCGTGTTTGTCTGTGGGATGTTGCTTACAATGGCTGAACAGGACACCAGAATACACACCTAAGGGTCACCATTTAGCTTAACCCACGCTCAGGCCATCCGAGATGGGAATCGATCCCGGGCCTCTCTCCGCTGTCTCACAAGGCCATGGCGGTGGTGTTATGTTTGTTTCAGGAGCTCCGGTGAGCTCGGCATCTGTCTGCGTACGTGCAGGAAGAGAAGAATCTGTGAGGAGCAGGTGAAGGAGCGCTGACAGAGGCAATGACAGGAAGTTGAAACGGATTGAGGGAAACAGGAAGAGAACTGAGGAAATGAAAAGAGAAGGGGGAGAGGGAAAAAAAGCGAGGGGTGAAGGGTGGCGGGGAGAGGAGGAGATGAAACGAGATGGCATTGCATCACATCAAGACAAATCTCAAGGGCCTACCAGTCATCTCCTGGAGCTTGAGATCTCAATTTTTTCCCAGCCTCCCTTTGCCCCTCCCCCCCACACACAATACCACACTCCACTCTCTGATCTTATCTATCTGCATCGCCGTCTCTCGCTCCTCTCTTCTTCTCCTTCGCCTCTCCTCTTCAACCCCTCTGATCGACCTCTTGTCCTTGACCTCTGCCTTCCTCCCTTCTTGACAGTTCCCCTCCTCTTCCTTCTCTGACGCTGCTCTGTTCACTTTCTTCATTTCACTGCACGGCGGCCCAGTGGCTTCTAGGGGCCAACCCCATCGGTGCCCCAGCGATGGGGCACCTGCGATCGGCACACCAGCATTGGAGCGCCCGCGAACTGCGCTCTGCTGTGCGTCCCCTTGCCCCATTCCTCCAAGTTAAAATAATTCAGAGGAATGGGGCATTTATTTATTTTAGATGTAGGCTATATTGTTGTACTCCGTTGCTTATTGAATGAAACAAAAGAAGCACCATACAGCGACAGCTTGCTTAGCGCCAAAATGGCTGGAGCCAGGCTGGGTGCGTGTGTGCACCCAGCCTGTGAGTGCAGAGGAGGTTCCAAAAAAACCGGGGCATTTAACCATTATGTTCTACCGCTGATCTCACTCCTGCGCTGCAAAGTATGATACGTGTCCTAATAGGAGAAATAGAGGGAAGAAGAAGAATTTGAACAATACAAAGATTACATTAAGCTAAATTCTCTTCTAATGAGGTGGGAGAAGTTTTTTACCTGAAATGATTCACCTGGAAAAAAACAAAACATTATGAATTTCAAACTTGTTTTATAAAACGGTACACAAAACATTGTGAAAAATGTCTTGAAATTTCTGCTTTTGTATTTGAAAGCATCCAAAAAAAAAAAGTCTATTGTTACATATTGTTATTATTTTCAGTCAATTGATTATTCTCTGGCTTGTTCAGATTTATTCAATTTTCTTTGCGGTGTGATCCTCATCCTCTCTCCTCGTCCTCGCCTCTTCTCCCCTCCCACCATAGAGTGCTCATAGTACATTGAGGACGTCTTCTCCCTTCCACTGAAACAGATCTGACATTTGTCGACAGTCGCCGCGTCCATCGCCGCACAGCTCCCGTTTGAGACACTGTCAATGATGGCTCTTAAGTGTAAAGTGGTTGAGTAAGAGAAAGTCCTTTTTCAGATAGAAGCACATATTCAAATACAATAAAACTCTGCTTAAATTACAAGTAAAGCAGAATAGTTGGAGGCGTAGTAAGTACTCTTGCTCGAAACCAACCCAGAACGGCCTCCTCAATAAAGAAACAGAAAGGGAATATGTTACTGCATCTCCTTGATAAATATTTCATGCCAGGGATGCATGGGGACTTGCGAAGGTTAGATCACGAAAATGCAAATTTTTCCAAAACCCTAAACGCTTCAGCTCTCTTGGACATTTAAAACAGACGATTTGAGAGAAAGTTGAGGAAACAGGCGAGATGCTCCAGATAAAACCGTGGCCTGTTTTTTCTTTTTCTTCTATTCAACGGGCTGAAATCAGACCCGGGCTACCTGCAGCTAATTGCCTTCATTTGTTAGTTTAACAAGCTAGTGTGCTCACAAAAAGGTATTTTCTCAAACCTCTACCCTTCCCTTTTCATTTGCGTGGCTTAGACTTATTTCTGTAATTAAGGCGCGATCTAAAATGAGCCGCGTCGCGTTTACTTGATCCATCGCCTCTACAGATGTCACACCTGCACTTTGGTAAGATTAACTTAAAGTGCCGCAGAGTCGCGGCTATTCAGTGTTTTTTCAGTCATTAGTAGAATATGGATATGTGGATATCAGTGTAAAATTTTTGGTCTCGCTTTTTGTCCTTTAGCCTCATATGTTGGATTATCAACACAAACTGTAGTTACACTGGAGTTGCAACAGATGAAAGTCATAGTGCGCAAGGGCCCCTTTGCCACAAAACGAACGGATAAGTGACATTAAGCCTTGTGACATGGGAACATTGTGCGTGTGTGTGTGTGTGTGTGCGTGTGTGTGTGTGTGTGTGTGTGTGTGCAGGTGTGTGCACGTGTGTGCACGTGTGTGTGTGCACGTGTGTGTGTGTGTGTGTGCACATGTGTGTGTGTATATGTGTGCATATACTGTATTTATGTCCCCATGTAGATATAATATAATCGGCTACTTGTGTTTGTCTTTCAGTGATATAGTCACAGTTGCATATATACCACGTCCAAAAGGAGTTCAACTATGAAATAACCGAATCACAAATTACAAACGCAGCTGCAATGGTGAGCCATTGTAATCAGATTGTCAATTAAGTCTGACAATTAGCACTTTAGTACTTAATTGAAGAATGGTCTAATGGTCAAAGGGTGCACTCTAACCATTATTAGGTCCTTGATAATGATAGATTGCTAGGTCTTTAGGTTATTTTACCTGAAGACCTAGGTAATTGGTGATCTTGCTGGGTGTTTGTGTTATTTTGTCCACCCCTCTGCTCTCTCTTATTTACATAGTTTTATTTTTTTCTCTTTGTGTTAATGACAGAAATGTACTTATATTACTGACATGTCGACTATTAGTCGTCGGAGCTGTTTTATCGTAATTGTCAGATGCAAAGTGTTTTTCATGGGCTTTTTAAGAAAAAAAAAGTGTTGTTTTTTGTTAACTCAGCCTGTCATAGGTGATTACACATAGGATTACATATATATAGGATGATATATAGGATTATATATATATATCACCATATAAAATCAACAGGTTTTTTTTGTTGTTATTGTTGAGACAATGTGGCTACACTTGCAAAACAATGAGAATGTAGATGCACATCCATAAAATCTTTTTTTTATCTTATAACTGTAATTTGGATATTCTGTCATCTTGCTCATACTGCTTCTGCAGAGCCATAGTTTTTTTAGTTTTTTTTTAATTGTTTTTTTTTTTCTTCTTTCAGTCATATGGTAATTTATCACAATAATCCTGCTAGGAAAAATAAACTGAGTGAGCAAATTCTTTTCACTTATTGAAAATTTCTCACTCAAAGGACCTATCTATGCTGATGCACGGGCCGTGTTTGGTCACCCGGGGGCCACCAGTTAAACAGCCCTGTATTTAGGACTATTTTTGCCTCGTGTTCGGTGCTCAGCCACCGGTGCCACAGATCCCGCTCTGCAGATGTTGTTATGCCAACGCTGTGCACTTGCAGCACGCAGTTGCAGCAAGTTGAGGCGTGAACTTTGGATGACTTGTGCTTTCTCCTCGTTTTCATTTTGGAACACTGCTTCAAAGGGCACTGTGATCAAAGCTGTCTGAGAGGCAGTGAGGGGAACGACTGAAACGCAGGGGGAGAGAGAGGGAATGAGAGAGAGAGGGGGGGGAGCCCAACGCTCCCGAATGCAGGCACAGCTCAGTAGACGCATCTCCCCCCCCCCCCCCTCTCTTCCAACTCCCTAAACAAAGGCGTCAGCGCTCATCAAACCCTGTTTCTCTCAACGATGGGGCTTTGCCATACTGTTTTGACATCTCAATCGAGCGCTTTATTATTCTATTCCTTTCATTCGGCGTCCGCTGCAAAGGGGATAACACAGAAATGAACTGGTTATATCATGACCTAGATAAGGCAACATCATAGCACTCATGCTATTTGCGCCGCGTCCCTTTCGTCACGCCAGCAGCGGGCCGGCTAATAGAGATGTTCCCCCCTCCCACCACGCTTTGCATGACAGCTTTGTATCTTCCCCACACGGAATCAAAAAAATTAATTTAGACGAATGTGTGTGTGTGTCAGACGCGTAGGTGAAATAGGACAATTGATCATGCTCGTTCAATCGTATTACACACTTTGTTGTCTTCTGTTACCAAACTCCTTTAGACGTCGTTGTGTCCCGTGTGATGGTTTACAGTGACGTTTTCAGTTGATAGTGACATGGTATTCCACAAGGTGGAAAAAGCGAAATTCCTTTTCTCATTGTTCCTCAAACAGTCTGAAGCGCAGTTCTGTTCCCTACCCGGTACTTTTCTTTCTGTTCCCTCCTTTTTCCTCAGTACACATACTGTATTTCCCTTGATGTTTAGCGACCGGGGTTCGTTCGCTGTTCGTTGACCTCTGATTTCTCGAGCTCGCGCCAGGACCAAATGCGTCAAAACCCGCTCCCGCACCCACTAATTAGGGTACAACGCGGACGGAGGCGTAAATCAATTCGCCGTTAACTGTTCCTTTTTTTGTATCTGAATGGCCATTCTTCTCCACCATTTCCTGAAGGTCTGTGTTTACCTAAGCCTCTAGTTTGGCCAAGCCAGGTCAGAGGATCAGCGATTCTCTCTGTGAATGGCTATCTCCATTTCAAAGCTGAAAGCTCAGGGTAAACCGACTGTCTCTGGCTCCATCTGTTCCCGACCGCAGACGGAAGGCCCGGGCACAGTACCCACTCTTGCTGACACAAACAACCCAGAATCTGTTTGTCTAGGACGGAAGCGAGGCGATAAACATCTGAAGTGGTATGTGTGAACGCAGATCCCTAGTACCCACAGCCTCCACTTGACTAATGATAACGTTTGCAGAGGATGTTAAAAAATCCGAAAGTAGGCCAGGTTACACGAAGGAAAGGCTCTGTCCAACCAAATGGAATAAATCGGCTCAACTTGTGGGTAAATAAGATTCACTTGTTCTTGTGTTGTGAAGATCAACCCACTGTACGCTCAATTCAGTTAATGTGGCATAATTTACTCTCTTGTGTAAAGAATACCATGACGCTAACATTTTTACCTTTACCATTCTTACATACCTTTTACCTTACCTTCATCCTCAGTACTACTTCTACTCAGTACTAGCAGATGGAACCAAACATATGACATCCCGTGAAGCCTAAGGCCAATCATAAAGCAGGCTATCATAGCACACATGCGAGACATCTGATTCCATCAGAATTATTACTAGTTTGTTAGCCATTCCTCCATTAGCATAGTCTTGATTTGGAAAAAAACCCAAGAGTCAGGATGAATACAACTCCAGCTAATGATCTGACCAACACTGTCTTAAGATCTCAAACCTCTTAAGTATCGTACTATGGAGTATGTGATCAACTGGCAAGGATTTTCAACACAATGTCCTCCTGTCCGGGAGTTGCTTTACAGGCTGGGAAAAGGTGTTGAACAATCTTCCGCTTAAATTTGTGTGTGAAGTTTCCACCAGGGAGATTCATGGGAAAAAATGTGGAATTTTCAAATGGCTTTTGTTTTTTAAAACAAAAGCCATTTTGGACAATTGGACAATTCATATATTAAAACTTTGCATACTGAAATATATAGATGAATTCATCTGAATGTATAGGTTTCCACAAGGTTTAAGCTCACTGATAACAGAAAAAATAGCAGCATTTCTTCCAGCGTTTCAAAATCTCTTGAGCTTTTACAATTACGTGTTTTCTTGAGTGGCCAAGCAAGGCTATACATCAGAGCACATAAGCCACAGTTCTTGCCTCACTGACAGATGGCGGGCTCCTTCTGTAGACATCTGATATCGATTCCAGCAGTCACTGTCCTTTCAGAGCAAATCTCTCATTTGTCTGGCTTGTCGTTTGTTAAGGAGAGAGTGATAAAAGACAGAAAAAGGCACATTCTAAGCGCCAGACAAGATAGCTACACCAGAGACACTATTATTATAAAGGAGCACAATGGGACCAATCTGCAACCCCAAAAGAGGGGATGGCGGTAGCAACTGTGTATGGCATGCCATTGCAGAATAGGCACATTGCCGCTCATTGGTGTCTATCAGAAAGACCATTCTTATATTCCGATTTATGTATGGAAGCATTGTGGCATATTCAGAAGAAATGTCTGTATCTGAATATGAAATCCATATGGTGATGTGTGCGACAGAACTCCGAATGACATCAATGTCTTACCAAATATTTAGAGGTGAAAACACACACAGGGAAGCTGTTCTCTGCAACCGCCACAGTAATGTACTCTAATTTAAGGCCAACCATCTCCACAATATGTATCCCTATAATGTACATATAAGGTTTTTTTTATGAACCAGGATAGGGGGTTTGAGATTCCTGGTTTGATTAAAAGAAGTGTTGTTGGAGACATCCTTGCACGTTTACTCTGATTCCTTATGGAACGAAAAAGCAGCGTCCGTTATGGGGACACACCCCCTGCTTTAGTGTTTTTCTTTAGTGAGCTGAGAGCTCACCATCAATGCCCTGATTTATTTTTAAATGGATAAATAATGGAAATGTTCTTTTGAGTTGCAAGATCCAAATTGCAAGGCTGCACTCATTCATCAAAAACAACAGTTCAGCCAGAATCATTTTAGTGATGAAAGGTTTGACTTTTTTTTTTGTGATTCGCTTATTGATGAGTCACTCGGTAAAACAAAACATTTGATTTTCAAACTCTTGTGCATTACAGTTGATTTAATGCACAGTGAACAAGGGAGGACATCTTGTGAATGATGAGCAAGAGTTAATTATTTTATTTTATTTTATTTTATTGAAGATTCACTCTCTCAACCACTTTTTTGCCGGAGTGGCTCCTGACTCTCCAGTCATCTAAAAGAGTTGTTCGCTACGAAAAGATCGTTCACGAATCCTGCATCACTATTAATAGGCCACAATTATAAGGACAGTTATACATGTTTGTGACGTTTTTGTGGTTAGCAGGATAGTGGTGCATCGTGGCAGAAAAAATGTCAAGAAACACTGCTCCACTTACAGAGGGAACTGCAGTACAGCTGAGTGACCTCGAATTGAAATCAGTTGTCAAGGAAGTTAGGAAGTTAAGTGCTATTGGTAAGTGTAATTGTTTTTAAACTTGCTTTATTTTAGCCACATTTAACTATTGATTGTATGTCAGTGTTATTAATGTTGTGTGTGTAACTGTATGCATGTGAATCAATGTAACTACCCTGTATACACTGTACCGTAAGGTTGAATTAAAAAAAGTCGACTGAGACCAAACATCCCATTTTAGTTTTAGCCCTCCAAATTTAACACCCCCGACACTCTCAACATGTATGTTTACGTTCATGCCAGATACCACGTTGTTTGCCGATTATAAATAAATATTACTATCGCATATAAACAAATTGGATACTAGTGTGTACTGTATGTGTGTGTGTGTATGTGTGTGTGTGTGTGTGTGTGTGTGTGTGTGTGTGTGTGCGTGTGTGTGTGTGTGTGTGTGTGTGTGTGTGTGTGTGTGTGCGTGTGTGTGTGTGTGTGTGTGTGTGTGTGTGCTGCCTTCTGCAGCCTTTTGATGGAAAATAGGAAAGTTGGTGGTGTAATTGCTTTCTCTGGTGCTAATACACGAATGCAGGCAGCAGCTGGAATGGCAAATAAATCTGTGTTTGTTGCCTTGAGCGGGAGGTTCTGACATTGGGAGGGAAGTAATATCCAGGTCCGTGTGAATGAAACTCAAAATTAACACGAAGATGTATGATAAATTAGTTTTCTCATGAGGTGAACTGTCTGATTTTGTCTGGGGGGGGGGGGATGTCTCTGTTTATTTTAGTCTCGCTTTTGTTTTTCAGTCGCTTGCGCTCTTGCTTCTTATCTCATTATCTTTTTTCCACTTCCTTAATTTTCTCTAATCTCAAATACATATTTTCTCCTATGTTCTGCCTAATCTCTTTGATGAATATGAATATATCCCCAAGTTTATTAGAAATGCTTACAAAGTTCTCTTAGCAGTGTAGCAATGGAATATGAGGGCTATTTAATGTTAGGGCAAATTTCACACTGTGTTGTTAGCAAACAAGCCAGGGGTAAAACGCCCAAACTACATGCAACTCAAATGCTCCTCCTCGGGTTTTTGTCCTGTCAATCTGGAGTTAGTGTGGATTGGCTCTATATTCCTCACCAGACAGAAGACCGGTGATGCAAGACGTACTCATATCTTCTTCTTAAGATGTACAACAGGCTAGTGACAGGTCTATGCTTAGCTGAATAGAATGAATGAATATATCTGGCTGGCAGCTGGCTGGGTGCTGCCATTCTGAGTAGCTGGTACTGTATAAATACTCCAAGAAAACAGTATTTTGTTGAAAGTAAAAGTCCTCTGCTCAAGTAAATGTAGAACTGCAGCATGTTATTAAATGTAAGTACCAACAATGAAGGCACTTGTTCAATAATGTGATTATAGTGATGCAAGACTCGCGATCATTTGTACGATTCTCGTGAGAATTCCATTCATGACTCAGAGCCAAACCGACTCCTCTGACTCATTACACCGACTGAATCAAATGAACGAAGAGTTGGAAAATTTAAAACGTTTTTTTTCTGAGTCACTTGTAAAGAGTAACTCAGAAAGGAATCTCCAAAAAGAATCTCCAAAAAGAACCAAACTTTTCATCACTGGTTGTGACTGCCTATCTCAGTGTGTAGACACCTTCGATCCTTAATGCAGGAACCTTTACTGGATAAGCATAAAGTGTTGGTGGTCCCGGTTTGTCTGATGAAAAGTTAGTAAAAAAGAAATAGTATTTGCAGATGTCACAGATGAATGTAGTGCAGTGGAAAGTTTTATATTTACTATTAAATGTAAAAGTAAAAGTATAAAGTCCTTCTGGTGGACCAAGGGGCGTGGTCAAGCGCCGTCTGTGGACGACAGCACAGTTCCCTTTCCCGCGGCTGCCTCGAATCGGCCTAATCAGGGGGAGGGGATCGGAGCACAGGCTCGTCAGCCAACCAGGAGCCAGGGAGCGGAACGCCATTCCTCCTGCGCTTCAGCCATCCTCAGCATTATCATTATTATTATTATTAATTATTAATTATACGTGTGGCCAGTGAGCCGTTCTGTTCAACACCTAATAAAAACTCTCGCTGTGTTGCCACAGCACGAAAAAAAGGACTCTTTCCCCCTTACTTAACCCTTACCTGTGGGCAGAGACTCCCACAAGTAGCGCCTGAACAGGGACCCAGGAGGGGCAGGGCGCCGAGTGAAAGGCCCCGGAGCCGATCCGCTGGCTACGGAAATGCCTCGCGGACCTGGGAGAGGAGCCAGCTGCCAGCTGGAGCACATCCTCACCAGCGTGAACTCCCGGGAACACGCCGTGATCAGCCAGGGCAGGAGCCGGCCAGAGGACCAGACCTCAGACCGGGTCCGACCCCAGGACCCACGTGGCATTCGCCGGGTCCGCAACCCATCGCAGTGCCGCGGAGGAGAATGTCTGGGGAGGTGCTGCGTCCGACCCCAGGACCCACGCAGGATTTGCCGGGTCCCCATCCCGCTCCGCCGCACTTACGGCTGTCGGGAGGGGGACATCTACCAGCCAGGTCCTGTGATGCCGCGGGACGCTCTCCCCCCTTCCCGTGCTGTCCCCTCTCTGTCCCCCCTCAGCTCCCAGTGCGGTGCTGCCGTGGGAAGTCAGGGAGCTGCGCAGACGTCTGGGCATACGACCACTGGGACTGCCCCCGGATGGAACTTGGCCAGGTGGTCTGGGTCGCCGGCCTGCCAGACCCCTCCCCCAGTCGAAACCCGTGTTATTTGCGGTGCAGGAGGTTCCCCAGGCCTCCACAGGATTTTCTCCCTTTGAACTCCTCTTTGGCAGGAGACCCCGAGGGGTGCTAAACCTAATTAAAGAAAACTGGAAGGAAGGTTCTAGCACCAATAAGAATGAAATACAGTACGTTTTGGACCTCATAGCAAAGTTACACGCACGGGAGAATTTGCTCCGGCCTCAGCAACCTCTGCATCTCTTATATGACGGGAGGCTCCGCTCAGACAATTTGCACCGGGAGACAAGGCTAGTGTTGCTCCCTACGTCCAGCTCTAAATTGCTTGCGAAGCGCCAAGGGCCTTTTGTAGTCACACGGTGGGTTGGCGAGGTCGATTATGAGGTTGAGCGATCTGACAGGCAGGGGGCGACACAGATTTATCACCTAAACCTCTTCAGAGAATGGAGGGAGGGGGTATCCGTGGCTCTGGTCACACCTGTCATTGAGCAGGATGAGTTGGGGTTGGAGGTTTAAAATGCAGCCAATCATACCGCGGCCCTGGTAAGTGACCATCTCTCTCTGTCCCAGAGGGGGGACTTAGCTGCACTTTAGCGTTGCTTCTCTGATGTTTTCTCCTCCGTGCTAGGCCCCACGTCCCTCATACACCACCATGTGGAGATGACCCTGGGGCTGAATGTGCACTCTCCTCCGTATCACCTGCCCAAACACAAACGCAAAATTGTGCAGGCGGAATGCTGGACATGGGCGTAATAGAGGAGTCCACAAATGACTGGTGTAGTCCCATTGTGCTAGTTGGTAAGACTGATGTGTCAGTCTGGTTCTGTTTGGACTACCGAAGGGTGAATGCGGTGTACAATTTTAACGCATACCTGATGCCCCGGGTTGAAGAACTTCTCGACCGGTTAGGAACAGCTCGTTTTATCACGACACTGGATTTAACCAAGGGCTACTGGCAGATTCCCTTGTCTCAGGGGAGGAAAAACCTGCATTCTCCAAGCAGTTTGGCTTATACAACTTTCGCACACTTCCGTTCCGGTTACGGTGCCCCAGCCAGCTTTCAGAGACTCATGGACCGCATCCTGCAACCGCATGTAGCATACGCCGCGCCCTACCTAGGCAACGTTATGATTCACAGCGACACCTGGGAGAGGAATATGCAGCGTGTGGGCGCTGTTCTTGAGTCCCTGAGGCGGGCTGGGCTCACCGCCACCCCAAAGAAGTGTGCCGTGCGACGGCGGGAGGTAAGGTACTGTATCTGGGGTACCACTTGGGTGAAGGCCTGGTCTGACTTAACTGAAAAGGGTTCTCCAGATCTGGTCCAGTGGTCAGAGTAGTGCCAGCAGGCATTTGGGAGGGTAAAGTCAGCTCTCTGTGGGAAGCCAGTGCTGTTTAACCCTAGCTTCTCTCTCCCTTTCTGTCTGCAGACCGACGTGTCGAACAGAGGGCAGGGTTCATTGTTTATCTTGAGGTCCATTTCATTGCTCTGACTCCGACATGCTGTTGCATGTAAATAAAATAAGTAAACCGATTATAAGCTGGCGGAATTTAAATGTTGATATTCCTACCTCATCCCCAAGTCAGTCGGAAACATATTCCGTGTTGGTGTCTTGTCACATGGAGTTCACTTGCAGCTCCAGAGCAACGGGTCTGAATAGTGTCCGTTTTATTTTAGTCCCAAAGGTTTGAAAAGTTGATAAAATGTCTCTGAGGGACATGCAGTGTTTAATCTGTTTGAATGAAACCGTGTTGTTGGGAACTTCCACTTGTGACATCATGAACTGATGTTAAGTCCAGTTTGCATCCCTGGGTGATCATTCGCATTCGGGGAGTTGCGCTGTGTGAACCGGAGGAGCCGATGCGGCATTCAATGTAAACTTGGAAAATTGTAACTCGTGCTGCATTTCAAAGAACTTGACACGACTAAGCTGGACCCTGTGTCTTGCTGCCTGCAGCTATATTTAGTTATTGTTATTTTTATATATGTTTATTGTTTATCATATTTGCTTATTGTATATGGTTTATTGTATTTTTCAAATGTATTTTTTAGGTGATTTGTATTGTTTTTGGTTACTCTTTAGGTTATATTGTTTATCGTTAAATGTATTGTTTCTTTCTATCGATCTGTGTCCGTCCATCCATCCGTCCATCTGTCTGTCTTTATTCCGCCCCTACAGAAGATAGAACTCTTATTGGGGCAGCTCATATCTAACAGAACACTTACGCATAACAAAGAAATAACTATGGAAAGAATTTGCTTTGGAGGTTGTTGGTGCCCTTAACAAGTCAGGCAAAAACTACAAGGCTGTACTAATTCATACAATTCCTCAGTTCCAGCCAGAATAGCAGCTCCAGCAGAACAAGTTTCATTCTGAGGGTGACGACAATACAGTACACAGTGATGAAAGCTTTGACTCTTTTTGGAGATTCAGTTCGGGACTAGTCACTGAGTAAAAATCGTCTTACAATTTTATAACTGTTGCTATAACTTTGGTTCAGTTGGTGTAACACACAGTGAACAAGGGAGGACTTCCTGAACGATGAACAAGAGTCAAAGGAGTCGCTTCGGCTCAGAGTTATGGAGGGAATTCTCACAAGAGTCATTTCATTCTGTCAAAACAATCTGTTTTGGTGGACTGCAAAGAGTAAATCAGTCACATCCAGTAAGAATTTATCCCAAATGCATTGGCCTGTTTTTACTTTAATTTAATCCTCTGTAATCATTTCCACTTTGTGAATTGAAGATTCACTCGCTTCCCACACTTTTACCAGAGTGGCTCCCGACTCCTGAGGCATTTAAAAGATTTGTTTGGTGCGAACAAATCATTAATAGGCTATAATAATAAGCACAGTTACAGTATACATGTTTCTTTTCGAGCCTGGAATGAATTTTACTCTTTTTGCCTACACCCAGCTCCAACACCCCCAATCTCACATGGGCAACATGTCCGCGTGATAACAATATTACTTCCTGCTTCCCGGAGTATTAAATAATTGCATTATTATTGCAATATTTTCACCTGCTGAGATAGCAAGAAGCTGGGGTGGGGAGGGGTGGGCAATCAACACTGTTATTAGTTAGCCATCAGGCAAGAAGGGGTGGTGTTGGAATGGGGGGGGGGGGTCTTAACAGGAGAAAAAACCTGAAGACGAAGAGCAGCAGAGGAGAGATCAGGAAAATCAAGTAAGAAAAAATGAACAAAAATACAGAAAAACATGGAATGCCTGGAAAACAAAACAAAAAAAAAGCGATGAAGACGAAAATTGGAACAGATAAGGGAAAGGAGGGAAAAGGGAGGAAAAACGTAGGAGGAGGGGGGGGTTTGTGTAATAGTGGGGGCAGTGTGGGAGGAGAGCCAGGAGGAAAACTGAAGTATTTAAATTGCCCAGGTCAGCAGAGCCGACTTGCACCCCAGTGAGTTGATGGAGGCTTTTAAAGCACGAGCCCGCCATAATTGCATTTCCATAATGCATTATTTGTATGTTAATTACATAGTTGTTTACCTGCAAAGCAGAAAGAGGCTTGTCTGAAAACACCGGGTGTAGGGCTATGAAAATTGTGACCACTCTAAAAAAATACGGCTTGGTAGTATGACTAACGGTATATCAAAATAAGAATCATATACAGAATGAGTTCATTCAGTCAAAGTACATTTCGATATACAGGGAATTTGGCAGTGACTCAGGAGGTAGAGATCGAGTAATCGGAGAATTGCTGGTTTTATCACCGGCTTCTACTTTTAGCACGCTGAAGTCCCAGGACGTACTTCCTGACTCTGAATTGCATAATCCGTATGTAGTTAGCTGTTTTATTATTCACAACAATTAAGCAACTGTTACAACGCCTCTAATAATCCCCGGCTCCTCCTGGTAGCATGCTGTAGTGTCCTTGGGCAAGACACCCCCTAAATTGCTCCCCCGTGGCAACCCACTGTTCCTAGATTCGTCATATACTAAGATGGGTAAAATGCAGAGAACTTGTTTCCCCCGGAGAGAGTTAGTAAAGTATTCAAAAAATATAATAATAATAATAATAATAATAATAATAATAATAATAATCATATTAATAATAATAATAATAATAATAATAATAAATAGACAAATACACAAAAATACATAAAATACTATACACTATATACTATACAAAAAATACAAAAAGGAAATTATAAAACTATATAAAAATGTACAGAATATACTAAATGCGATTTTATGCCTGTGATGACCGCTTATATGAATCAAAAGGCTTGGGACAGAATAATTCCTATACAAATGCTGTTTAAATAATTTGATTATAGTAATCAAGTAGTTCACTTACAGTGTTTATTTTGGGTCTTGGAAAAAAAATTACATGAACATACCGAATGGAAAAAAAACAAAAACTACGGTAATTCAGGTTTTTTTTACTTTACTCCCATGATACTTTGCCTCGCAATAACCCTTCTGCAGTGTCGGTGCTACGCCGGGGCTTGCCGCTGCTATAGCCCCGTCATGATCTTGCATAGCAAGCATAGCGCGCAGCGCCTCTAAGGATTTCCATACAATTTTACATTTTCATTAAACACTTTAAATCCTGTCCGAAAATTATTTTACGTTCAAAATTTATTTA
Source organism: Zeus faber (assembly GCF_960531495.2). Lineage (NCBI taxonomy): Eukaryota > Metazoa > Chordata > Actinopteri > Zeiformes > Zeidae > Zeus > Zeus faber. Next base: position 33,916,677 of record NC_137190.1, on the reverse strand, counting down.
AGACTGATAATCTGTTCGAAAAGGTTATTGCTGGCTTTGATAGAAAGGTGACAGAACACAGTGCATCACAGCTTGCTGCGTATGGGGCTGTGTAGCCGCAGACTGGTCAGAGTGCCCATGCTGACCCCTGTCCACCGCCGAAAGTGCCTACAATGGGAACATGAACATCAGAAATGGACCATGGAGCGATGGAAGAAGGTGACCTGGTCTGATGGATCACGTTTTCTTCTACATCATGTGGATAGCCAGGGTTAGGGTCCGATCTCATCATGCATCTGTGGGATGTGCTGAAACAACAAGCCCAATCCATGGAGTCCCCACCTCGCAACTTATAGAACATAAAGAATCTGCTGCTAACATATTGGTGCCAGATACCACAGGACACCTTCAGATGTCTTGTGGAGTCCATGCCTCGATGGGTCAGAGCTGTTTTGGCGGCACAAGAGGGAGCTACACAATAATAGTGGTTATTAGTGGTGGTTGTGGCTGATCGGTGTATATGACTCTTATACTGTATTTTGAGAGAGTACTAGATCAAGTGTTACGAAATTCCTCCAAAGCTTACACAATTCACCTCAGTAACAAGAAACTCCAAGAAAAGAAAATAGAAAACAATTTGTTCAAATGTCACATATGCTTTTCGTCGTTTAGTTCTCACGACAACAACTAAAGAACTACCTGTTTCCTCTGTTGTGCTTACCTTTCAGCGTGTAAGCCTGGCTTCTACAAGGCCTACGCCGGGAACATCAAATGTTCCAAATGCCCTTCGCACAGCTCCAGCCATGACCAGGCGGCCACCATCTGTCACTGTGACAAAGGCTTCTACCGCGCCCTCAAAGACCCCCCCAGCATGGCCTGCACAAGTCAGTAGCAACGCCCCGTGACCTTATCTATCTTGTTGTCAGTGTGAGTCTGAGCATCCCGATATAGCAAATGTCCGAGGCAGCTTCTGTTTTCTCATATATATATATATATATATATATATATATATATATATATATATATTATTTATTTATTTTATTTTTTTATAGTTTTACAGCACACTGAAGATGGTGGACGAGGCTACTGACTTATCAATAATTGTACTTTTTTTGCATTGATACTGCATGTATTTGAACCTATCTGCAATATAAATGTATATTATCTTTTTCTTCTTCGTCTTTGTACCTGTATGTTATGGAGGTAAATTACCCTTCTTTACCCCCCACAAGTGGCCGTGTTGATGACATCACTATCATGCAGCAGTCGCATGATAGAGACGGCATCAACACACGGCATGCCCACTCGCTCGTTGTGAATTCTCTGGAGAATCACCTGCTCGTTTCACACATACCGCTCAATTGAACATTACCTGGACTTTGTATTAAGGTGCTGGTTGGGTAAAGTCCGGTTAATGTCTGGTTCAAATGATTCAGACATTTGCGTTCACACACATAGCTTGGATATGTCTGGATAATTTCTAGGTTGAAGTGCATGTGTAAAAGCAGCTTGAGTTGAAGTACAGGCCAGTTAAATGATAGGTTGTCTTTTTCAATCCAGATCATCATTAAAATATTGCTTCCCATCATTTGAACTGCTCACAACACTTCGCTGAACTTACGATTGAAAAACTTACCGCTCTGCTGCAGGTTTTCATGATGCTTAAATGCATTCCCATGGGGAAAACATTTCAGCCTTGTAAAACAAAAAAACAAAAAAAAAAACTTTAAATTGTTTTTTTTTTCTAAAACGGAAAACTCACACCATCGACACACATGTCTTAGTGTATTTTTTGAACGGGTTTCCAAAAATAGTAACGTTACATTTTACTACTTTTATGTACCATGACTACAGTAGAAAGTGACGCAACTTCCTGTTTGTGGGTTAAGAAAAGGCAAACCGAACCCTTAACGATATCTGGACTTATCATATACCATGGTTTAATCATGATCCCATCAAAGCCAAACTATCAAATTCTTTAATGAAAAGGGAGATCATTATTGAAAACCCCTCCCCCTTTAATAGAAGGTTTATCCCTGTGGAAGGATCTGTTTTTATGTGTTTTCATTGTTATATATTTTTTGATTATATATATATTATTCATGAGATTTTCACTGTTGAACCTGTATGGCACAGATATATGCTAGAGGCTGAATCCTTGTGGATCTACTGTATTACATCCATTCTCATTGATCTGTTTGTAAATTATGGATTTTATGTTCACTGAGCCTTGGAGAAGCCAAAAGCACATTTCTACAGTCGTTAACACAATAGCTAACCCAACGATATAATCCAATACAATATGAGAAATACATTTTACATTTTATAATGTGCAGCGAGGAAAAGAATGTTCAAGGAATCCCAGCTCAATTTTCACACAATTTCAAAGCAATGAAATGAAATTGACATTGCACTACACCCTGTCATGTAGCAGGCGTCCAAAGCGACTTACAATTACATTTTGTACAATACAAGTACATTTTGTCCAAAACATTTTTGAGGGAAGTTAGATAGAAAGTAAAGGGTTAAGAGATCCTCATAGGGTAGACTTTTGGACGTGGACTTGTTAGGAGTAGAATCCATGGAGCTTCTTCTCTCCAAGTAGGACCCCCGTCGGCCCCAAGGAATCTGGTCTCCCTGCTCAACGACACAGCCCTCTTCCTGCAGTGGGCCCCTCCCAGTGACGCTGGGGGCCGGAAGGACCTGTCCTACAACGTCCTCTGCAAGCGCTGTCATGGTGGCGCTGTCGTTGGCGGCAACGGAGACATGGCCCAGTGCGAGCCCTGCGAGCCCGACCTGCGCTTCATTCCGCGGCCGCTGGGCCTGACGGCCACGTCGGTGGCCGTGCTGGACTACGCCACGCACGCCAACTACACCTTCCACGTGGAGGCCGTCAATGGTGTGTCTGGGCTCGCCGTGGCGGCCCGGTCGCTGGCCAACGTTACCGTGACCACCCATCAAGCAGGTGGGTGGGATACTCAGCCATGAATTACTATGAATCCCTCTCCTCTTGTCTGTAGGGTGGTAATGCGCATTCCCGGTCATTACGTATTTTAGGTATAGTTTTGGATTTTAAAAAGGCATAAAGAGTCTAACCGAAGACTTAATTGTAAGTTAGGCTTTTTACCTCTACTTTTGAAGTTGTACACAACATATTGAAATGTACATGATCATGCTTAAAAATACTTTAATGTCTGTGTATAAGGAAGTTTCATCACACCCTGCAGGTAGTGCTTCTACGGACACACGCACTTGCAGACACACAAACACACACGCCACACATTCTTTGCTCCCCGTCGCTGTTTTGCAAAGTAATTAACCCCCCCATTGCCACATTGCATTTTCCCCTCCGTTCCAGTAATTCTCCAAGGGAGCACACTTGGACATTACATTTAGTCATTCATACTTTACTTACCACCAGTTTCCTTCCATCACAGTTTCATTCATTGAAACTGCTGAAACAAATTTCTGTGTCCTCAGTAGCACCGGAACAGGCATGCATGGGCATGTGCCGATGGTCAGCTGATCTGGAACACGT